>NC_056726.1:683884994-683912494 GCF_019279795.1 Protopterus annectens | reverse complement strand
CTGGTAAAGCAATGTAGAGGCTAACTGAGTGTAAGAATCTGTAACCAGAGGTCAGCAGTGATTAACACCATGCAAACCCACGCACACCCACTCCCAACTGCTTTAATGTGCCGTACTCCCTCCGTATCCAATGGCCTTGTTCTGCCCTGCAACCAAATAAACGTCCGCTGCAAGGGTCAGAACCAGGACCCTGCACACACAGTTATTTGTGAATTACCAATAAGCCATGACAGATATACAGACAATGGACAGTACCACAAACATGTCATACAGCGCAGTCATTCAACAGTATAGGAATGTATCCCATCCTGTAGATGTATATGTGAGTGTTAATGTCCAGCATACAGGTACATACATATATAGAGATATATCAGGAACATACCATGTGGCAACAAAGTATTACAAATTAATGAAACGGGAAACACCAGCGACACATGTATTATGTAGTGGTGTTGTTCTATGTGACCTTAAGACTCCCTCAGACAGACATGTGTCATTCATACACACAAATTTACATTGGCCATATACATCACTCTGTGCATGTAATGTACATTAACACAACAGTACCTGTCCAATTATTATGTGTGAACAGTACTCTTGCAAGGTGCTGTGTGCAACATCATCATCATGATAAAGGTAAATGGGTAACCATAGAGGGACTGGTAGTGTGTGTACAATGGGGTCATCCTCATCAAGTGTACCTGGACCATTTAGGAGTGATGTGTATACCAGGATCATGCACCTGAGGGACAGGGGTGAGGATAACAGGAGTATGTTGTGATGCATATTACAAGGGTTACATGTGTCCAGTGAGCACGTGTGTGAAATGGACAGCTATGTATAGGGCAGATGTTGTCCTAGGAGCTGATTGGCCTTATGTTTCTGTAGGTATGGCCGTGGAGGATAGGTAGGGTAGGATCACAGAAAAGACAGCATATAGGGTTGGTATATGACACATGTGGGGGGATACATTCCAGACGGGGATGGGTGTTCGGCATTCACAAGCCCATGGGAACAGTGGGACAGAGGTCCCCAGCCATGGGCAACCACCACTGCACCTAAACAGCTTCAAAAGAGGCAGTGCTGGGGGCTGTCCAGGAGGGGCAGCATCACCCTGTAAATGTGACACTCTACCCTTGAGCTTGTGTATCTGGCTTCGGAACCCCTTAGTGAGCCCCCAATGCAACACGTCCGGGATCGCACGACAGCAGACATGTACATGTTTGGTCCTGCTCCCAGAGGGAACATGCTCCATCCTCAGTGGTGGTACCACCAGAAGGTGGTGCAGAGCCAACAGAGGTTGATGTCCAAGGTTGGGCCCCAGATGTTCTAGTGCCCAGTGCCATGGTCAGCTGAAGTGGGACAGGAGGTTCTGCTGGGACCTCCCAACCCATTCAGCCTATGGTGTTTGAACCCACATAGGGCTTAGTGATAGACAACAGCATACAGGATTACCTACAGCAGTATGCATAGATATCACCATCAACCCAACACTACAGATGGTATACATTTGCAGAGGGAGCACAACACATGTATATATACTGCATGCCATCTGTACAATGTGTAGTAGACATGTGACCACAGCTATGAACAGTTGCCCATTATTGGCTTGTCACTGGGAACCCCAGACAGTGTCTGGCATACCACTGTTTCATGTGACACATTTCCAGTCAGGGATGTGATGGCAGTAACACATCCCTAACATCATGTACTGTCTGCAATCCTCACACTAAGCTTCTGCTATGCACAGATGTGTGTTCAGTGTGTAACATAGGAAACAAATGGTTGCACACACTGACCAGTTCACAGATGGCCCTACAGATGGGGGTCCCTCATGAACAGAGAACTGTCATGTGTGTATTAAAACATGCAGAATAGCCATTACCACACACATGTTAAACAGGCAGTAGTCTCAATGCAACATAGCTATACTTGCATACTGTAGTCATGTGTGGCACATCACCCTCTTGTCTTTAGGCTATTTCCCACTGTGTATAATGTTTGAGGTACATCCAGATATCATCTGTGATGCTGTGTCAGAACACCACATCCAGGTATCACTCACAGCGACTGTCATGGACAAATACCAACATGTTTTCCCTAGATAGTGTACTGTGTTTACCATGCAAATGGCTATGGAAGCACCATCACAGCTGTTCCACATGCAATCAGCTAGAGAAGGACTGCAATAGGTACAGAGGCCATCACCTGACCATGTCCATCACTTACAATACACATGCTGCTGCTGAGCAGGTGTACTCCTTCACCTCCACCAGAGAGTGTCTGGGTGGGACAGACAAAGTATACCAGGCAAGGGCTTGGAGACTTAACCCTAAGCATCGTCTGCCACACGCCTAACAGTACAGGGGTCAAACCCCTGATGGACTACTCATTACTATTACATGTGCATGACGTTACTACATGTGCCGCAAAGGCGATATGTTGCTGTGCTGTAAGAACATATATGTGTGTAGGTGGGTGACATCTGCAACAGACATATAGTAGACATACATTAGGTGTGGCACACATGGCTGTCCATGTGAACGGATGCCATTGTCACCACAACCACAATCTCTACTGGACACGCATTGATACTCTTTGCCAGGGCCACAAATACACAACCTAACTAATTAGTTTGCCACACTGCAGTAATGCACAGGACTACATGCACCACAGGGGATATCTGGAGGTTCTATGGCTAGGGCATGTGAAAGTGTTTGACATCTGTTGGTATGCCAACAAGGGTTATACTGGGAGTGACTGTGGTTGGGAGCATCATAACCCACACGCAGACTCAAGGTGCCAGTACTGGCATGCATGTATGCATTGCTTCATGGGTGTGTAGTGATTGGCTGTGCAAGATGGCTGTACAAGGCTGGGTGAAGGGTAATCCTTGGCATCACATCACCCAACAATGGTGTTTAGTGCAGGGGTGTAGAGTCGGCAATGTCCCACACAGATGGGTACTGCATGATCTGCCCTGACATCCTGGTTACCAATGTGTATGGCCATAGCTTTGCAATGCATGCCATGTCTGTGTTTGATAATCCTTCACATGGACATTGCCTGGGATGTGCATGTCCCACAATACTGTACAGTGACATGTACAGGTGTACCTGGTTTGGCAGGCACACGTTGTGTGCACAGCCTGTTATCCCCTGATATGCCAATACTGGCCAGGTGTGGTGAAACCTGCTTATAGTGAGCAGGTCGAGCCTGCACCTCCATTGATAGTATGATACAGGTATTCCATGGTGTCATTGGTATGGGTCCATACAGGGCACATGTGTACAGCATTGTTTGGCCTCTGTGGATCACATTTGATGGCACCACATATGTTACAGGCATCCAGTAGTGAAGGCCCAATGTCCACATATATGTGCCTATTGTACCGCTGTACAGGGTGCCATGTCCTCTGCAGGCCAATGCATTCACACCATGCCTACTATCTGTCATCAATGTGCATGGTACTAGCAACATAGCAGGATATTCTAGGCAAGTTTGTTTGTGCATGGCACATGGGTGCGGGACATATACCGGGTACTAGTAGGGTTGCATACTTTGTTAACCAGGCCTTTTGCCAGATGTAAGGGTATGGCTTGCCAACACAGTCCCGTGGCTGATTGGCAGCTGTACTCCTTGTGAGGTGGCCAATGTGTCATAAGACAGACACCATATAGAAAAACTACAAAATCCACTCCCCAACATGTCCAATGGTAAGACACTCAAAGCCACCTCTACACAGGCTCTGACAGACAAACACACACTTGCCATGTCCTGTATACAAACCCCTAACTACCGTATCACACTGCAGCAATATGCTTTTAGGGCATGCGCCATGGTGAATACTGGGTTGCAGCACGCCTACAGGTGTATACCTAGGTGGGTGACAACAGCAAGAATGACTAAGGTGGTCATGTGATTTGTACAGAGAGTGCATACTCTACAAAGCACTGTACTTGTCTCATGCAGGCAGACACACACACACACACACACACACACACACACACACACACTTGGCATGTCTGGGATTAGAACACTGATCTAAGTACTTTAGCACACTGCAGCATTACGCAGTTACAAAACGCGCTACCCAGATTACTGGGTTGCAGTACTCCCAGAGGTGTATTTCTAGGTGAGTGACATCATCAGCCTTGCCAAAGGTGGGTATAGGAATGGTTCAGTCTTCAGGCAGATGGGGACAAACACACACACACACACACACACACACACACACACACACACACACACACACACACACACACACACACAGCAAGTCTGGGATTAGAACACTGACCTAACTACTTTATTACACTAGAGCATTACACAGTTACAGAACACACTACTGAGAATACAGGGACACAGCACTCCCAGACATGTATTTGTAGGTGGGTGACATCATTAGCCTTGCCAAAGGTGGGTATAGGAATTGTATGGAGTGTGAGCAGTCTAAAAGCATTATTCAGTCTTCAGGCAGATGGGGACAAACACTCACACACACACACACACACGGCAAGTCTGGGATTAGAACACTGACCTAACTACTTTATTATACTATAGCATTATGCAGTTACAGAATGTGCTACCAAGATTACTGGGACACAGCACTCCCAGAGATTTGTAGGTGGATGACATCATCAGCCTTGCCAAAGGTGGGTATAGGAATTGTATGGAGTGTGAGCAGCCTAAAAGCATTATTCAGTCCTCAGGCAGATGGGGACAAACACACACACACACACACACACACACACACACACACACACACACACATATACACACACAAAACACACACACGCCAGTGGTGGTAATGGAACACCTGCCTATCTATTGGTCACTATTACAATACTAGATAGTTATGAGTCGCGCCACACAGACTACACATTTCAAGGCTGTCATTATGACCTACTAGGAATGCAGACATCATTAGGGATGCTGGCAGTTAAGATGTACATACCTGTGAACCTGTGTGTTTAAAGTAGGAATCCATCCTGACCTGGAGTATGCACATCTGTGGAATGGACGACTACTATCACTATACAGGGTTACAATGGCCATGCCCATGCACAGAGGCACATAACCGACACAAGGTGTCACTGGGCATGCTCACACACTTAGTAGCACAAGGCTGTTCGGAATGCACTATGTGTCCATCTACACAAGGTTATACTGGGCATGCTCATACACTTAGTAGCACAGAGCTGTCTGGGATGCACTCTGATTTTAAACACAGAAGGCCACAGTGGCTATGCTATTACAGTTAGATGTAAAGAACACATGTAATGGGTTCTAATGTTAGTAGTTGTCATTGTTAGCAGGAACTCTGCTCTACATATATCTGAAACCGGTCTTTTACACAATGTCTGCTGCTGTCCATCACCTTAGATGTACCATCCTATACCAAGCACAATAACACCATTCGCAGTGATGTCTTGCTAGGAGTGGAAACCGCTTGACCAACACAATGAGCCTTGCTAGGAGTGGCAACTACTTGACCAACACAATGAGCCAATGTCCTGCTGTAAGTACTAGGTTGTCCAGTGTTTGTCATTCTGGGATGACATGACTGACAGTAGACAGGCCTTTGACACATATCACATGCATCCATGATTCAAGGGAGTGGGGGTAATACCCATGTCGCATTTGCCCATATAGTGCCATTCCAAGGCAAATGTCCCAAACACAGGATAACACCCTGACACCTAGAGGACAACTGCATTTTATGCTTATGCTAACCAGTGCTAGATGTGTAACATCCATAATCACAGCTGCTCACTGTAGATCCAACAATGGGGAGAACTGACATCTATGCAGTGAGGAACACCTGGCTAAAGGCTCTGTAGTGCACAATAGTACTACCACCATATACCTCAGAATCAGACATGTGGGCCATAACACAGGTACGGACCACTCCAGGTGGTGGTGTCCCCACATACATAGTGGCCACTCACATGTACTGCCTGGTACCCCCACAAAAGGCATCACAGATGAGTCAGGTGCAGGAAACAGTGTCAAATCCTGCATTCTAGGATGTAAATCTCAAACAGCGCCATGCCCTCGGATCACCAACACACATCCATACATGCTGTAGGACATATAAGAGTACACTACCATGTGACCCTTGACCAGTGGACTGCACCAAGCTCTACATCAACTGTAGAGAGTACTCATGTACTGACACAGTTGCATCATGTGTTATGCTATGCAATGATACCACTGTCTGTAACCAGGTCAGCTGTACACATAACAGGGGCCCTCAGTTATTTACAGCATTAGCAGATGACTATTGCTGTACACCAGTACACACCCTCATGTTTGGATATGACATGCATGCACCTGCCCTGGATATGTACATGCCACACACACAACATACATGTAAATAGCATAGCTGTTGTTGTCCTTTGTGCAGACAGGTGGCCACAGCCATTACACACATGCACATGGAATGTAGGTCTATGGCTGCTGAATGCTAACAGTACATATGGTGTGATATCAATGTTGACAGAGGTAAAATTCCCTCTGTACCGGTCACCCATTACACCTATCATATCATATAACAGTCCATGTGTCATGTATGTCATTACACATGTCCACCAATTGCAATGCCTACAAACATGCCCAAATGACAGGATTGTGGGACCTACACACATGTACATGTAGTGGTGTGCGTTCAGATACCATGTGTGTGTAGTTGCTGATGTATGCAGGTGACGTGTATCTTAGTACATCATGCAGTTGCAATGTAGCCTCAACATTGCCAACTGTATATGGTGATATGCTGAATGTACAGAACGCTGTACCTCAGGTATGGACAGATGTGTGGAGCATCTTTGCAGATGGATGTTTGCTGAGGACAGCTCACAGGTGTGTCACAAGCAGTCCTAGAATAACCTGTGTAACCAGTAAGCAATGGTTTTGTTAATTGAAGGACATAACACACAACATAGACAGCGGTCAGGGTGACACCGAAGGTAAATCACTTGACATCTATAACAGTTAAGACCTCCCATGTGCATATATCAGCACTATTGCCAAAGGAAGCATCAGTACACTTTGTAAAGTGTGCAATACTGCTGTAAGTCTGTCATACATATTATGAGCTAAGCAGGTGTTTGATTCACAGTACTGGCATGTGTGGTTGCGTATGTGTCCATATATGTCACGTATGGTGGGGAATACATCTCAATTGTTACCCACTCTCCTGTACACTGGTGTAGACATCTGTACAGACTGCAATGTAGAAAGCAGGACATAGGCAGGAGTGTGTATCTCACACATGTGAGGTATCTGTATGTGTGTGACATAGGTGTATTCAATAGTGAATGCCACGGTGTGTGTGTGTGTGTGTGTGTGTGTGTGTGTGTGTGTGTGTGTGTGTGTGTGTGTGTGTGTGTGTGTGTGTGTGTGTGTGTGTTTGGTTGTGTGTGTGTATGTATCGCTGTCTGGTCCCTGGAGTGAGGATGTATGTTACCATACTGAACTGATAAGACCCCTCCCCCCATCCAGGCGATGCAACCTACTATCCGTGTTGATGTCCCCAATCTTAGGCCATACTGACTACCTGTACATGTGTATTCTCTGTGGTGCATCATGTAGGTGCACAGTACTGTAATAATGATTTGCACATAGGCAGGGGTCCTCACCTCAACAGTAGCAACTGTGTGTGTTACTGTGTCGGTGAATCCATGAGTGTGTGGGTGTGTTACTGTGTCACTGAATACATGTGTGTCAATACCTGAGTGTGTGGGTGCAGTTGTGTGTTGGCATCCTGTCATGGGAATGTGTATTACTGCTTCCCAATGAGGCATCACATTTCCCACTGGCCTCTACCCTTGTAATCAGCTAGACCGCTCTCTTACCTCACCACTCCATGTAACTGTACCTGTGATGTTACCCAGTATGGATGTCATGTCTGTAGCCACATTAGCTTAATGCACAGCTATCATGCTCTTGGATCAGTAGACGTGTTTGGAACATGGGACATTCTCACTGTTATGTGGCAGCTACACGTTGCATGTTGGTATATTCATACATACCTGTGAGTAGTCCACACTGATATATGGGAAACTAACTGCAAACACTGACATCCACTGGCACGTGCAATTAGACCTGAAGGAGGAAAGCAGAACATCATGACCAACATGCAGTTACTGTTGTTACACAAGACACATACTGTTAACACTACAAAATGCGTTGTACACCTGTAGTACATGGTATGTCTGCTGCCTGTCAACAGTATTCAACAATTGTAAACTACACTTATCTTCCTAGTCTGTTCACCCTGTGCATCAGACCATATGAGCATGTCCCTGCAACGATGGTGTGGATGTCAGGGATGCAGCACAGGCATCATCTTATGCACAGTGTGATAATGTTTGCTAGAGGCTTAGGCTGCACCATTGGATGACATCATGTGTGTGGGTTAGGGCCTTTGATCTAATCGGGTGTGCGTGGATGTTATGCATGTGTATGTTGCGGTGCCCTACATATGTTTCCGATGTGTACGTGTATGTATGCACACAGTTGTGGCATGTGTCTGGCCTACACATGGGTATTATTGACAGCTGTGGACTGTACAGGCCAGGTTTTACAGATCACGGTGTCTGGCCATGGACATGTGACATGTGCCTGTCAGGGATTGCACGGGCACTACCAGGCAGAGGTGCAGATTGGGTACTGTCTGATGACATTTGTCCACTGGAACCGTGTCCCTGTTGGGACTGTCCAGGGCCACGTGCACATGGCCTGCTATGTCATGGTGTGGACAGCACAGCACTGGCTGTACTGCTGCTGCTACCGCCACTATGGGAGCGGACATGTGAGGTAGCTCATACACGTAGACCTGAAACGTCCACATGCCTGACGCCTCACTCCTACCAGATGTTCCAACACAGACAGCTCACGCTCGCAGATTGTCATGCCACGGTCAAGGACTCCAACCATGTCACCCAACCGTCTATCCAAAGCTTCAGCAATCTGCTGTTGTGCATTTACCATTGCCTGGATGTTGTTGTTTAAAGAACGGACAAGAGCCCTCTGAAACTACTGATCTTCTCTGTTGTGCCATTCAGCACGTGCCTGTGCCTCCATTACAGCCTGAGACATGCATCTAGTGACACCAGCTGCTGCGCTCTGTCTTGCAGCAGCATGTTGGCCAGAGGTCCTCCTACAAGTAGCACTGGCCATGTGCCTGTGTGGTGCATCACCAGTCAGTTGGCTGACACCATGGTGTGCAGGCACACCTTCCATAGCCCCCACACTTTCCTGTTCCAAGCTACCACACACCAACTGTCCTTCCTCTATGGCCACTGGTGATGGGGTATGTGTAGGCATGGGATCTGTGTGCAGGGATGAGGGGGATATAGTTGGAATGGCAACCAATGACATAGATTCAGCCCTTGACAACCCTGGCTGTGCCTCAATCATACGTTCATCACCACTGCTAGAGTCTGTGGGGACACTAACATCAGACGGACCGCAGGAGGGCAACGCACGTACATCACCTGTGAGGGGCAGACAAGAACTGTACATTACAATCTATACAATAGACACAGACATACACACAGACACAGACACACAGACACAGACACACACACACACACACACACACACACACACACACGCACACACACACACACAAACACACAGACACACACAGTCACAGGCACACAGACACACACAGACACACACGCTATGGCACTCAACTTGCATGTGATATGACAGAAGGCATGCAGCATGCATGTGATACGGCAGACGGCATGCAGCGTAGACGATAATAGTGGTAGTTATCATACATCCCTGGCTTGTACACAACAGCATGCATGTGTCATAGCAGAAGGCATGAAAATTACACAATCTTAGTAGTAGTTAGCATACATCCCTGTGTTATACCATGTAGACCAGCACAGGTTAACAGTACACCTGCCTGATGTGTGGCATATGACCTTGACAATCACATGTAGTATGACATGTGATCTGCTGACGTGTGCAATGACATGCATACATGTTTAACACAATGGTGTCCTGTCAAATATACAGTGGGGTAATGGTGTCCCAATGCAGTGTTGTCTGCCCGCCCTACAGATATATTGCACATTTAGCTGATGTGCATGGCCATTGCAGGGAATCATGAGGCGTCTCTATTGCTATACAGTGTGAGTTACAGACACAGTTCATAGCCATGACTGTGTTCAGATACAATACATATATACTGTGGAATGTGACCCACGTCACTGAGGTGTATGCATACTAAACCTTGATGTGGAATGTGTGACACAGGTCACTGAAGGGTATACGGATGACATCCCTGCACATCTGCAACCATATTGTTGCTGCCTGGCAACTATGGCCAGACATGGCAGACTCATCGGTACACCATGTCCCACATGACATCTGTGTACCACACGCACACACAAGGAGCAAGTATGACATTGATGTCCGACACCAGAAACGTGAATGTACTGTATCTTTGGGCTGATGTGGATGCTGTACAGGTGACTGCTGTCATGTCGTGACACACAAAAGATTTTCAACACATCTTATGTGGTGGATTGATGTCACGCCTACACAAGATGTGCACAGGCCTGTAGGATGTCTAGTGTTCCACATCTGCAATATAACCATTACACAAAGGCCATAGTTGGACCATGTGTAGCCATTGTATGACAGGGTGTACACACAAGCACATCACGTCTACTGTGTGTGTTGCTTCATGTCTCTGGCCATCCTCCATGATCATGTGTGTACATGTGTTGGCCAAATTATTGTGACGGGCATCTATTTCACATGTCTGTGTTGTCCCATATGACATACACCCATAGATGTCATATGATCCACTGACGACAGGGTTATGCAGACAAAGGGTGGTATGTTTGGTATGTGGGATATGTTTTTCAGGACAGTTAGGCAGTATTGCAGCCAGGCCACTAGATGTCATGGACATGTCAATTTAGCACAATACATTGTATGACATTCATAGCAGGGCTATGATCTACACCAGTGAATCCTGTGGGCTGGCCATACTCCATTTCCCTGTGTAGTACTGTTTGTATTCCCCACATGTGTAGTTCTGATCTGTAGTACATGTCGCTACAGTGACAAGCTCCTCCACCATTGCATGCACAGCTGCCCACACATCTGGCAATGACAGTTTTTGAGGATTCATGTCGGTGATTCACATAGTTTGCAAGTGTTACACAGGAGTAGCCATTGTGATGCATTGCAGGTCCAACCTGTATATTGTGACAGGACCATACATTATGTGTACATGTGGTAAATGGCCACATGGCAGATAGATCTGTGCATTACGATGCCTGATAAATAATAACAGTCTCACCTGCAATGGGCTGCTGTCACAGTGGAATGCCAGAGGTACCTAAATAGGAGTAACACAGCAATATGAGCATTATCCATGCCTGTATGATAGCTACAAGGTGCAATGTGCATGCTAACACATACATCAGTATGTTAGATTATACTATGGTGTATGCACATGTGTGCATACACAGAGTAGCATACTATGGTATGCGGCATGTGTGTATACATATAAACCAAACCAGTGGTCTGAGTGCCCAAGATAAAAACTGGTAAACCTGAAGTAAGGCACACATGGAGCTCAGCAAAACGGACAACTGCTTTAGTGAACAAGCACAAAAACAATCCACAGCAAGCTAAATCACAGCAGCACAGCACAGCAAACGAAATTGCAAAGCACAAGCAACAGCACAATAGCACTGTAAAGTTAATTCACATACGTTTTTGTCGCAATAACTTCATCAGATACCTGACCTCTCTTCCTTTGGTGAATAAATGCACTAATCTAATTCAAATGAACCAATGAGTGAACAAATTCAATTACACATGCAAAATGCATTAAAACACATGTGTGTATACATGCCTTGCATATGATGTTACATTACATATTGTACAGTGACACATGCAACTATATGGAATATAGTTGTTATAGGTGCAGTGGTGACTTACCAAGTAACTTCAGGCTCGGTGGTTGAGAGAAACCCACCTCCACAATATCAGCTAAGGCTTGTGGATGTTGTTCTGCAGGTGTCCCCAGGTTGGCCAGTAGCTCCTCGGTACGTGTGAGTGGGGGCTGGGTTGGTGGTCCATCACCTGTTGCACCTTGTTCCCTGGTGATTGCGTTTGCATGCTATTTCACCCATCTAATGAGGTCTGTACAGTATCTGTGCACCTGCTGGTATGTGCGGTTGTGGTCACCCACATCATTAACCCTCTTGCGAAGTTCCATCCACAGGGCATCTCGCTGTTGTGCATCCTGTGGCACATGGCTGAACAGGATATCATGATTGTCATGTAGGTATGGGATGAGGGCCTTATCCTCCAAGTGGGTATAAGGGGGTAGGCTTGCATGCGGCATACCTGGAAGACATAATGATGGAGACAGGTCACAGTAACTCACAGAGACATACAGAGCTACAGCTGAACACACATGTGCATCGCATTTATTACAATTAAATAGTTGTCTTTGCAAATCTACATGACACTGACACCACTGACATGTTTGTTTCACACACATGTGACACTCAATGGTGAGTGGATATTATCACCATATATGTGTGTGTGTCACCTGATTACATTGCTCATACTCCATGTGGATGCTGTCTTGATTTGGGCATGTCTGTTTGCCTGTACTGGTGTTCCTACCTATCAGCACATGGCTGGATGTGTCCACATTAATGCAGTCGACTTTGATGCTGTGTATATGTCACATATAAAGACTTACACTGCCTTAACAGACATGACCTGTGACCCTGCAGACTTGCTCACGGAAGGTTTTACATGTATGTGTTCTGCCATATACATCTACACGACACTGTACAGCAATTCAACATCCTGCCATGTATCACCTGTGTTGCACATGTGATACACATGGGACACTGGCTAGCCAGATGGTATTTGCAGGGATGGTTATCAACTATAGCATGTACAGTCAAAGTCAACTAGTAGGCTATATGCCCTGGGCCATGTATGATTCTAGGATGAAAGGTCACCTAGCTGTAGCCGACAGGCGGGTCTCTGGGGCCAGATGGAGCAGTGCCACATAACTGATCCACAGGGTTAATGATACATTTACCATGTGGTCATCACACCATGTCTGAGGGGGGGTGATGTGCAGCTTTGCTGGACAGGAATGCATAGTATGGCAGGACTATGTAAAGTGCATGGGATAAGGATCTGTCCAGCATGTGGTGATCCTAGTACTAGGAAGGTGGATGTCCATGAAGTATGTGTTTGAGATCAGGATGTGTACGTGTAGCATGTCCAACATCATTGGGTTGGACATGGATTTATTCAGGGTATGCATGATGCTACATAGTGGAGATGGGGAATGGGAAGGCTGGTGTAGGCCATTTGAACATGGCCAATACCCCTTAAAGGAAATATGTGATCTGATATGGGTCACTTGAGTGTTGTGTATGGCTGGACAATGATCTCTATATTCATGGATGGCACCCTGTCATGATTAGGGTTGTCACATATGACTAGCTGACAGGTGTGGTGATGTAACTATCCCAGGAAAGACAACTGTCCAGCTGCATCCCTTACACACAGTGTCCATTATGTTGACCACTGCCTAGGTGGTAGTGCATGGGTACAGGGTTATTAGCATAGGGGTGACAATGCAATATGTAGCTCTCAGATTGTGGCCATATGTCACACTCACCTCACCCACAAAGCCCTTTCTGTATGTTGTCCACAACACTCTGAGTCAGCTATTGCTCCTAGGTCATAGTCATTCACATAGTTTAATAGGCAGATGCCTTCTGTTAGTCTGTGTGGTATGGACTACAATGAGGGTGAGTACAATTAATTAACCCTGTCTTACTGTAGCTGGCACTGGTGTGATGTGCATGTATTATTCAGACACCTTCTGTAGCGCTGGTTCTGCCAGCAGTCCCGTTGCAAAACACTCCTGTGACATAGGAATGTACATCTAGTATACCGAGTGTAGGTGAAACACAGTATGGGTGATGATGTCCGATGACCTGGTAAGGTTATGATATGCAGTGTGAAATCAACCTTACTGTCATCTACATTTGTACTGCTGACATCAAATAATTTGATCAAGGTTCATGGCCTTTCAGACCAGACTCAGCAGGGTAGTAGTTCAGTACTTCCCATTATCAGTGGCGTCTCCCCGTTTGTGGGTTGTGAAACCTGTTGGTGTGCACCATTCAGCGTGTACACAGCCTGACATGAAGCTATGTTTTACATGATGTGTATGTGGAGAGCAACTTGTTTTGCCATATGTGTATGATACAACCTGGGATGTGGACAGGTCCCATGCAGCCTGAGTGCAGCTTGTACCTGCATAGTTGTGGGTACAGGGGCTCTGTGGTGTACATGGATATATGAATGTGTACCTGTTGGGGGGGCAGTGTGTTTATGTTATCCAAGACCCTATCCGGATTGCTTATTCATGCTCAGCACTTGTTCTGAACTTGTAAGCACTAAGTAAGCTACTAATTACTATAGCACTCAGTCTTCCTCGTTACCTAGAGGTAAACAGTTTTTGTACGTACCTTTCTCACTTGCTTAGAGTAAAATAGCTCTTGTACTCACTTTCCTCACTTATCTCGGGGAAATTAGTTTTATATTCAGGCATGTCCAAGGGTCAGCTGCCAGTGTTCTTTCCTGTCTAGCTGATGAATCTGGACATATTGAGGCAATGTAGACAACCCTCTCCTCCTACCACCGAACACTACAACCTGTGAGAGATGCACTTATCTAGCCAAACTGGAGGTAAAGCTCTCTCCAACCAAGACTGACCCTGACAGTCATGTGGAGAAGGTAAACATTCACACCACACCACACTCATCACATAGTCTCACTGAATCTACCCCACTATTAACTGGGAAAACTACTCATGTACCAACTCATTAGCTCAACGCTTTCTGGAATTCATAAACATCAATGCCCTGGATCAACTTATCCACACACCAACCAGGGGCAACAATATCCTAGACCTAGGCATTACCAACATGAGTGACCGGTGTTCCACACCTGAAGTTAACTCCTTGTTGGTCCGATCCGACCATAAGCTGAACACCTTTGATATCCACATCCCGCCCCCACCCCCCCCATTAAGGGAACGACAGTATAATATGTCTACAAAGCCAACTTCATGCTTCTTAAGACAGATGTGGTGAACTTCATGACACCCATGCAGATGGACAATACTGTTACAACTGCTGAATCCTACTCAAATGCACTCTATAAGCACTTACAAGAGTGCATGGATCGTGCTATCCCAAACAGAACAAAGATGCTATACTCCTAATTAAGGAAACCAATCTGGTGGTCCCCTGCCATAAACAAACTGTACAACAGAAGGCAGACACTGTTGCAAAAGAGAGTACAATCCCATTCGTGGAGGAGCTCTCTAGTCAGCCTCAGTAAGAAGGTGAAATCCCTTATAAGATTCTCCAAAGCTAGCTATGGAAACAAAACCGCCACTAATTTCAATGACAACCACAAAGCATTCTATAGCTATGTCAAATAACTCAATGTCAACACCCAGATCTGTTCTGAGTTACAGCACAAAGGCACAAACATTACAGAACCAACTGATATTGCCAACATCTTGACAGATGGGTTCAGTGCAAACTTTTCCCCCTCTCACCCCCTAAAGGGCCCATATCTATACAGGAAGAGTGCAGAGTCCCTGTAATCACAACTACGCAGGTAAAAGCTACACACTCTAAAGCCAATATCACAGCATCCATGGGACTGGACAACATCCCAGGCTGCATTTTACATGAACTTCAGAATGTACTGGGTCCCCACCTATGCACCATGTTTAATAATAGCCTCACATCAGGCTTTGTGCCCCCTGAATGGTGCACAGCACAGTTATCCCATTCCTCAAAGGTGGCGCCACAATGGACCCATGGACCTATTGCCCTATAGGCCTGACTAGCCTGGTCTGCAAGGCTATGGAGCACATCATCATGGATCTCAGTTACAGAGACATTGGGTACCTTCAAACCTTTGACCCCTCCCAGTTTGGTTTTGTTAAGGGCAGACCATGCCTCCTAACCCTGGTGGACTTCTTAGAGACAGTTACCAAGGCATTAGATGAGGGTAAGGAGGTCCACACAGCCTACCCTGATCTCTCAAAGGCTTTCAACACCATTCCCCATTCTGGTATTATCAACATATCCATCCACCTGAACATTAACCCCTATGTCATGTTATGGTTTGCAAAGTGGCTCACGGATAGAACCCACACAGTGGGAGTTGCATACTCTAGGTCCAACTGTATACCAGTTACAAGTGGCGCCCCCCATGGCTCAGTCCTAGGACCCCTCATGTTGGGTATATAATTCTCTGATGTACAGGCAAGCACAGGAGGACTTTGGCTAAAAAAGGTTTGCAGACGACTGCAAACTAGGGGCCATAATTGTTTCCCCAGCTGATACAGACACCCTCCAGAAGGGTCGCACTGAGATGGATACCTGGTGTCAATATCATGGCCTCAAGCTGAATGCCAAAAAGTGCATAGTCATCCCCTTTGGATATAACTAATTACCTGCAGACTACCACATAGGTACTAGTTCCCTACATACAGAAAAGGTAATAAGGGATCTGGGAACCCCAGTAGATAGCAATCTCTCCTTCGATACCCATAATGACAAGGTGGTTAGAATATCCTTCTACGTGGCCCCCCTAATCTCTAATGGGTTTGCATCCAGAACAAAGGAGGCCATTGTCCCTCTCTACTCATGACTTATTAGACCCCATTAAAGGATACAACACCCCATTTGGGATGTACCTTACAAGACAACTGCAACAGCTTGGAAGACCACAACAGTACCACATCAAGAGGATTACTGACCTCAAACAGATGACCTATGCAGCCCAACCTAAGAAACTCCAGCTGTACCCGGTTGCATACTGCATACTCACAGGTGATCTCTGCTTGACATACATGCTCTAGGGATGTACATCTAACCACAACGATGACAAGGACGTGCTGGATGGATAGATTTCTGACCCAGAGACTCCCCATGCTTTGGATCATGATTCCAATGTACATCAGGCAGGGCCCCTCACTAGCACTCTTCAAGGGAAACCTTGATGGGTGGATGGAAGACAGACATGCACCCCAGGGATCACTGCAGTGGCTGTACTGGACAGAGGCACAGGGAACTAATGGCTCTGCCGTTCAGAGGCACAGGGAACTAACCTAAGGGGGTGGCAAAAGTGAACACACTCCAGCTAGGCTTATAAATATGCTTGGGCAGACAGCCTAGTACCTACCTTTGCACTTATTACATGTCGTATGTGCATGGATAGTTAACTAGCTCTTCCATTTTACTTTGCTATCATGCTGATAAACTGTCGGGTGACTACAAGTCATATGTATCCTGTTATTGTGTATTGTAAATGCCAATATTCATAACTAATGTTTGCCTAACATAACAGTAATGCTATGTAACTTGTAATACATATCTGCCGACAATACTGTACATTACACAGTTATTGGCACAATATCTCACAATGCAAATCATAATTGCACAGTGGGCCAACCTTCGACATGTTATTCTCAGTAATACACCCATACATATGCCTACTGTTACAATATATCAACATATAATATCCCCTGTTATAGCACATATTTGTTGGACCAGCCCTGCCACTGACAGCGGCTGGTGAGGATTATTTGGGTTCAAAGCCCTTTACATCCCTTGTGGTGTATGCGGTGTTTGCCTTGTGACCTACAGCAGTACACACATAAATACTACAAGCGTTACTATGCTCAACAATACATCACTACAAGATAACTGTTTCCACTATATGGATTGCATGCACTTTAAATATTACAGAGCAGGTACTACTACACAGACATACTGAGTGTTCTACATACCTTATTAGTAACCCGACTGTTAATTCAATCCTTTTCAGTTTGTGTTTCAATCTTCTTTGTAACGTTTTGCTGGTATATACCGATGGTTTGAATGTGTGATAAGCCATCCTTTTATAGTTAAATATCGGTAACATGTGCTATCCTGACCACCAGTTGGTGTTCCAAAGTAGTTAATTAGATGCACATCAGCTGTGCAGCTACTCCATTAGCCAATACCATGGCAACAGTGGTGTATAACTGAGTACTCCACTTGGACATTGTCTGTTTGCCTTACTTTGGAGGAAGACGGCCTGGATGTGTTATTTGTGATGTATTTCAACAGCTATATGGAGACAGACAGAGATATATTAGCTTCATGACTCCCTTGGATTGTGTGTAATGGCTAGAAGATGTTGTTCTACATGTGAGTACAGCTGTTATATTTCAGAACATTGCTACTTATGAAGGTTTTTTTGTACCTGATACTTCTGCAGATGTTTCAGTCTGGCAAGGATGTTTGGGCAGCTCAAGGCTGTATGGCTATGCATGAACTGTTAGGTGGTTTACAGTGGGCTCACCAGACATCCTTGGTTTGGTGTACATGTGTATCATACTGTGCTGTTAATCGGTAATTGGTAACACTTCCCGGTGTACACACAACCCTCTGAAATGGGATTAGCGCAAACAAACCCTGTAACATCAGCAGCTGTTCCATTGTATAACAGCAACTATTTCACACAGGGCCATGTTAGTGTGTCTCTGACAAGGTATGTTAAGGCTTCTGCAGATGCCGTACAGTGACTGAATGATTTGTGATGTTATTACAGTTTGTAATGTAATTTGTTTGGATGTGGGGATGATGTTGGTGGGTGTACATAGCAGATACAGGTGTGTAGGTACTGCTTTTATACATAATCGATATGTGCATGAGGGCTCCTTCCCTATTTGAACACCTATCCTTTAGTGGACTAATACTATGGTATTTGCAGGCTGATTCATTAGGGCACTGTTAATTGGTTCCTGTATAGCATGCAAGTGATGTTAGTCCTTGAATCCTTTTGGCAATACATCGGAATGTAATAAAGTGTTGCTACATGAAAGCTGGGTATTTTTGTCATAGGTATTTGCAGTCACTGGAGTTGTGTTGGTGACTGACCCTCTTTGGCTATGGTTGCCACCTTTTCAAATGGCCATAGTGGGACATTTTCAGGACACACATCAGATTTTACAGGCTGACACAAACCCACGGTCAGTACAAGGGATAGAACTTTTCTTTTTTGCCTAAATATAAGGTTATTCTTGTAGCAGTTTAGTTGTTTATCCTGTTTCTTGTAACATGTAGGTATTTTAGATACAGAAAGAACTATTATATGCAACTATTACATTACATATGGGACATAATTATGTCCTACAATCTCAGGACATTTGCCACGTTTAATATTTTTGGTCAGGACACAACCGCCCAAAGAGGGACTGCCCCTCGCAAATTGGGACAGGTGGTAACCCTATCATTGGCTCATGTCCATAGCACATATTTGTAATAGTGTATAGGCATATACTCTCCATATCCTTTGTTCATAAAGTTTGGTCGTGGCGGAATGTGTGATTGCTATGGTCCATGTTATACTCATATATGAACACTTCAACCGCTATATATGGGATACCTATGGAATCTCGAAACCACACAATTCCGACACCCACAGTACCGGGCCCAGACTCCCATACCCCACATTACCGACAGCAACAGTAACTCGCGAAGGTAACACAAACATGGAACACACACATGCACACACAGACAGTGCTACCCACCACATCCAAACAAACCATCATACACTACGTATAAGCAGGTGGGAAAACCCCCCTACCCCCCCCATGTGGGTGTTTGCACCCCCCTCACCCCCCCTACTTTAATATTGTACCTGCTAGATTGCAGAAACAGACGTACAAAGCAAACCCGCACCCACACATTACAGTCCCCCAGGAACACACACCACATTCAGAACACACACTTACACACACTACAGCCCTCCAAAACACACTTGCACGCAGTAATCTACCTGAACCGCAACACCAGAAGCACTGACTAGATGTCACTTAACATCAGGATTTTAAACCTTGTGCTTCTGGTGTTTCTGTACTGTGGTCTTTCAGACTTTAAGCCTCGTGATTACGCCCGTCGGTATGTCAAGCAGTCGGTATGTGGTAGGTATCCCATTTATATGTACCTCCATGGTTATGTAGATGTTGTTACCCTATCTATATATCTACATATATATGTATATCCCCACATATCAACATATATTTCTCTCTCTCTCCCTCTCTCTTTATATATATATATATATATATATATATATATATATATATATATATATATATATATACATATATATATATATATATATATATATGTTGATTTATATATATATTTTATATATATATATATATATATATATATATATATATATATATATATATTTATATCTCTCTCTCTCTATATATATATATATATATATATATATATATATATATATATATATATATATATATATTTATATATATATATATATATATATATATATATATATATATATATATATATATATATAGCATACACCTTTCATTGGGTACTTGCCGGTTTGTCCTATTTCCACACATTCCTACCTTTTGTGTTTTAACCTGTCAGTATACACAACTGCCATTGGTACATCTCAGGTAGCTTACTGGTAGGTTATTGTGAAGATTGTGTACATGGTTGCATGTTCTAATCCTGGCAGTGGTAATTTTACCTCTCAGAGCAGGCACTGGTAGTGCAAGGGTGATTAACACACATTTCAGCGGCTGTGTGTTCCAAATGTTTATTATTCTGTAGAATACTACCTATATATGCAAGCTGTGGTTAAGGTATACTATGTAACATGCAAATCATCTGAGAAGATTCCTGTCATGGGTACTCCCCATTATTTGGAACTACATCACTGATTACTTTATATTAAACCCCTCACTAACACTCCAGGGAATCCTTGCAGAGTGGGTGGGGAACAGTGGATACACCCCAGGGATCCCGCAATTGGCTCTGCTCCACAGAGGGACAGTTAGTTAATCAATGGAGTGGTGACAGCAGACACTTTTTGGCTATGCTTATGAGTGGTCTCGGGCAGTTAGGCATGTAGCTACCTATGTATCTATGAACCTATACATACAGTATGGACACATGCTGATAGCCTAATTTACTATTCAGATATTGACTTACCTTGTGCCAGTGGCAGTTGTGTGTATAATAGTTGAGGGCTACCTATGTAGGATGCACACAGTAGATCACCTATACATGACAATTTATAGGTGGTCGTGTGTGTGTACCATCCATGTTTGCTGTATGTGCAGGTGGAGAAGGGTGTCAGTTCATAAGTGCCTACACTATCAGTGTGTGTGCTATACATTCCCCCTTTGACAAGGCATGGGCATACTGGGCATGCCTCCATCTGCCTACTGGGGCCGGCACAGGGTGTTCATGGTCTGAGTCCCTCTGTGCCTGTGGGGCCCTTGGCAATGGTTGTGGGCTGTGAGGGTCTTCACCATTCTGTCCCTGCTGCAGCTGTTTACACAGGATCATATTGTGTAGCATGGCACATACTATGAAGATGTGGGCACACGTGCCTGGACAGTACTGCAAAGCTCCACCAGATATGTCCAAGCAATGAAACCATGATTTCAGCGTCCCAAACATACGTTCTATGATTATTCTGGTTTCTGTGTGTGCCTCATTATGGCATTCTTGCATGGCTGTGTGTGCATTTCTGATGGGAGTCATCATCAACGGTTCCAGTGCATAGCAAGCATCCCCCACCAGGTGGCCATATGGGATGTCCCTCCTGGCAAATACCTGATACAGCTGTGAGGCATGCCAAATGTGGGAGTTGTGATTGCTTTCAGGGCTGCCAGCACACACATCCATGATAATGCCCTGGGCATTGCACACAACCTGGCAGTTGATGGAGGGGTACCCCTTGCAGTTTATGTAGCGCCTATCCTGCTCACCGGGTGGTGTCTTGATGTGTATGTGCGTGCAGTCTATTGCACCTAGTACCTCTGGGTAGTCTGCCACATGGTGGAAGAGACACATATTGCTGGCCACCTCCTCCTGCATTCAGGGGAAGTATATTTGCTTACTAGCATGTGGTAACATGGCATCCAGGAACTGGTGGAGTACTCTGGATGCTGATGTCTGTGAAATCCCCATGATATCCCCAGTTAGCCTTTGAAAGGTACCTGTGGCCAGTATTCTCCAGCTTACACATACCTTCGTGTCCACTTGGATGGGTTCCCCTCTGTCACTTCTAGCTCTGAGGTGTGGCCAGCACAGCTCAACAAGTTGCTGTATGGTGTCCCTGTCCACCCTGTAATGCTCTACTATCTCCAGATCATGTGTCCCTGGTAGGTTACCCTGGGTCTAAACACTCTTCTCCTCCTCCGGTGCCTGAGATAATTGTCAGCATCATCCTCCACACCACCGTCAGTCTCCAACACATGCTGGTGAATCAAAGCTATGGCAGCCCCTAACATGTACATATTAAAAGTTCCCCGTCTGTATACACCAATTGTGCAGAGTGTCTGGGAATACACAAGTGTGTGTGGGGGGGCTTTCACACCTTATACTATTGTGCAATGGATGATGCTGGTGTAATTGGGTGTGTATGTGCAATTCCAGCTGCAGGGTATCTTAATTATGGGTTTTACAGCAGGTACTGCTATTGTGGTATTGTGGGGCCTTTGGTGTTGACTTACGCTTGGCTGCCGTGATTCATCTATTGCCCTTTACTTCACTTTTCAACTGGATTCCCCTCCCATTGTCAGGCATGCATCCAGCTGCCTGCTTTCTTGTTTTGTACTTTCACAACCCAGGATTGTGTTGCAAAATGTGTTATGTAGCTGATCTACTACAAGTTTGCTTTGTTCTGCTGTGACAGTTCTCTTTTCTTTGCAGTACGGCACCTCCCCTTTCCTGTTCTGCAGGTATCTGCTAGCAGCCTTGTTAGCTGTTGTCAATGGCCCACTGTGAGTTTCTAGGTGTTAATTACTCATTTGTACTCCAATTACCATGCTGCAGCATTTCCTTATTGTCTTCCTGTATCCTTCCTGTTTCAGCTGGGTTTCGAACATGTTTTCATCCACGTTCACATGCACTTTCAGTTACCTTGTGTGCTCTCAGCTAAGCAAAACTATGGCTACTTCCACATTCCTATCCTGCGGCTTTGCTTAGCAACAGGCAACCTGGAATAGCAATGCTCCAATGTGCTTACAGCTATGGTGGTGCACCCGTCTCTTGATGTCATGTTTACCTCCAGGTAACACCTCGGAGTTGTACTGCTATGCTGTGTGGTACATCCTTATGCCGGCGGGGAGTTTGCCATTCAGTATTACTTGACTTATTTGCATGGCATTGACTACTAATTCCTAGTTACTGTGCAAAACACTGTCACAGACCCTTAGCAACTCTTGCGACATGGTTGTGGTGTAGCATGCATGCCGATGACTATTATGGGGAATTCATGAATTGTGTTACATTGCAGTTTTATGACATCTAAATATATTTTCATTGTGATCCCGTTTGCACACCGATGCACTGCAATTTTACTTTGCGTTAGTGTGGCCATGACATTAAATGTTATTTTTTATGTGTCATGCACGTTTTTTATGCCATTGGCTATATATTTAGCCATTGGCATATATTAACATTATAATATGTAAGTTTGGTCCACTTTCATGGCTCCGATTTTATGTTTGAAAAAATGTAAACCTTTTTTGGTTTACATTGCTTCATGCTTAAGCTACGCCTGCACCACTTCATGAATCGCTATATACCTTCATTTGCATGCTACACTGCTGCACATGGGGTAATTAGCATACATGCACTGGGAGCTGCGCAGCTCTGGCGTATGCTGGTAGTGCATGTGGAAACAGCTCATACCTGAATCGCTCGATGGCCATATTTGGCGTTAGATCACCAACGCTACTTCGGCGCCTGACGCAAGCTTCATGAATCCTGGGGAGTATGTTGCAGTTTTTAACTAACTAGATGCCTAAAATTCTAAATCTACCAGAAGCTCTCTCTCTCTTGGTATTGAGAGAGCCCAGTGATCTCTTTTGACTTCTTCTTTGAAGAAAAATCCTGAGGTCCAAAGATCTATTATTGTAAAATTTCTCTCCAGCCAAGACAAGGACCTGGTACTGAAGACTGCTTGGGCTAATTCTTTGATAACAATAAATAACAATACTATCAGGTTTGACAGTGACTATACTGTATCTGTAATGACTAAAAGGAAAGGATGTATTCTATTCATAAAAGACTTAAGGAAGCTTAAACATTAAAGCTCAACTAATTTTTTTTCCATCCAGAATTAGGATATTTTTACCAGAAGGTCAGAAAATTATCTAGAAGATGCAGTGGACTTTTCGTCAGAAAAATAAACTTTTTGACCAATCAGAAAATATGGATTGAACGGGTGTCTTCTTAAGAGACAAGCAAGAAGAAATGGCTGGTCTTTGAAGGACAAAAATAGTAAAAAAAATGAAAGAAAAGCAATGTTGTTCTCATTTTCTATTTTTCCTAAATAGCTTTCTCACGGGTATTCAATTTATTTTCATCTATTATTCATCATCAAATAGAAGGTAAAGCAACAAACAAAAAATGTTTATATTTTATCAAAATACATTTTCTCTAGTATCTGAAATAGGGTATATATGTTATTATTACTATTACTTATAAGTCCCTTTATTATTTTATTTAAATCTTCTCAAACATTATTTTCTAACATAGAGAGGAGTGTGTATGTGTGGCGGTGTATTGTAACATATTGAAATAATCCAATTAATTTATAAATACTTTTTATACATAATTTCAAATAATCTGTTTTCTTCTTCTTTTTTTTATTTTTGGTTATTCTATCTGCAGAATGTGGTTGTATGTGCTAAGCTTTATCTATGTCCAGTGGGTGTGTACTGAGTGGTTTTGGCTGCAGGAAAATAATTTATATACATCACTTCACTATCCCCCAGATTCAGCAAACGTCCCTGCAGGAATAACTTATTCCTGCACAGAAGCGACCGTGGTTGATCAGCACGGCAGCATGCAATGCATACGTATGAAGGCATGCTGCCATGCTGTAAAATGGACATCGTTCTGAGTATGAGTGCAGGGGTGTGTCTGAGAGCAGAGCTATCACAATACACATGTCCCCTGCACTCCAAAATTGCGGTTTAGCAATTAAAGATGAATGAAAGTCTCCACGGATACTTTAATGTCTGTGGAGAAAGTAAGAGACAGCACCCCCCCCAATTGTACAGATCTTTGCAGAATGTCCAGATGTCTGCTACATATCTTTGGTGTGCTCCACCTAAAATATTCACCTGTCTGGCAAATACCTGTGAATTGAAGTCATTAAATAATAACAAATATTTGAGTGCAAGACTCTCACCCCAGAAAATAAATTCTATTCCAAAGCCCAGCATTCTATCAATGTATAAGATTCAATTAGCAATATTCAAAATATATTCCACTTTATTCATTTTTTTATCCTGAGTGCAATAATGTTTAAGTGTAGCTGCATGGGTTTGCCTGTTGTGCACCTATGTATAGCACAGTTTAAATACTAAAAGAAGCTAAATGGAAATATACACAGTAATAATAGAAAAACTGGAATACTGTAACGGTGAGAGCATTCGCCTAGCATTCAATCAGTCACAGTTTGAGCCCTACAGCAGCCCATACATTTTTATATGTGAAACACAACTTGTTGTTGTGTCTTTTGGCTTATCCCGGTTAGGGGTCGCCGCAGCGAAACTCCGGTCCGCTAATGTTTGGTAGTGGATTTTTATGTGCCGAGTTACCAGCCCTGATGCACAACCTTCAATGAAGGCATGCCCATTCATGCATGCCTCCACACAGAAGACACTCTAGCTGAGAATTAAACGCGACAACGTCTTACTGTGAGGCGACAATGCTACCGCAGCACCACTACCGTGGATTATATGTGAAACACAACTAAAATGTATTTTTGAATAAATAAGTAGTAGATATCATGGATATATGTTAACTACAGTAGTGTAGCAGCACCAAATGTGAGATGTCACTGAAATATAAAGTTTAAGCAAGATTTAGCATAGCTAAGCAAATCTGTGCACTTGTAAGCAAGGCTAAGCATGTACCCCTTTAAGCAATAGTTATCTCAGCATATTCAAAACCATCCAATCATGGCAAAGGGTGGGAAATTAGCCATATTTAAACCTCGTTGGTGGGAATACAGCTCATAATTGTAGGCACTATGGCTGGTGTAGGTGAATTTGTGCACATTTGGGCGGTTGTGCTGGGGCATTCAGGAGTCCAGGGTCATGGTTGGACTCCTTATTAAAGACCATGAAGGGCGACTGCTGCAAGACCAGTACTAGGGCTCACAAAATAAAGCAGAGGCCTGGGACACTCTTGCCCGAAATCTCACCTCTGCCACTGCCATCCCTCAGACTGGTGAGCAGGTCCAGCACCACTTTGCCGACCTGAAGTGGAGGAAGAGGGACCTTTTGAACCAGTGGGTCCAGGAAGCCCCGACCAGGAACACTCCAGCTATGTGTAAGTATTACTCAAAATAAGTGTTCTTCAAAGTCCAGCCTGTGTATGTGATGGATAGTTATGCATAAATGTTTTTCTTATCACCTTTACAGCTCCAGCTGACCAGGCTACAAATCAGGAAGCCCATGCAAGCAGGCTGCTAAGGCTACATTGTGAGGCTGGTGAGTAATAATCTAGCTTGTAGTATTCATAACAAAAAAAGATAAAGGAGTAGAATGTCACCTGCCAGTATTAAAAATGGGCATGGTTTGTACTGAATAAAACAAATAAAACTGTAACTGCCTCTGAATAAAATACAAAACCCTGGACTGGTTGTGTTTACTCTGGTATGGTATGATTTGAAATGTGTACAGGTTATGTATAGCAGCTAGAGCTCTGAAAGTAGCAAACAATCAAGTCTCATCTGACAAAGTTACTGCCCCTATGAGACACGAGATTAACTGATATCAAAAATGTCACGCAGCATGATCTGATATCCGAATAGTAATGTTGTGTTAACCACTGTTTTCCACACTGTACTATGTCAAAATGTATGTATAGGAATGTATGTATAAGAATGCTGTATTTACAAGGTCAGATAGTACAACAAAGAGAGAATAGCTTCTTCTGCTAAAACACACACTTGTTATACTTTTAGCAGAAACAGCCATGGGTCGAATCCTGGAAGTGGTAGTAAGCTGTATGCATAAATGAGAATAGGAATTTGTGAAAATGTGTAGAAACAGTCAGGTAGTGTTAATAAACATTCCCTCCACAGGTCTTCCAGGTAAGTAAAATTAGAAAGTAGCTATAAGAAGGCTGTAATTATACCATGTACAAGCATACCACTGCCCAACCCAATGCTAAAGTTGTAATAATAACTGTAGAGTAATGAGTATAGCAATGATCATTAAAGCTGTGACCACTGCATAAATCTACATTTGTTAACTGACATCTATCTCCCTCCCTCACCTTATCTTTACCAATAATCTAAATACATAAATGAATGGGCATGTTTTC
>NC_056726.1:683804994-683879994 GCF_019279795.1 Protopterus annectens | reverse complement strand
CACATATGGCAACCACTAGAGTGTCTGTCAAACAGTCATTTCTGTTCCACTGCTAGGCCAGTTAATGGGATGTTGCCCATATCCATATGTTACCTGTGAATATGAGAATTATACATATTTGTATTGTAAATCTAGGATACCTATACAGGGAAGGAGAATAGTAAAGCACTGTTGCAAATATGTGTGTTAAAATGCATGTGATGTATTGAATCAATAACATTCAACAGCACAGTGTTCTGCTGGACAATGTTCATAATTGTGACAGATATCTGTAGTCACATACACATATACTTCTGTTATGTCAGCTATATTAATATTTTATCAAAACTTGATTTCCCTGTTGTCACCCAGTGATGTGGACAAATGCCCAGAAGTCCTGGTATAACAGGTTGAGATGTATGATTGAGCTGCAAGACTGTAAATACTGTGTGCCATACTAACATAGAACACAAATGTATACCAGGTATTCCCTGAGCATGTGTATGTATGTATGCGTATGTTCAGCTGAAAGGCACAGAAGTAATAACACGGGTCACAATCAGTTCGGAAAATAGGTTGTGCATGTTGCACATGTGTGTAATATCACTGTCACTGCATACAACAAAATAAAATGTGTACTGCTATTGATTGTTGCATTGCCATGACACTGATATGGGTACTACAGTAGGCATGCTTATCAGGTAGTAATCAGAGAAGTGTACAACTGTGTTATGACCCACTGTCCATGCCTACCACTAACAGTTATATCAACACCCATATACACTGGATATCAAAGTGTACACACCCCTGTTGGAATGCCAGGCCTGTGTACTATATGCCAATGAGACCACAGAAAGTCATGTTAAAATGTTTCTCACTTCAAATGTAACCCATAACCTGTACAATTCTATTGAAAAAAGAAACAAAGCTGTTTCATGGAAGGTGAACATCCACTACCAAATGTAAATGTGATATAACGTTAGAGTACAAAACAAGACAAATGGATGCTGTAATCATCTCAGCAGGTGTTTATACAGCATATCAGTGTAAGGGTGTGCACACACATTCAACTGGCTTACTGTACTGAGTATTAATTCCCATATGTTTTCACAGGGCAGGTTAGGTTCCATATTGAACTGAGCAGGCTATAGATCACATCACAGGTGGGGACTGTGTTTACATGTGCTTTTGTGGGGTCGTGTTTCAATTGCACAACTACCACACATTGTAAGAGGGGTGTGTAGACTTTATATCCACTGTAGCTATATGGAATCAGTAGTATCTGACCTGTACAACCAGCCTCCACCAGCGATAGAGTAATCCCCCTTGGTGGACAGCAGCAAGACACAAAGCACATAATAGGTTGCTATAGTGGCTATACAGGGACACATAGGTGCAGACCACAACGTGGAAGCAAGTGCACCTCTATCTGAACAAGCATGTAGGGTCACAGATGACTTCCTGTAAGACTGACTATGACTAGAAATCAGACATATCCAAACCACAAAGGACAATTGCAACTATGTCTCCACATATGTACGCAGTCTCAGAGGGAGTAACACAAGTCAACCTATACTGGGGGTAAAGCACACCTCATACACACATGCCATGGATACAGGCAACCTGCATCAGACAGGATAGGTGGGAACAGTGGCACCCTGTCCACAACATTTGTACAGGGGGATATGCACATCAACCACACTTCAGCCCACATCAATAGTGAGCATGTACATAATGCTGACAGATGGCAACAACAGCAAGTCTCCATGGGGCATGAGAACATCACAGTCTGCCTCCTACATGAACTCAGGCATGTGCTCACAGCTCCATCACATACTACAGTCAAACACAGACTTGCCACCATCCATATGAAAGATGGCCACTGTCATCCCTCTACACAGAAATGAATGGAGAACAGTGGATTATGCCATTAAGTGTCCAACACTGGGGGAACAGGACAGGTCAAGGCCAGGAATGTAATGCAAGATGTCAACACCATGATAGCTTACAGTGTTATGGTATAGTCTGGATTATTTGCAAGTAATATCCACTGTTGATGTGCACGTGGACAACCATATGAGGTCCTGTGACCTTTTTTCCTGTTTATGTTTTCATGGGCCATGCCCTGGGAATGTTTGCCAGTATTCATGAACCTTGAGAATGACACAATTATCCAATTCATCATCCAGCATCATGGCATACTATTCAGCCACAGGGCCCAGGATCTGCAGGAGAGGATTGCCCTGTGGAACAAGCTCATCCACAGGTTAAATGATGTTGGCCTGCACAGCCAAAATTATGAGCAGGTGTGGCATCGTTGCACTGACCTAATCTGCCATGCCCATCAGCGTGCTGCTGCTGTTAGGAGGGACAAGCTAGCCACAGGTGGGGTTCATGCCATCCAGCCCCCACTGACACATGCTGATGAGCTTCTTGCCAGCCTTAGGGCACCCGCCCACCAAACAAGCCAGCAGGCTGAAGACAGCATTGTGGAGGTGGGTGCCACCCAACAATGGACAAGGAGCATGCAGGTAAGGCCACAGGACACATTACTAGACCACTGTTGCTTATCCATTTTTAACTGTAAAGTATCTACATGCATATGTCAGATAAGATAGTCTGTTGCTGGAGTGTAGTAATGAACATATGTGCATAATCCTTAGTATTGTGGGTTTGTACTGTCGATGTGCTGAAATGCTGCTTTCACTCTTTACCAATGCCACAGGTGTGGCTGTTGACATTACTTCTCTCACACACCCATTTAGGTCCCTTCAGTATAAAACTGGGGAAGTAGCTTGTAGCTGGTGAGTATGAAGTTTTTTTGAACAGGTTTGGCAATACACCGGCCATGTTATGACCCTGCTAGTTGCCGTGCACAAATTTAACACACATACTCATAATGCATGCTGTACATGTTCATTTTTGTTGGTATTAACTGTACTGCATTACAGTGGTCACCAGGGTGGCATATCTGAAAGGTATATAAGATTCCTGCAGTATACCTAACAGCATGTCAGTGCAAGATGTGTGGACAGAGATGAACATAATGGTGGGACAAATGGCCTACAGTAGGGACATGTTTGAAACATTACCCTTATACAGTGGATGCAACAGTGTATACACCACTATGGCAATGGCAACTGTTCCTGATATGAACAACGGCAGACCACAATAGCACATTCCACACCTTTTACAACCTGTAATTTGATCCTAACATGAGCAATGAATGTGTAATATGGAATACTATGTTAGGGCAACAAATATGGGGAATACAAACCTTACCAAACACTGGAAGCATATGTATGCACACACTCCAAATAACATATTGTGGAAGCAGCTTGTGATGTACTGACAGCATTCACTCTTCTTGAGTACACACCTGCCATCAAGTACAGGACCTCAATGTCACACCAAGAAATGGTCTGCTTTCCAAGAAGTATGTTCATGAGATTTGCCCACTTATCTGCAACAGAGGCAGCCATGGCTTGCACACATTTTACAAACCATAAAATGGATCCCATATCTGAAAGGTAGCACTCAGAACTGGGAAAAGTAGCCTTACCTCACCATTGCATATACCATGGCAAACAGTGCAGACAGTCATCTATGTGTGTATGAACTATGAGACAACATTGATTTAGAAAATAAACAGATGCCCATCCAAAACAGATGACAAAACATGTTGCATACTGGTCATGGAGGCTTCCCAGAAATATGCAGCAACACTGAGGGACCTGCAGGAATGTCTAGCAAGTACTGCCTGTGCAGTACCTGTGTCGACAATCGCCTGGATTCTGCATAAGTGTAGCCTATGGGTTAGGGTAATAAGATGGAAGAATTGTCCCACATTTAACATTGTCCAGGACTCTGTACAGGTAGCATAAGCTTAACATCGAGTCTCCCAAAGGCATGTGTTGCAATGTGTAATGGTGTCATGAGACCAAGGCTAAAACCTACAGACAGTATTCATAAAGATACATGGGGTGCACAAGCAACACCTCACTCCACCTCAGGATCACCATCCCCAATTTTTAGCTTGCTGGTGCCAGTGTACACCTTTAGAGTTGCTGTTCATTAGCTGTAACTAGGCCAACAGACATGATGTTTGGAATTTGGAACACTGCAAAATAACAATCATGTGTGACCCATAGCTGTCAGATATCTGTAATAAGGCTGAGGATGGGGAAGGGTGTCAGCTTGAAACACAACAGTGAGCTGAAGCATACATCCAAAGCTTGCTAAGAATGGCTGTATATGAACCCAGTCAAGGTTATGAATTGTACCAGACATAACCTAGACTCTACAGCAATAGTGAAGCCACTGTGGGATCTCCAAGGGCTGTGCACATGAGCTGACCTTGCAATCTGGCAGAGTTGCGAGACCTTTGTAGGGCAGATTGACCAAATAATGGCAAGTGAAGATGGGTCATGCTAGTATACCCCTTCCAGGAATAGTGACTGCTATAGTTCACTTAACAGGTGCTTCAACAAACCATCATGTTACACTTATGCAACCAACACATTGTATGCATCTCATTCAGCATCTCCGCAACTAACACATTTGTTTGATAATACATTGGATTGCACAGGTCATATGTCACATAGCAGGTGTGTGTAATGTTAACAGGTGCAGTATTGTGGCCCCATTGCATATCATAGAAGAGGCTGGCATGTCAACAATGGTGTGTGCACTCCTCATATCCATGTTAAGCTTTGAAGGTTGTCAGTGTAACCTGATTTTATTGCACACACATGCACTGCTGATGATGAGATCTGCAAATCAAAGGTCAGGCATTAATTATTGACGTCAGCCCTCATATCATCCCAGGTATGTGTCAGACAAACACATAGGGGATGTGAGCAACAGAGCAAACATAACTGCCACACACATATACACATTCAGCAATAGTCTGTGCACTTGTAAGGTATGGTGCACAGTACATGTCAGTGTGCTGTACAGGTGCACAGCAATACTGTGCACATGGGTGCAGTGTGTTCCAGGGGAAGGGAAATTGCCTACTAACATGAATCATGCATCACACAGATGTATAATGTTGGTAACAAGGCTTGAGTATGCCTGCAGTGCATGCTAAGTGCCATATGTCATGCATGTTGACTGTTGGGTAATGAGAGGTCTGTGTAATATCTTTGTGCCACATCACCTGTAAGTGTGCGTGTGTGTGTGTGTGTGTGTGTGTGTGTGTGTGTGTGTGTGTGTGTGTGTGTGTGTGTGTGTGTGTAGAAGTAAACCATAATGTACAGGTCTTAATTTACATTTCTTGCCCACCCCTCATAAGTGGCGAGGTGGGGCACGGTCCCTCCTGCAGCAAACTGATGTTACTGTCCATACAGACTCTGACAAGGATGATAGGCATAGTGAGGCACAGACAGGGTTGTCAGGGGCTGAATCTTTGCCATTGGTTATCATCCCACTTTTTATCCACCCCATCCCTGCACACAGTCACAATGCCCATACATAGCCCGTCACCAGTGGCCATAGAAGAGGGACAGTTGGCGGGTGGTGGCATGGGACAGGAAAGTGTGGTGACCATGGCAAGTGCATCTGTACACAGCAGCCATAGCCAGATGACCGGCAAGGTCCCACACAGGCAGATATACAGGGGTGCTCATAGGAGGGCTGCTGGCCATCATGCCTCTGGCAGAAGTGCCAAAACAGGTGTCACCAGATGCATGTTTTGAGCCATCATGGAGGCACAGGCACCTTTGGAACATTACACCAGAGATAGTCTGAGGCTGCAGAGGGCTACTCTTCCTGCTGTATGTGACTACATCCATGATTTTGCAGATGCCCACCATTATTTTGCAGAGGTCATGGATAGACAGTTGGGTGAGATGGTGGGAACCCTCAACTGTGTGATGCTTGTGGTAGAGTATGTGGTGGGAGTAGGGCATCGGACATGTGGATGTAGGTCAGCGACACCAACAGGTGGAGGTCTACATGGACATACAACATCTCACGGCCACTCCCGTAGTGGCAGTACCAGCACCAGCACTGCAGGAGGGGGTTGCTATCCACACCATAATGCAGCAGGCCATGTTCATGTGGTCCTGGCCAGTCCCAACAGGGAAGCAGATCCAGGGGACAATTGTCATTGTCAGGGAAGAGTATCATATCTTAGCTTCTGCCTGGTGGTGCCCATGCAACCCCTGGATGGTGCAGTTTCCGTATTTGTGGCCGGACATGGTGAACTGTACACCCTGCCATGTATGGTCTGCAGCTGTCCAACATACACCTGTATAGGGCAGCCACATGGCAGAACTGTGTGCATACATACATACACACATCACCAACACAGCTAGAGCACCTCCATACCTACACAGAGCATGTCTGCACAGGCCATTTAATAAAGAACCCCCAACCCACACACATGATGTCAACCAAACAGCTCAACCTAGTCCTTTAGCAAACCCACATCACACCCTGTGCATATGATGATACCTGAGCCACATCCCTGTCATCCATACCATCACTGCAGGGACATGCTAATATGGTTCTGATGCACAGGGTGAACGTACTAAAGCTTAGCAATGTAATGCTGTTCAACGTGTTGTCAGCTGGAATGTTTAATGCTTACATGTCAGGGTGTGTAGCTGTCCAGCCATGATGCATTACAGCTGTTATTAACACTGACTGATTGTGGTCTCCATAATGTATTCTGTTTGTGTTCTAGGTGTCTATATGTCAGGAGGATGTTGGTCTGCTGTCCTTTCCTACAAAGGCTGTGGCACTGTGGTGACACATTGACTGTGTCATATCCTGGGTACAGCTGAACACAAGTAACAGGTCTGTATAACAGTTACTGCATGTGCCACATGGCTGATAGATCTGAGGGGTGTATACAGGTGAGTGCATGGTGGCTGATGCAAGCAGTTCTTTTACAGTGGACAATGGTAAGTGTATTGGGTGGCGCACACCAAATGTTTGTGAATAACACACACACACATACACACACAGGTTTTTGTGTTGATGCAATACACAGAGAATACTGTTCACATGGATGTACTTCATTTTGCAGATAACTCATTTTGTCCTATGTAATTCCACGAAGACCAAATTGCCAAAACATCACATCAGTAAATAATCAGTCCGCCAATTTAATGTCATTGAAAATGGTACTGGCAGGGTATATGTCCTTTTCCCCAATGTAGTGCAATCTTGGAGTTGGTAAACATAGGTGTGCTGGTGTGGGGGGCACAGCCCCAATTTTGAGGGTTTGGGGTGGTGTAGAACCACACATAGTCTGATTAACAACTGCTTAACCTCTTAACATAAACTGTACAGTATAACAGCACATTAAGTGGGGGGATACACACAACAATGACCTCAATGTGGGTGGCGGTGCCCACAACAACCACACCCAACTATATATACCAACTCCAGTATCACTGTACAGCTGTACCGTGGGGAAGAGGGAATTTACACATCCACTACTAGTTTTGATGGAATGAATTTCCACAAGATGATTGCTTTGAAATGTTACCTTTTGCCAGTTAGTTTTCGGACAAATGATCTCCTGGGAAATATATTTTCTGCAAATTGAAGTAGATCCCTTCATATACACACACACACTTACTTGGCAACGCTGAGAGTAGAACCCCTACCAAGGTACTTATTGCTACTAATGTGTTTGGCCTTAATTGTACACACCACAGAGCTTGTAGGGTGAGGTGTGTCCCAAGCTTCCTGTAAAGTGAACAACATCACCAGGCCTTGTACAGTATGGTAATGCGGGATGTACTGGGTGTTGATGGACAATGCATAGTATAACATACTTTCATATACACATTGACAAACACATACAGTCATAGACACATGAGACAGACCTGGATTTAGCAGTGCTGACTATGTTGTCAGTGATTCCATACTGTTATAGAGTTTTTGTACACAGCACATGCATCTTTGGGCTGGATAGTGTCATCCATTACCTGTATGGTTGATGGTGACAGCGGTCCTCATACAGTGGACCTTGGGACATATACTGGGGGTACCATGGTGTGATGATGGTATACCCAGCACCCCCATCCCACATTTGATATTGTACACACTGAAACCCATGATAATGCTCTGACATACACACAATCACACATTGACCAGGACTGCAATACAAACCCTTGTCTATCTAATTATTGCTACTACAGGGATATGCATTTATTGCACATGGCACAGGGATAGTAGGGTGAGGGCTTTGTCATGGCTCTCTTAATGTCAGCAACATCACCATCCCTTATAATGTAACGCAAGGTTTAGTGTATTTGGAGAATGTGGCCTCAGAATGCTGTCTCCTACAAATATGAACACTCACACACAATTGCATACACACATACACACACACATACTTACATTTGCCAGGACTCAGAGGGTAACACACGCCTATCTACCAATTTGTAGAACAGTGTTATGCTGGTACTGCAAGCTGCAGATAGCCCATAGGGTGAAGAGTGTCATGAGGTACATTTAATATGAATTACAGCAGCAGCCGCCCTTTCTAAGTATAGCAATGGGGGGTGTAGTGGGTGAGAAGGCCCTCAGAGTATTTTCAATTACAAATTTACAAACACACAGACACTGTTATACTCAGTAATGCACACATGCACATTTGTCAGTACTGAGGTCCATAGGTGCAGGTGTTCATAGGTGTGTAACAGGCTAATGTCCATGGAGAGATGAGAAGAGTCGGGCATGTGAGTGCACTGATATCATGCTACCTGACATCTGTCAGCAGGCCATCTATCAACTGATGTCACTTGAGTGATCCCCATGGTGACAGTTAAATTCAACATCCACTCAACTGGTTTTCTCTTGAATAGGGCCAGTGAAGTGTTCCAATTGACATGTATGCAACATATATTGCATAACATGGCCAGTGTCTGTGTTAAGGACCTGTACCCAAACATTTTCTGTTGACTGTGGTACTCTGGTTGAGGTATCCATGGCATGTGGTGCATACAGAGTGGGGTTTCCTAGCTGTGGCATTCATAACTCAGCTGGGCAGATATGTCAGTGTCAGTCAATCAGAGATTTTCTGTAAGCAGCCAAGATGAATACCTGACATCTACACATCTGTACAGAGGACACACAGAAAGTAGCTAGCCAATGAGTTATACATTAGGATTAATGTTTTGACAGACAGATGTTTGAAACTGATAGGTATGCCATTACTATGACAGCAGTCCTCAATGACATGTCCTAAAACATAGTAGTCTACAGATAATATCAACATATCAGATCAATATCCATTAGGAGATATATAAAAACATACAGCTGAAACACCAAGAACATGATAGTCAGTTCTCAGAGTCCAGCTTTGCATCCATGATTGTATGATTCGAGTACTACAATCTGCAATCTACTCTTACTTGGAAAAGCACTGCTAAAAGTAGTAATGTAATGATATAATACATGCAAGTGTGACTGCATATAACCTGAGTTACTACCCAAGTATGAAACATATACAAAAAGAAAAGATTGTGGTACTACCCATGTATACTCGTGTCCCATACAGTATACTCAAACACTTGCTACTGTAATGACAGCACATAGAAGCATGTTATGTACATGGAATAAAATGCACTTATTAAAGATGTCACTACCCTGCTATTTTATCAGACTGAAATGTGATCAGTGGTTACCAGGGCTGAGCTATGTTTAGCAGGTGTAAGCATTGCTTAAATGTAAATGCTAAGCAGATTTGTGCACTGGTAAGCAAAGCCTACATGGTGTAATCAAGTAGTCATTTAACCATACGTTAGCACCACTTACAATCATGCAAACATGTTTAAAGCTGCTTAAAACTGCCTTAGCCACTTTGTATCCAACAGTCCTTGTTCTGCCTAGCAACAAAATAAACAGCCCTTGCAAGTCTTGAGCCCAAGCCCTTCTAGACTATAGTCACAGCACTTAACCACTAAACCATCTGAGCTGTAAATATGTCTGTTGCTTTTTCAAATAAATCATTCAGTATATGTACTGAATAGTAGTGAACAACTGCTTTGACTACTATAATTGTTTACTACTTGTTAGTGAAAATGGTGTTGAATCAGTCATGTTTTTATATTTAAATATACACATATCAGATAAATATGGTGGGATACATCTGAGAAGGTATATACAACACTGATGGTTACACATAAGGATATGGATATGTATATATATACATATGTAGATATATATATATATATATATATATATATATATATATATATGTGTGTGTATATATATATATATATATATATATATATATATATATATATATATATATAGACCCCCCCCACACACACACACACATATATATATATAGATAGATATAGATATAGATATATATATAGATATAGATATAGATATATATGTATGTGTATATATATATATATATATATATATATATATATATATATATATATATATATATATATATATATATATATATATCTATATCTATATATATATATATATATTTATGAAACATATGCCCATAACATGTAGTGGAGTCATACCTCAGCACCATAACTCTCAAATTCTTAGTGCAAAGGAACGTAATCGAAGTATTGCAGTTATAAATGTAGAATATTGCTACAGTGACAGGGTTTGTGTCAACATACATGTTGTGAAGGAAGGCTTTTCTGAAAATGAAATGTATGCCATCAGTTACTGACAGACGTCATAAAATCATCATAGTGAAGTACCACACAAATCACAGTAATGATCCTGTGGAATACAGCAGAAATATGAGCAATAAACGTACACAGTCTGAAACAATCTGGTCAGTCAAGAGGTATACACAGAACTTCTTAGTGCAAGAAATGTGGACCAAGCCTGACAAAGGAGATGTGTAAAGCCATGAAAATGGGTATATATCACAAGTACTGGAGTAAATAAGCTCACACAGTTGATGCATTCACAACCTCCTAACACATATTAACTGAAGGAGCAGAGGTCCCAAGCCCACACACTTCCCACTAGTTAGTGACATACATCTTCACAGCATCCCACTGCTTTGTCAGAAATACACAACAGTATGGTGGCCAGGCAACAGTACAGCTGACAAATATCTGGACATAACATCACACTAGGGTAACTACAATGAGCTGCTAGGCATGTCACCAAGCACTGTCTTAACTATAGGCAGACTGCCAGAACACTAACCCAATTTTCCTATGGGGAATACACATGTAATTGCAAATATAGCAGGCACTACAGGCATGTAGCAGGATGAAGTAAGAGACACCAATGTGAATGTGCATACCGACAACCAATCTCAACACAGCTACAGTAACATTATGGTAAGCCTAATTAATAGTACAGTATATGGACTGTGTGAACAAAACCCATTATCGTATTTGCCACACACACACTAACCCTACATATACTGGACCAATTCACAGTGTAGTCTGATGCCTGACTGTGGTAGGGAAATGTCTCAGTCTGGCCCTACAAACATATAAGCTGAAAGGGTACCAGAAACTGGAGCAGCATGCAACGTCAGATAGAACAGGACCAGGAACACTGAAATCTACCCCAGTCTGTACACAGGCCAAATAAAATATACACAATACACTGCTACACAATACTGACACTCTGTCAACAATCACCATAAGTACAAAGACCTCACTACTGTGCAGACTACAACAGAATGTCCAGGTTTTGTCCTCAAATATAAGGCCTCCTGTACATAACATGTCTGGCAGTCTGATATATCACTGGCTTGATATCAGGAATGATGTCAGTAAATAATGATATACTGTACATATCCACCTCTTACTGCATGACATATGGACAAAGGGTGACAGACTTTGGGGACAGAGGCACAAACACAGGGCTAATATTGACATATTGCTGTTGTAAACTGAGAAAATTGCTGGTATAACAAGGTTTGTTGTGACATATCGCTTTTGAGGGATATGACACCAGTAACACACATGGATGTTACTATTTACTGACTGCAATCATCAGAGTATGCTACCACATTTATAAAGACAGAAAATGTGTGAGTAACACACCACATCTAAGACTCCAAACTCTGGCCAGTCTGCAGATAGCCCTACAGGTGAGAGTCTTCTCAACCACGTAACACTGTCATGCCAGATTTTAAATCATGCAGAACAGCCATATCCACACAAACCCTGTTAAACCAACATTACTTCAAATGTAGAACAGCAATACTTACATTCTGTCCCCATGCCTGGAACATCCCCATCCTGCTTGTTGGCCTGTCGCCACAGTGTTTGTTGTAAGAGGTATTTCCAACTACCCTCTGTGATGCTGTTTGCCAGATATCCACATGAAGTCCTTCTTGCAATGAAGGAAAAGGGCCAACACCCACAAGAAGTGCTTAGTTATATGAGTGTGTTTCCATGCAACTGGCTATAGGAATGATACCACAGCTGTTCCACATCCAATTAGCAGGTGGGTGACTCCAATTCTTGCATAGGCCATCAGCTGATCATGAGCATTACCTACAAGAGTCAAGCTGCTGCCTATGCAAAACAGATGTATTTTTCAACATCTACCAGAGAGGGAGAGAGAGAGAGAGAAAGACAGAGAGAAAGAAAGAAAGAAAGAAAGAAAGAAAGAAAGGAAGATAGAAAGAGCCAAGCATGTTTGTGTATGACCAAGGCTCTTGCCACCCCCATAGTGCCTTTTTTAGGCAAGGCTCAAAAGACAAACCCACTGCCGTAAATAGCGCAAGTAACAAAAAACTGAGGGTAATGCTACTCAGTGCCAGAAGTCTAAACCTCAAAATGCATGCACTCGAGGCACTCCTCAGTATGAAGAAAATCGATATATGTGCAGTAACAGAAACCTGGTTTAAGACTCCAGAGAGCACCCCAGCACTACCAGGCTACAACTCATACCATACATTTCGGCTGCAAAACCTGGACCGAAATACAAAAGGCGGGGGAGTATCCATATTCATCAAGGATACCCACACATCCAGGTTAGTGGCACAGCACGATGCTTCAGAGATCATCCACGTGCAACTAACAATGGTCAAAACTGCTATTCAAATTATACCTTGCTACAAATCACCCACCATGTCCCGGGACCCCAACTCCGCATTCCAGGAAACACTGGGAAACATAAACGTCCTACCAAACACCCTGATATTGGGTGATTTCAATTACCCAAACATTAACTGGGAGACCTACTCAAGTACAAACTCACTTGCCCAACATTTCCTAGAATTTATAAACTCAAACGCCCTGGATCAACTGGTCAACATCCCCACCAGAGGTGACATCATATTGGACCTGGTTATCACCAACATGGGTGACCGGTGTTCCACACCAGAGGTCAACCCCTCACTGATTAGATCTGACCATAAACTAATCACTCTGGATATCCACATTCCGCATCCACCCCCGGTCAAGGAAATCACTGTGAAAAACTTTTCAAAAGCAAAGTTCACATTACTTAAGACCGAGGTGGGAAGTTTCAAAGCCCCCATGCTAAAGGATAATGCTGTCCAAGCTGCAAAATTCTTTACTAATGCACTCTAAGGGCACCTACAAGAATGCATGGATCATGCTATCCCGAACAAAACCAAGACTCACTCCTGCAAGGAAAGGAAACCAGTCTGGTGGACCCCTGCCATAAACAAGCTATACAATAGAAAGAGGAAACTAGTACAGAAAATAGTAAAATCCCAAGAAGGGAAGACATCCCTGATCAGTATCAGCAATAATCTATGTTCTCTCATAAAATCATCCAAGGCTAGCTTCGAAAGAAAAAATTGCCATGGGCACCAAAGATAACCACAAGGCATTCTTTAGCTATGTCAAGAATCTAAGTGGCAAGTCTCAGATCTGCTCAGAGTTAGTGCAGAATGGCACAAAATACACTGAACCGACTGATATAGCCAACATCCTGGCAGACAGGTTCAGTGCAAACTTCACCCCCTCTCACCCCCAAAAGAGCCCATAACTATACCAGAAGAATATAGTGCCCCTGAAATCACAGACATTCAGGTTAAAACAGCCCTCTCCAAAGCCAAAATCACAGCATCAATGGGACCGGATAGTGTCCCAGGCTGTGTCTTACATGCGCTCAAAGATGAACTAACCCATCACCTAAACACACTGTTTAAACTCAGCCTCTCCACAGGCTACGTACCCACAGAGTGGCACACAGCAATGGTTATTCCACTCCACAAAGGTGGAGCCCAATGTACCCTGGGAACTATTGCCCTATAAGAATGACTAGCTTGGTCTGCAAAGCTATGGAGGGCATCATCATGGATCTCATTAACAGTGACATTGGAAACCTCCAAACACTGGACCCTACTCAGTTCAGCTTTGTTAAGGGCAGATCATGCCTCCTAAACCTGGTAGACTTCTTTGAGACAGTTACCAAGGCTATAGATGAAGGAAAGGTGGTCCACACAGCTTACCTAGACCTCACAAAGGCCATGGACACCATTCCCTACTCAGATATTATAGACAAGCTCACCAGCTTAAACATAAACCCCCACGTCATGAGATGGGTTGCCAACTGGCTCATGGACAGAACCCACATGGTAAGAGTTGCGGGAGCTAGGTCTGACTCTAAACCGGTTAAAAGTGGCATTCTTCAGGGCTCAGTCCTAGGACCCCTCCTGTTCGGCATATATTTCTCAGAGGTACAGGCAAGCACAGGAGGACTATGGCTGACCAGGATCACAGACGACTGTAAACTAGGGGCTATAATTGACTCTTCAGCTGACGCAGACATCCTCCAAAAGGGTCTTACTGAGACAGATACCTGGTGTCAAAACCAGGGCCTCAAGCTAAATGCCAAAAAGTGCATAGTCATCCTCTTTGGAAAAAACAAAGTACCCACAAATTATGACATAGGTGGTAGCCTCCTAAATATGGAAGACGTAATAAGGGATCTGGGGACCCAAGTAGATAGTAATGTCTCCTTTGATAATCACATTGCCAAAGCAGTTAGAAAATCCATCTATGTGGCCCACCTAATCACAAAAGGGTTTGCATCCAGATCAAAAGAGGTCATTGGGCCCCTCTATGCATCACTCATCAGACCCATCATAGAGTACAATGCGCCATTTGGGATGTGCCTTATAAGACACCTGCCACAACTGGAAAGACCACAGAAGTACCTCACCAAAAGGATCACTGGCCTCAAGCAGATGCCCTATGCAGCTCGACTGAAGAAACTCCAGCTGTACTCAGTTGCATACCATCTACTCAGAGGTGATCTCTGCCTGACATACAAAGCCATGTCCAACCCAGAATTGATGGACATGCTCAACCTAAAGAAAACCATATCCCCTCGAGCCACACATTCCAGGGATCTAAACCTCACCACAACAATAAATAGGACGTGCTGGAGGCATAGATTCCTGTCCCAGGGAATTCCCATGCTCTGGAACAAGAGCCCAATCTACATTAGGCAGAGCTCCTCGCTAACCCTCTTCAAGAGAAACCTTGACGAGTGGATGGGAAACAGAAAGATTACCCCAGGGATCACTTCAATGGCTCTGCTGGACAGAGGTACAGAGAACTAATCTAAGGGGGCGGTGAAAGCCAACACATTCTGGCTAGGCTTATAAATGCCTTCAGGCAGATAGCCTAGTACCTACCTATGAACCTATGAACCTATGATCCGTGGGTGGAGAGTGGTCTCTGGGTATTATAATGGTTGCCTATATTATTCACTAATCCATACTGTCATTGCACATTGCAGTAGACATTTATGGCTGTGGATTGTCTACAACAACCTCTACAGTGTTTGACAACTGTTGGCCTTGTAATGTGGACACTGGGACATATAGGTCCTCAATATAATAATGTAGCAAAACCTGCACCGCAATGAAGCCTGTTATTACACAACCACCACAACAGGATACTGATGACACACATGCAAACACACTCACACACCCTTGCCAACACTGAGTTTTGAACCCCTACCTAGTTATCTATTGCTATTAAAGGGTTACACATTTATCATACACATCACAGAGCTTACATGTTGAAGAGCTGTCCAAAGGTATCTTTGAAGGTGAGTGACATCAGCAGGAGTGCTAAAGGAGGGGTAAGGGAAGTGTAGTAAGTGTGAATGTCCACAAAAGTAGGTGTTAACAAAGACACACACACTCTCTCTCACACAAACACACACATTATCACTGTTGCCAGGATCAGGATTAGAACTCCTACTATTACACAGTTATCATAAGCACCATGGAGCTTACATGTTGGAGAGTTGTCCAAACGTAACTTTGATGGTGAGTGAATGCTAAAAGAGGGGTAAGAGAAGTGTAGTAAGTGTAAGTGTCCACAAAATCAGGGGTCAACAAAGACACAGACACTCTCTAACACAAACACATTATCAAAGTTGCCAGAGCCAGGATTAGAACTCCTACCTAACTAGTTTACTACAGTATGATATTAGACAGCTATCACAAGTGCCATGGAGCTTATATGTTGGAGAGCTGTCCAAAGGTATCTTTGAAGGTGAGTGATATCAGCAGCAGTGCTAAAGGAGGGGTAAGGGAAGTGTAGTAAGTGTGAATGTCCACAAAATAAAGTGTCAACAAAGAAACACACACTCTCTCACACAAATACACACATTATCACAGTTGTCAGGATCAGGATTAGAACTTCTACCTAACTAGTTTGCTACACTACAGTATTATACAGTTATCACAAGTACCAGAGAGCTTATATATTGGAGAGCTGTCCAAATGTATCTTTGAAGGTGAATGACATCAGCAGCAGTGCTAAAAAAGGGGTAAGGGAAGTGTAGTAAGTGTAAATGCCCACAAAATCAGGCGTCAACAAAGACACACACATGCTCTCACACAAATGCACGCATTATTACAGTTACCAGGACCAGGATTAGAATTTCTACGTAACTAGTTTTCTACACTACAGTATTACACAGTTATCGCAAGCCTCACATAGCTGAGACTTTGACAAAGGTGACTGACATCAGCAGAGGTGCTAAAGTAGGGCAATGGGACACACACACACACACACACACACACACACACACACACACACACACACACACACACACACACACACAGTTCAACAGTTGCCAAGTCAGGGATTGAAACTCCTACCTAACTAGTTTGCTACACTACAGTATTACACAGTTATCGCGACCACCATGGGACATATAGCGCTGAGATTTGGCCGATGGTTTATTTCAGGGTGACTGACATCAGCAGAAGTGCTAACATGGGCAATGCAAAGGGCAGTGTGTGTGAATGGGCCATAAATCATTCCTCTGGAAAAACACACACACACACACACACACACACACACACACACACACACACACACACACACACACACACACACACTCAGTCACACGCAAGTTTACATTTGACAGGACTGACTATACAAATGCTACATGAATACTGATTTGTACTATTGTGTTACACAGTTATCACAAGCACCACAGACACTATAGGGCTGAGGGCTATCAAAAGGAATGTCTACAGTGATTGACATCAGCACATCATGTGATATCGGCCAATTGGATGTGTAGTGGGTGGGTCATGCCTCATAATGGAAATTTCTCTTTCACTGCCTGTCTCTCTCTTCCTCACATCTCCGTGTGTGTATGTTTGACACACTATAGTGTGTTGGTCTTGGATATGTATGAGTATTCCTAATCAATGTGTGTGTGAAGCATAAATGGTGTACAATTTCATGTGTGTGCACAGACATTTGAGAATGACAGTTATGTATAGTCCACTGTGTTGTCAGCCATGGGCTTCATTTCTCCAAGTGTAGGAGTATGCCCAGTATGACCTTCTGCACTGAGTGTGTCAATCCATTCCAGGGAGGGTTGTACTCCAGTCCAAGGTTTGGTGCTTTACACCTACAGCTAGCAACCTGTTTCTGCAGGATATCTGTAGCTAGGTTGACAATAAGGAGTCACAATGGGTGACAGATAGGGGGATACTGCAACTATTGCTTTATGTGCTGCTTGTGTTACATGGCTGGTGTTAGCAGAGATATTCAGACATATGTACTGTTTTACACTGTGATGTATTATGTCATCAACTACTGACAGATATAATTATTTGCTCATAGTTATTTACTGGGAAATACAAGATGAATGAAGCTGAGTGCAGTGTTGTGGTTCACAGCCTACTCATTCCTGCACATGCCTGCCATTCTGGAGGGTTAACTACAGACACTTGCTGAGGGGTCTGTGTAAATGGTCCAGCAAATTGATACTATGGTGGATGAGGATCCCCTTCTTGTACATATATTGACTTAATGAATGGCCATATCCTGCTGTGGCCATACCTCTCAGCTGTACAAATTCACCCAGGATACCCAGAGGCAGGGCTCATATATCTGGTCAGTTCCCCTTCACACTGTGATTTGTGAGTAGGTTTGTAGCCCCCCATTACTGGGTTTGCAGGCAGGGGTAGTATGGGCACACATCAGAGTTTCAGACTTCACACACTCCATGACGTCCATGCTTCTACACCCCTCCACTCTGTTATTCTATCCTCTTCCTAACATTATGCGAGCAATATCTGAGATGTATCCCTATAGTTGGCCCTTCATCCCAGTGGTATTTATGGATTGGTCCACAGTTCATGCAGTAGGACATGGGGGCATGCTACTGGGAATTGTCAACATGACCTTGCATTTGTGCTCTGTTGACTGTGTTATTTGTTAGTTGAAACCCCATTAAATACCATACATTGGCACTACAGGTGAGGCACAGGCCTTTGACAGAGGACTGTAGGCCATTTGGTAGTGATACAGGCCATCTGTAGCAGGCCAGTGCATTCTGTTACTCCTACATTCCCAGGCTAGTGGATTCCCTTGTTGGGGTGACTGCGTAAGTGTGCGAGGTATTAATGGCAATAGTTCCTGTCCATATTGATCCATTGGTTTGGATGCAGGCAGGGTGCTGCTTAAAGCTAGGGACACACCTGCATTCTTCAGCATGCTGCATTCTGTGGGTATTCCCATACAGAAGTGGGGTCATACTGTACTCATTCCCACAGCAAGGATATGGCCTGTGATAAACCTGTGACTGATGGTGGGGTGAGCTGAGTGCATGTGTGATATGGAAGCTACTTGCAGCTGACTCACAGATATATCTGGGACATTCCCCTTATGTTGCCTTGTGCGGGGACATAGGCAGTCTCTCATTACTTCATACCTGTGCCTTTTGTGGTCTGCCAGTGATTGGCCAGACTACATCAGTATTCCATGCTACATGGACAACTGATGTGCTGCTAACCTGTATGTACAGTTGTGTGCAGTTGACAGTTGCATTTTATGCACTCTGTCTAGGGTACTTCCACCTGTGTACTGTGTCTCTGTAGGGCCCACGTTCATGGCATGTCCATCTTTCATTCAGTGACAGATACTGACATCTGGACAGTGAGTATGGATGACTGCTGACATGGGTATTGCTGACAAGCATTGTGGCTGGCACTGCAGTTGTCAGAACATGGCCCTATCAACTACAGTACTGCCCAAAGGCCACCACGATGCAACTCTCCATGCCTACATGCTGACCACTTTCAGACAATATTGAACACATAATAACCTAACACACAGACCCCTGCATATTGTACACATGCAACAATCTATCCTGTAGACTGGGCCAGCTCAGATAATCTGTGCTCCATTGATATTACTCCTCAAACTTACATGTTACTGTATTTCTACAGGATTGTAGGGGGGCAAACTTGACAACTTTAAACATATGACTGTACTGGTATTTCAGGTACTGTGTTTGCTTCTGTTTCATATTGTATTCTGACCTATCATGCAGACTGGAGATATATCAGTAGAGCACAGATCTTAGGTTTTATTGACCTACATTTCAGTTTCGGACTACTTACCTTTCAGAACTAACATTCAAATGCCAGACCTATTGCAGTCTGTCTGTCTAGGTCTGGAGGGGGGGCTGTTCACCATTGCCATCAATTGGAGGAGTTAGCCCAGCCTTTCTTTATTGTTATCTACACCTGTCCTGCTGGCTGAGGCTGGAGGTGGGTATTTGAGCCTCACTGACATGCATGTGTGTGTCCTGTGGACACACCACCACATGTACTGGAGTGGGATTTGTCACCTTGTCTAGTACTGCCTAGTATGTTGACACCAGTATTTGTTATAGATTTCATGCTGCCCTTAAAGGTGTCCACTATTTGCTGTCATCCCATTCAGCCACCCGATTCCCTTGCATGCTCGTATCCATACCATAGATACATATATCAGAACATACTACTCCATTCAGTAATTGATAGGAAGAGTGACTTACCTTGTGGCTGGGCCAGTATTGAGGATGGTGCTGGAGGGCTGACTTTGTCAGATGCACATAGTACACTCCCTATACATGGTAAAGCACAGGTAGTGTCATGTTTGGCATCCCTTTTACCGTATGTGAGGGTCAGAGAGGGGTGTCATTCCCTGGGTCCCTACCATGTCAGTGTATGTGCTATGCATTACCTCTTTGCTAAGGCCTGGGCATACTAGGCATGCCTCCTTCTGCCTACATGGGCAGGCTCAGGTAGTTCCTCCTCTGAGTCACTCTGTGCCTGTGATGGCCTTGGCAATGGTGTGGAGTTATGTGGCCTTGCTCCGTGCTGTTACTGCTGCAGCCTTTTCCGCAGGATCATATTGTATAGCATGGCACATACTATGAACACTTGTGTACATGTAGCTGGAGAGTACTGCAAGGCTCCACTGGATATGTCCAGGTAGCGGAACCATGACTTGAGCATCCCAAACACATGCTCTATTATGATTCTGGTTTGTGCGTGTGCCTCATTATGGAGTTCTTGTTCATGTGCGTGTGCATTTCTGAGGGGTGTCATCAGCCATGGCTCCAATGTGTAGCCAGCATCCCCACTAGGTGGCCATATGTGATGTCCCCACTGGCAAATGACTGGTACAGCTGTGTCTATAGCACTCACTACCTCAGTGTATTCTGCTATTTGGTGGAAGAGACACATATTGCTGGTCAATGCCTCACGGGTGTTGAGGAAATATATGTGCTCACCGGCATGTGCTGACATGGCATCCAGGAACTGGTGAAGTAACCTGGATGCTAATGCCTGTGAGATCCCCATGATATCCCCAGTTGCATTTTGGAAGGTACCTGTGGTTAGTATTCTTAAACCTACACATACCTTGGTATCCAGTAGGATGGGTTCCCCTATGCTGGCTCTGTGTGTGAGGTGGGACCGGCAAATCTCAACAATTTGCTGTAGAATTTCCCTGTCCACACTATTTCCAGCTTGTGTAGCCCCTGGTAGGTTACCCTGGGTCTGTACAGTCTTCTCCACCTCCTCACTATTGGATGGTCGTCAGCATTCACATCCTCACCACCCTCAGCCTCTTGAACATATCGATGTATGAGAGTGAAAGCAGCCCCTGACATTTTGTTAGTTTAGTCAGGTAAAATTTCCCCATCTGTGTACACCGATGGTGTAGAGATTTTGTGAAAAAACAGACTGACGGGTGTTTGCATAGTTTATAGTAGTGTGCTGGGCTGCTGCTTGTGTAATTGGCTGATTCTGATACATTTCACCTACCATCTATGCTAGTTTTCCTTGATTGCCTTCCTACTGCTGTTTTTCCTTCCCATTGCCTTCCTATTTAAGCGCCGAGGCGTGCCATGCATACCCAGTGCTCAGATGTGAACAGCTCTGCTATTTGCTGTTTTTTTTCCCCGTTTAAGCAGGGAAAACAATGCTCAAAAATGTAAGACACATTCTCTTCCTTAGCTTTGCTTAGCTAAGGGCAATCATGGGCCACAGAGCTCCAATAAGTTGACAGCATTCATGACACACCCCTTATGAGGTCACCCGTCTCTTATACTTATATAATGGTGTTGCTGCACCTACATGGTTGGGTGCATGCTAACACTGAAAGAAAATCTGTGATTCAGTATCAATCCCCTTATTTACATAAACCAGAATGCTAATTCATAGTTACCACACTCACACTGAGCTTTGCCCCATAGCAACCACTACTCCCTGGTATTGTTGTCTTATGCATGCCATTGACTATTATGGCAGTATGCTGATTTGGTATAAAAGCTTATTTCCCCCCTTTTTTTCTTATTTTTGTGTTGATCCCATTTTCGCACCACTGCCCTATGCTTAAACGGCCAACATCACTCAAAAAAAAAATTGTTTTTTATAAAATTGCAACTATTTTTCATGCGAATGACCGTATGTTTGGCCATTGGCATGCCTACTACATTGAATACATTCTGATACATTTTAAATAAATAAATAAAAATAAATACATGCTTTCTTTTGAGCTGTCATGCCTCCGTTTTGTAATTTGCAGAAATGTATTCGGTTAGTAATCAAATACATTTCTGCAGGTTACACTATTCCTGCACAAATGCCTGCCTGCTTCCTGGATCTCTAATTCACCACATTTGCAGGGTTTTCACCAGCAAATGAGGTAATTAGCATATAGCAGTTGTGTCCGTGTAGGAATAGTGTAGGAGTGCTCTTGCATGTCCTGGGAGCTCGTTCCTGGATTGCTCGTCGGCCATATTGCATGCAGCAGCTCATGCACTATTACTGCACTCCATGCAGAGCTTGCTAAATCCAGGGGTTTCTTTTAATAGGTTTAACTTGTGTGATGTTTGCTCATTATTTGGACTCATTCAAAGAATTAGAGATGCTGTTTTTTTTTTTTTTTTTTTTGTTATGGTAACGTTCTTTTTTAGTCCATTTTCTCACCTAGTGTTAGTTAAATTGCTTTAGAATGTTTTTCCACACACCTCAAGCTGTTTTCCTACTTATAATGGTCTAGATTCTATGTTCAAGCTGCCTGTGCCGAAGGAAATCCATTTTGAACTTTAACCCTCATTTACAGGAAATAAACTTTTAGAATGTTAAAACGAGCAGCAGAAACACAAAAGTAGAACATTTAAAATTAATGTAGTTAATTTTAACACATATCCATGTAATTTGTAAGCTCATTATCTTTTAAAAATGGAATAATACAAAGAAGAAAAGGAAGAAGAATGCAGTGGGAAGAAGAAAAAGAAGACATCTGCAGACTTAAAGACACCTGGTACTAATCTCTGTTTAGTGACATGTTGTGGTCATCGTGATTATAGTTCAGTGAAAGCTGTATCCTTTATATAAATACAGTGTAAATATAATATGCTCATGCACCAAATCATGACAGTACAGTGGAATATGTCATTTATACTGATGAAAACGCTTGTTTAAAACAATATTATTGGTTTATTGTGTCATGAAAGAAGCTGAGAAAACTAATATAACTTTAATAATAATGAATTAGACAGTTTCTGCTGTGCAGAATACTACTGATAAACAAAGAAGTACCTATTACAGTAATTGAATTTCCTCCACAGTTTCTATGGTTCTGTAACATGCCACCTGTTATATTGCACACACAAATATTTATCCTATGTCAGACTGGATTTTTTTATTATTCAGTATAAGCATTTCAAGGCTTGGCATTGTGAGTCCTGACATTTTAAAAGGTTGCTTTCCTTAGCTGATCCCTTATTGTCACTGACCTAATATGTTTCATATCCCCATTTCATTTATCAATGCACAAACTTTTAACTTCTTTACTAACTATGTCTTATATTTCTGACATTTTCTAATTTTTGCAGTGTTCATGGGCTATCTGGTATTTTCTTCCTGGACTCCCCTGGAATACAGATTCTTCACAAGAACTTGATAGTTTTATTAAATGCAATCTACTAAGTGAAATACCTGATCTGCTTCTTCCAACAGAGAGTAGCACACCTAAAGGTTTAATCTCATAAAAAATGTAACAAACACATAGACCATGGGTGATCCACAGATAATGGATGACATGAGATATGATGCAAACAGGTAGTTAAGCAGCAAGACTGTTGGTGGAATACATAATACTTACAAATGGATAGCATGAATGAAACTGATAAGACAGTAAACAGAGAATGGCATATGCCATACATAACATCTGGCAGTATAGTAAAATATTGTTATAGAGATATATTAATCATCTGAAAATTGGTAAGATACAAACTAAGCAGCCATACTTAAGTAAATGATGCTACATTACAATTCTATATACAGAAGGACATCCACATGCAAAAACACTTTAAAACTGAAATACATATTTACATGGGTCAAAATTAAGTGATTTACTTGATAAATTTTAATGATTTAGAGTTTCATGTTTGATTTTGTTGTGGAGATCTGTAAATAATGTTTTTATTTATCTTTAAATAATTGTGTATAATCTTTGTTTTTAAATTAATAAAAAGTTGTTTAAATAAATAAATAAATAAGGATGAAAGCTCACAAGAGCAAATGTCAAAAGACTGAAACAGTAACACTGAAAACACAAAAGGTGAAAAAAAAACAATATCTGCGTTTTTACAGGGGAGTGCCACTGCTAATTATATATACATACTCCAAGACTGCATTACTGTGGGGAAAGGAGCAAAACCCCAATCCTCACCATACCACGATCCTGCACAATCAAGGACTTTGTTGTTTGAACTTCCATGTTTTTGATGTTTCTTGTTCAGTCTTTGGATTTTCACTCTTGTGGGTTTGCAACCTTGTGATAGGAACAATACACATATTTTATATATTCTCTCTTTATTTATTCTTCACCCGAAGTCCTGAAACTTACCCAGTAAGCTTTAGCTCCACCGAAATATGGATGGCTAACAACCACCTTGCTTTAAATCCTAAGAAAACCAAATTAATACTATTTACCCCTAAGACGTCCACTACCATTAACAAAGACTCTTTTACTGTTCTCTCCCAAGAAAACAATGCCATCAAAGTAGTCAAACATATTAAACTCCTAGGGGTCACTATAGATGAACACTTAACCTTCGACTTGCACATTCATGGCAATATTAAAAAAACACACCAGAAACTAGGTATGCTATACCACCACAAAACTTTCCTAAATTACTCCTCAAAACTATCCATTGCCTCTTCCTTCTTGCTCTCATCACTTTTCTATGAGTCTCCTGTCTTCACCAACATATAGGCCAGTCTTAAATCCAAACTCGTCTCATGCTACAATAAAATTGCCAAGTTCATCACAAATAGACAGCACTCCTCTCACCACTGCTCCTCTCTGTGACTACTAAACTGGCCGGAACTACCTCATCATCTTACATAGATACAATTAACAACTGCCCACAAACTAATATTCAAGCTATCTACCTGTTTTTCCCTTTCTTCCCTATTTACCTTGTACCACCCTAACAGACCACTCCACTCTGAAAATCAAATGCTTTTACAAGTAAAAAACCTAACCTTTCAGCTAGTCAAATGCTCCACTCCATTTCAACTGCTATGGAACTGTCTCCCTCCCTAGCTCAGATCCACTAGTAACACCTCCCTCTTCAAAAAATCTTTGAGATATCATCTCTCCTCCAAATGGATTTGCTCTTGGGCTAGCTCCTCTCAACCCATAACCTGAACTCATCTCTCTCCTGCCACTCCATCCCTCAGTAGAAAGGTGCTAAAACAAAATACTGTGATACTTGTTGTTATAGTACCATACTCTGTTACTGTTTACTATTTAAATGTGTGCATTATTATTTATTTTTTAATTATTGTTCTTAATGTTTTTCTATTGTATGCATGTATTATTCATTGTGGAGCTTTTCTCCCCAGGTCTCCACTGAAAAAGGGTACCTTTGAGCCAGTGGACCTTCCCGGTAAACAAATGTAAATACATAAATAATAAAAAAATATATATATACTTCTAAAAACAGGAAAAAAAAAAAACAGAAAAAAACTCCCACAAACAAAGGTGGCTAGCTTCATTGCACCCATGCAAATGGAGATCAGTTGCATGACCGCCGAATCATACACCAATGCACTGTACGAACACGTACACAAATGCATGGATCTCGCCATACCCAATAGAACCAAGACACTCTCCTCCAAAAAAGGAAGCCAATCTGGTGGTCCCCTGCCATAAACAAACTCTACAACAGAAGGAGGAAACTGATGCGGAATAAGGTGAAGTCCCAAGACTGGAAAAACTCCCTTATCAACCTCAACAAAAAGTTGAGATCCTTCATCAAATCCTCTAAAGCTAGCTATGAAAACAGAATTGCAGCAGATAGTAAAGACAACGACGAGGTCTTCTATAGTTAGTTATATAAAGAATCTCCACGGCAATACCCAGATTTGCTCTGAGCTACTGCACAATGGTACCTCCTATACCGAGCCAACAGATATTGCCAATATACTGGCCGACAGATTCAGTGCCAACTTTACCCCTCTCTCCCCCCCTAAGGGACCAGTCACAATACCAGTAGATTGCCAGGCACCCAATATTACTGCTGCACAGGTTATAACAGCACTGTCCAAGGCAAAGAATACAGCTTCAATGGGACCTGACAATATCCCTGACTGTGTTCTACATGAACTACAGAGTGAACTGGTACCTCACCTGTGTGCTTTGTTCAATCACACTGTCACCTCAGGCTTTGTCTCTACTGAATGGCACACTGCTACAGTCATCCCTCTAAACAAAGGAGGAGCAACTACAGACAGTGGGAACTATCGCCCTATTAGCCTGATGAGTCTGATATGCAAAGCTATGGAACGCATCATCATGGACCTAATAAACAAGGATATAGGGTATCTCCAAACTCTGGATCCCCCACAGTTTGGTTTTGTGAAGGGTAGATCATACCTGCTGAACTTGGTGAACTTCTCTGAGTCAGTTACCAGAGTTGTGGATGAAGGCAAGGTGGTTCATACAGCCTACCTTGATCTGGCCAAGGTCTTTGATACCATTCCCCAATCAGGAATCATAGAAAAATGCAGTAAGCTAGGCATCAAACCCTATATCAATAGGTGGGTTGCAAACTGGCTCACAGGTAGAACCCACAGTGCGAAAGTAGCTGACTCCAAGTCAGACTGCCTGCCAGTCACGAGTGGAGTCCCACAGCGTTTGGTCCTGGGTCCTCTCCTGTTTGGTATCTACTTCTCTGAAGTCCAGGCCAACAGAAAGGGACTCTGGCTGACAAATTTCACAGACGATTGCAAGTTGGGAGCTATTATTAACTCCCCAAGTGATGTTGACCTCCTACAGAAAGGCCTCACTGAGACCAACGACTGATATCAGAACGATGACCTTAAGCTCAATGCCAAAAAATGTGTCATCATCCCCTTTGGGAAAAACCCAGTTCCCATGAATTATCACACTGATGGTAGTCCACTGAACACAGAAGGCATTATAAGAGATCTGGGAACACAGGTTGACAGCAACCTCTCTTTTGACCACCACATTGCCACTGTGGTCAGAAAGTCCTTCTATGTTGCACATCTCATTACTAAGGGTTTTGCATCCAGAAAGAAAGACCTCATTGTCTCCCACTACTCTTCTCTCATTAGGCCAATCATTGAGTACAATGCCCCATTTGGCATGTACCTCACTAAACACCTGCAACAACTGGAGAGGCAGCAAAAATACCTCACAAAGAGGATCCTGGGCCTTAAACATTTGTCCTATATGGACAGACTAAAAAACTCCAACTATTCTCTGTCTCATATCACCTACTTTGAGGCGATCTCTGTTTTACTTACAAAGCCATGTCTGACCCAGCTCTGTTAAAAATGCTACATCTGTAGAAATCCCAATCCCTCTGCACCACAAGCTCCAGAGACCTCAGCCTCATTACCACAATCAATAGAACATGCTGGAGGGACAGGTTCATAACCCAGAGACTGCCCATGCTATGGAATAGACTTTTCATACATGTCAATCAGAGCACCTCACTGGCCCTCTTCAAGACAAATCTTAATGAGTGGATGGGAAATAGAAAATTCACCCCAGGGATCACTCCAATGGCTTTACTCAACAAATGCACTTTGAACTAAGGTCGGTAGGCACAATGCCAGTGTAATCCTATGGGCTAGGCTTGTAATGGCTCCAGGGCCATTAGCCTAGTACATACCTATGAACCTATGGACCTATATATCTATATATATATCTATATATATCTATATATATATCTATATATATATATATATATATATATATATATATATATATATATATATATATATACGTGTGTGTGTATCTAGATATAGATGTAGATAGATATATAGATATAGATATAGCTATAGATATAGATATAGATACAGATGCAGATATAGATATATCTGTGTGTGCAAATATATTTTTTTATCATACTATCATAGGAGGTTACTAGGTTATTGGCCCTAAGGCCTCTATAAGCCTAGTCTTATGGACCAAGATATATAGTCTTTATAGTCTATATAGTTTATGTTTGAATGTGAATCTAAGATCAGCACTGGCTGACTCTGTCTAAGAGGGATATAGGTGAAACCCCAGTGTAAATGTATGGCCTCCCATCCAATTGTCTAGGTTATGATTAAATAGGATCATTGAGGAGCTCTGTTTTACATGAATTGGGAATTTGTTCCAAAGGAGTCGCAACCTCTGGGAGACATATCTGTCTCTCCAGCATGTCCTGTTAATATTGTAGGCTAAGTTATGATCCTTAGAGTGAATTAATATTGTCCCATTGGATTTGCAGATGTGTAGCAGCTTCATCAAGGCAGGGTCTGAGACTGCTCTGTAGGCCAGGCAAAAGTCGCCTCTAAGCAGTTTATATGATATTGAATAAAGTGATAGGGCTTTTGGTCTGTTTGAGTAGGTCATGTGTTGTAGGCCCTGAATTTCATGGTGAGAAACCTGTGAGGTCTCTCCAGTTGTTGCAGATGTCTGATGATGTACATAAAAAAGGGAGCATTGTACTCTATTATTGGTCTGATGAGAGGTAAGTACAAGGGAGTTATAATCTCCATAGCTTTGGATGCTATACCCTTGCTTATGAGGTGTGCAATGTAGAAGGCCTTCCTTACTACAGTGGATACCTGATGATCAAAATTAAGGCTGCTATCAACCTGCATTCCTAAGTCTTTCACCACTGGTTTTGAACTTAGGGTGATATTATTAATGTAATTATCAAGGGTTTCTTCTATGCCAAAGGGGATGATAACTCATTTTTTTGTGTTTAGTTTTAAGTCCTTGGCTTTGACACCAATCATTTGTCTGTGTAAGGCCATTTTGTAATATATAGTTTTACACAGTATATGTATACCAGTATCTAGGGAATGCGTACTACTGTAATTCCCATGGCATAATGGACTCCAGCAGATTGCTGACACATTTGCTGCTTATACTTATTCTACCATGTAGATACATATGTAACAGAGAGTCACTTATTTAACTTTCAGAGTTTTAAGGCATTGAATTTATGATATCATTTAACTGATTAACATATCTGTATTGTACTTGTTTGACAAAAATATATACAAGCTTACTCTAACTAGCCTGCTATTGTACCTTAGTAAAGACATATGACATTAATTTAGTTTGTCATATCATAGTCATCAGATGGGGGAAAAGTCACATACCCTAATTAAGGATTGAGCCACCACTTGCTTATTTTAAACAGGACTAAATAATATATGCATTCTCAATGAGTCAGGTAAATATATGTAAAATAACTATACATTTAAAATATCTGCACATATTTGCAAATACATATTTTTCATGATAATGTTATATTACCCTACAGATATTTATTTAAATACTTAACTGCACATGCAGAAAGAATATATATTTGCTAAGCTAATACTCTCACCATGTAATGGATTGCTGGGGAATGCTGACTCATCTGCAGCCTAAATGCAATTAGCCAGTCACACACAAAGAGACACACACACACACACACACACACACACACACACACACACACACACACACACACACACACACACACACAAAATACATTTCTGTGCATGTTATATACTGTAGCTGCACATACAGGAGTAATGAAAGTCAGCCCCGTGTTAGCCTTACCTAGTCTACACAGTTGTCATCCACAGACTCCTATTCTCATACATTTTGGGTATGCTGCAGTAATATTGTACAGTTCTCATCCAAAAGTAATATATGTACATTACTATGCCTACTATTACATCTCAGTAATAATAAAGCAGCATCAAAAAATCTGTCAATCAATTTTCAGTAAAAGGTAAACCAACATACTTTCCAGCTTTTGAGCCCACTACAATAATGTTTAATAGACCCCAGGACCATAACCCTACCTGTTGATCCAAACCAGCCCAAAACAGACACAATTCAGAACATAGTCAAGAATATGGTGAAATGCCATTGTATTTACTGCCTACATTTGAATTATTCAAGTATATAAAACATGTTATCGTACTTCTGTGTGGACAGGTGCTACATTCAAATTTTTAGGGATAATGACAGTCATTAATATGATATGTCAGGTTCTGACACTTAAAGTTATGCAGGGTTCACATATGTATAGTGATATTTGACCAGGCCCACTGATCCACCTTAGTCCTGTACACACAATCTGGTAATACAATTGTTATTGTACAAATACAGTGATGTGAGTGTTATTTTGGTTTTAAATGTGGAATCCATTTATTTCAGTACAAAACTGAGAATACAGTCATAAAATACCTCAAATACTAAGCTTATACATATTTTGAGAAGGTGTTAAGGTGTGGAAAATCATTCTTACTATAGGCTTCTGGAACTATATAACAAACTTCAGCAATCCAGTCTTGAAACTGCTGCAACATCCTCCGGTACAAGTCATCATACTGATGGCAGGCCCAGATGTCTGTCTTATGGATCACCATTCATTCATGGAGCTCCCTGGTGATAATGTTCTACACATCAATCGTCACAAAAGTCTGATGGTGGGCTAATAATATTCTCCCTAACTGGACAATGTATACATGAAACAGAAAGAGGGTCTCCTAATCAGTCCAGGCAGTGCTCAGATGCACCTATATAATTTTTTCAACATTTTCCATGGAATGCAGTAGATAACATATTATAGTCAAAAAAATCTTTCTGTGGTGCTATTGAATTAACAGGTAAAGGTAAAATGCACTAGAACATTCATAGAATCCCTTTTTAAATTTGGCACAGTGGAGGTGAGTTAAGTGTTCGACAGCTAAACAGAGATCAATAGTTATCCCTCATACATGCAGAACCATAGGCACTTACACTGAGATCACCTTGTTTCCACCAGTGTATGCCAGTGCAACTCAGAAACATTCTTTGCAAATGTAACTTATTAATTATGTTGGGTGTAAGTTGTACTTAAAGAAACTGTTGACAGTATCCCTTCTTAGGGTATCATTTAAAATTGTGAACATTCCAGATGTTTGGTCTAAATGATTGCACTGTACATGCAGATGTGATGCACATATTCATAATGTTCATAAATAATGTGGATTGCTTTGGGTTCTGTCTGTATCTACAGTTTTGTTAGAATTTACAGAGGTATAGTGCATTTACGATCTTCCTCCTTATAATATAAATCATGATATATTGCAACTGATAGTGAAGAATTAATGCCTTTTGAGTAGTATATATAAATATATGATAAGGGCTCCTACTCTGGTGTACTGCTGTTTTACATAGTTTCCATATACTGAAATTAATGATATATACACATTGTTATGATAATGCATTTTGGTAGCAAAGTAGTAAGAATGTGTAGTATACTGTACTAAACTGCTGGTCTTGGTCTGCTGCTATTCTGGTGACCTGATATGGTTCAGTCAAACCTGTGGACATTTTCATTTTACCCACATATGTACAATGGCATTCTGTGAAATTCTAAAATATTCACTATATTTGCAGATAGTATGTGGGTATCATGATTTTATATTTACAGATGGTGTGCATAACTAGTGTGTGTACATAATATTTTGTTATTCATTAATCATACCTTTAATGTGTACTGTTTGCAATATCTTTAATTGTTGTATAACATAAGGACAATTGTCTAACTTGAATCAGTCATCTTTGACACAGACAGAGGTTCCTAATAAAACTTTTGCAGCATTACAGGGGTGCTGATGCAGTATGTATTATTTCACTGTGTGGAACTTGACACCCACGTCTGTGACTTCTATGTTCATAGAATCATAGGTAGGTACTAGGCTATCTGCCCAAGGGCCTAAGTAAGCCTAGCCAACAAGGTTCCCTGGCCTATGCCACCCAAGAAAGTTAATTTCCTGTGCCCCTGTTGAGCAGAGCCACAAATGTGATCCCCGGGGTGTATTTCCTATTTCCCACCCACTCATCAAGATTTTTATTGAAGAATGCTAATGAGGAACTTTGCTTGACATAGATGGGTAGCTTGTTTCAAAGTATAATAAGTCTCTGGGACAGGAATCTATACCTCCAGCATGTCCTGTTTATTGTGGTGACAAGGTTTGGGTCCCTAGAGCATGTAGCTCAGAGGGATTGGAATTTCTTTAGGTGTAGCATGTCCAACAGCTCTGGGTTTAACATAGCATTATATATTAAGTAGAGATCTCCTCAGAGTAGGCGATATGCTACAGAGTAAAGCTGGAGCTTTTTGGAATGGTCAGTATAGGGCATCTGTTTGAAGCCAGTAATCCTCTTTGTGGGGTATCTCTGTGGCTTTTCCAGCTGCTGCAGATGTCTTGTGAGGTACATTCCAAAAGGGGCATTGTACTCTATAATGGGTCTAACGAGTATAGGGGAACAATGACCTCTTTTTTCCCTCGATGAGAACTCTTTTCTGATGAGGTGTGCCACATAGAAGGATTTCCTAACTACTATGGCGACGTGATTATCAAAGGAGAGAATACTATCCACCTGGGTCCCAAGGTCTCTTATCACACATTTGGCATTAAGTAGACTGTCGTTTATGTGGTAGTTCATGGGTACAGAGTTTTTACCAAAGGGGATGACAATGCACTTTTTGGCATTGAGCTTGAGGCCATGCCTCTGACACCAGGCATCTGTCTCAGTCTTCTGTAGGATTTCCACATCATTTGGGGACTTGACTATGGCTCCTAGTTTGCAGCCATCTGCAAACTTCATTACCCAGAGGTCTTCTGTGTTAGCCTGTACTTCAGAGAGTAGATAGCAAACAGGAAAGGTCCCAGATCTGAACCTGTGGCACTCCACTTGTCACTGATTTGAAGTCAGATTTGGAGTCAGCAACCTTTACAGTGTGGGTTCTGTGAGTGAGCCAGTTGGCAACCCATCTTGTGATGTAGGGATTTATACCTAGTTTAGTGAGTTTAGCTATAATTCCAGAATGAGGGATGGTGTGGAAAGCCTCAGTGAGGTCAAGGTAGGCTGTGTGAACCGCCTTACCCTTGTCTATGGCTTTGGTGACTGACTCAAAGAAGGTGATCAGGTTTAGAAGGCATGATCTACCTTTCACAAACCCAAACTGGGTGGGGTCCAGAGTTTGGAGCTTACCAATGTCTTTGTTTATGAGTTCCATGATGATCCATGGCCTTGCAGACCAGGCTCGTCAGGCTAATAGGGCGATAGTTCCCAAGATCAGTAGTGGCTCCCCCTTTGTGGAGGAAGATAACTGTTGCTGTGCATCATTTAGTGGCCACAAAGCCTGATGTGACACTATGATTGAACATGGTGCTTAGGTGGGGAGCCAGTTCGTTCTAAAGTTCGTGTAAAATGCAGCCTGGGATGTTGTCCAGTCCCAGGGATGCTGTGTTTTTGGTTTTAGAGAGTGCAGATTTTACCTGCATAGATGTGATTACAGGGATTCTGCATTCTTCCTGTATAGATATGGGCCCTTTAGGGGTTGAGAGGGGGGTAAAGTTAGCACTGAACCTATCTGCTAGGATGTTGGAAATATCAATTAGTTCTGTAATTTTCATTCCATTGTGCAGTAACTCAAAGCAGATCTGGGTGTTGCCATTAAGATTCTTGACATAGCTATAGAATGCTTTGTGGCTGCCCTTAGAATCAGTGGTGATTTTGTTTTTGCAGCTTGCTTTGGAGGATCTTATAAGGGATATCAGCTTCTTACTGAGGCTGACCAGGGAGCTCCGCCACTCATGGGATTTTACTCTCTTTTACAACAGTTTTTTTCCTTCTGTTGTAGAGTTTGTTTATGGCAGGGGACCACCAGATTGGCTTCTTTTTTTGGAGGATAGCATCTTGGTTCTGTTTGGGATAGCACGATCTATGCACCCATGTAAGTGCTTACAGAGTGCATTTGTGTAGGATTCAGCAGTCATAACTGTATTGTCCATCTGCATGGGTGTCATGAAGTTCGCCACTTCTGTCTTAAGAAGCATGAAGTTGGCTTTGGAGAAATTGTTTACCATGGTTTCCTTAATGGTGGGTGGGGGCGGGATGTGGATATCTAGGGTGATTAGCTTATGGTCAGATTTGACCAATGAGGAGTTGACTTCCGGTATGAAACACCGGTCACTCATGTTGGTAATGACTCGGTCTAGGATATTGTTGCCCCTGGTAGGGGTGTGGATAAGTTGATCCAGGGCATTGGAATTTATGAATTCTAGAAAGTGTTGAGCAAAGGAGTTGGTACATGAGTAGTTTTCCAAGTTAATGGTGGGGTAGTTGAAATTGTCTATTATTAGGGTGTTTGGTTGAACCCTAATATTTTCCAGTATATCAAGAAAAGAGGAATGGGAATCCTGGGGCATGGTAGGGGATCTGTAGCAAGCTACAATTTGGATTGGAGTTTTGCCCAGAGTTAGTTGCACTTGGATAACCTTTGATGCATTATGCTGTGCACCCAGCCTGGAGGTGTGGATATCCTTAATGAATATGGGCACGCCTCCACCTTTGTTGTTCTGGTTCAGGTTAGATTGCTGAAAAGTGTGGTATGAGTTATAGCCTGGTAATGCAGGGGTGCTCTCTAGATCCTTGAACCAGGTCTCAGTCACTGCACAGATATCGAGGTTCTCCATTTTAAGGAGTGCCTCGAGTGAATGCATTTTGAGATTTAGACTTCTAGCATTGAGTAGCATTACCCTCAGTTTTTGCTTGCCTGTTCCTGTTATGGTGGTGAATTTGTCATTTGAATCTTGCCTAAAAAAGGCACTTTAGGGATGGCAAGACCCTTAGCCAGTATCTGGAATCCCAGGGTCACCAGGTGCAGGTCATCTCTGATAAAGCATCATGGTCTGTTGACCATGTCATCCCAGGCAGACAGATACTGTATCCCCTTAGAATGGCACCAGAAGCTTAGCCAATTGTTGAAGTCAATCATTTCATCCTTGTACTGCAGTATCATTCTAGGCGATGTCAGGATGCAACTCAGGGGTAGGGTCATACCTGCCTGGGCTACAAGATCAGAGAGCTCTTCATGTCTCTTTTCATGTAGTCTAAGGAGGTACATCTCAGGTCATTCACACCAACATGGACAATGACAGAGTCATATTTGTACTTGTTGTGGAGTAACCTGAGTGCGTGGGTTATGTGGCTGTTCCTGGCACCTGACAGGCAGCTGACAGTAACCTTCTCCTTGGTTAGCCTGGTGAGTGGGACATCAGTGTTCCTGACTATAGAGTCATCTATGACTACTGAGTTGGGTACGTTGTTTTGCCTTATGGGCTGTGGTTTATTGGCACACTGAGTCTGTGGGTTATGTGTCATTTGGGTTGTGTTGGGGGGTGGAGGTTTCTTGCGTTTCTGCTTTGGAGATCTCTGTTGCTTGATCAGATTATTAATGAGAGCCTCTGCAAATGTTTTTGTGTTTCTATGCGTGGATTTTGGTGGTGTAGGTTTAGTGGGACTATGTGATGAGTGTCGTGTGGTGCAAGTGTTTACGTTCTCCTCTTGACTTTTAAGTTCAATCTAGGTTGGAGAGAGAGTTTGGTTAGATAAGTGCATCTCTCACAGGTTGTGGTGTTGGGTGGTAGCTATATTGCCCCAAGATGCCCAATTTCATCAGACAGAAGGAGAGAACACTGGAAGCTGATCCTTGGACATGCCTGAATAAAAAACTACTTTCCTCTAGACAAGTGACGAAAGTGAGTATAAGAGATGTTTTTCTCTAAGCAAGTGAGGAATGTAAGTACAAAAACTGTTTTTCTCTAGGTAAAGAGAAAGGTTGAGTGCTGAAGTAATTTGTAGCTTATTTAGTGCTAATAACAAGTTCTGAACAAGTACTGAGCATGAATAAGCAAATTCAAGTGCTAAAACTACGACTCTGTACCTGGATCTTGTGGTAAATAGGCTATCTAGTGCTTTCCACTCCCACTGCTAAGCTAGAATCCTTCCCTCCAACACAGAAAGGCTTGAGGGGCTCAGAAGCTTACAAGCAGTCCTGGATACAGCAAATATGTATCTGGAATAGACTAGTTACAAGAAAGGCAGGAAACAAGCTTAGAATTTTTTTTTTGGAAAGTGGAAAGGGAGAAAGGAGAAACAGAAGATAATTCAAAATTAAGGACCTAAGTGGCTTGCCCTTTACAAATGTTCTCATTGTTTTACGTAGAATGAGCTAGTGACACTAGACTGGAATAGAGCTGAGATAGAGCTGAACAGATGGGACTGGTAGGAGTCCCTGAAGTCAAAATATGATTTCACTGCACTCAGATGAGTGAGCAAATGAGATAGACCCAGGAGGAGTGTTCAAACAGAAATTTACAGAAGGGGCAGGCAATTCCAAAGCCACCAAGATTAATACCAGAACAAGAACAGTGAGAGTGGGTGGGAAACTAACTGCAGAGACAGAGAGAGACCACAGTATTCTATGAAACAATTAAATTGAAAAATAAATAACTACAGAGAGACACAGATCACAATATTCAATTAAACAATTAAATAGATTGAAAAATAAATGCAGTACAATCTTTAACACTGCAAGTTTGTTCTTAACTCAGCTAGTAATACAGTTGATTGTAGGTATGTAGCCAAAGCCAGACAGTAATACAGTCAAAGATATGTGACTAACACTTATAAATACAGAGAAACCGTCTAGGCTAACAGTTTGACACTGAATATCAATGAAGTGAAACACAATAGCCCACACTTACTGCAGAGACAGAGAAAGCTCACAGTATTCTATGAGGCAATAAAATAGAAAAATAAATAATTACAGAGAGACACAGACCACAATATTCAATGAAACAATTAAATAGATAGAAAAATAAAATGCAGTACAATCTTACTGCAAGTTTGTACTTAAATCAGCTAGTAATGCAGTTGATTGTTAGTGATTTACTCAAGCATATCCATGCAATTTTGCATGTGTATGTGTTTTTGCAAAGTATTTATCATTCCATATATTTTTCAATGCAGATACATTTCAGTCACAATGCTACATTCTTACCTTTCCGTTACAGTGCAGCACATGGTGTATATTGCCATGAAGTGACACATAGCAATCATTATCCTGTGCATAGCTATTTTATGTTATCCTAAAAACAAATACTGCATGGCTAAATAGCCCATGGTGTCCATACTCCTGACACACACATTTTTGGGAATCCTGAATGAGTACAGGATGCTCCATGACAGAAGCAATGCCCTATGACAGCCTGGCAGAAATCTCTTTGTAAGGGCATTGATATGGTCTGGAGGAAGCAGGTGTGCAATAATACTGCCAGTATAATCTATGCTAGGTGTAGCCATAAAATGAATTCAAGAGAATGTTGCTGTTGGTGAAGCTACATAGTCCTTCATGCTGCAAACTGTGTCAGTTGCTGCATATAACAGTGTGATGCCATGCAGGGGCCTACAATGCCTGCATCAACTGAGACATGGTTGTTTCTGATATCCCACCACCATATCTATCAGAGTGGATGTATGCCCATGTGGTGGAATTAAGTCTGACCAACTTAGACCCATGGAATGTAATTTATTAAGCTACCTAGTGTATTACACTTTACATATGTGTCACACATTAACAGCGGTTTTACACTCTGTCTTCTGCAGAACTTTTAGGACTAGCATTGTCTCATTTGATGATGACCTGCCAGATACCATTGTCCCTATCTGTCATATCTTTTTACCTTTATAGGTTCATAGGTTCATAGATTAGTAGTAGGCTGACTGCCACTGTGGGCCATTTTAAGCCTAGTCAATTACCCCATGTAAGAATCATACCCTGCACTTTGTGTCTGTAAGGTAAATACCTTAAAACTTATGCCAGCCTCCCACCCAAATGGACACCTCTGCCAACTTTTGAACCTGAGCCCCACTCACCTACAGGCCACTGCATTAACCCACCACACCACACAGATCTCTAGCATCACTGCACTGTTTTCCAGCTCACATGTCCTGTGCTATGGGACCATCAACGCTTCATAGCTACAGCCAAGACAAGGTATGTGTTCCCTTACCCTGCTGTACACTGGAGGGGTTTATGTGATGGTTAATCATCTAAGTAACATCAAATGAATGTGATCATATGTGTCCCATTTTAGCAGTAGTTTTATGTTACTTCATCCAGAACATTCTACACCACTAAGAGTCATGTTGTCTTTTCTGATAATGATATTCCTGGTAAGTGTGCCCACTCTGTCATATCATTATACATTTACTATTCCTGTGCTGCAGGCCAGTTCACATTATGTCCTGTGTTACAGGGCCATCACATACTGCACAGCCACAAGTTATGTGGTATCTTATCTTCCTGTACATTGGAGTGGTACATGTGGTGGTTAGTCAGGTTATTGATATTATACAAATAAGGTTATATATATCAAACCTTAACAACAGTTATAGGTGTTATGTGCTTCATAGCATTATACAAATAAGGTCATGTGTGTCACACATTGACAGCAGTTATAGGGGTTATGTGCTGTGTTACTAGCCAGTATGTGTATAGTTCATCATGACCCAGTTTAGATATGTGTATGGTATGCATGATATTCCACATGCCAAATGCACACATGAAGTACCAAGGCATTCATTTCTTCATATATTGGAATTTGTTTACTGGGGTAGAGCACTGGTCTTCTTGGACCTTTTTCAGTTTCATTCCAGGAGCAGTGTCTCATTAAGTGACTTACTCACAGACACACAGTTATGCAATGGAAACTAAAGGAACTAAACCCTGGACCACCAAACCACAAGAATCAGTTCATTAACATCACCTTAATCCTCTGAGCCAACTGCCAGACAAAAGCCTTCCGTAATGGGAGCACAACACTTGTTGCTCTATGTACGTATGATGTCTGGCATGTCATGATTCCAATATCTGAACCAGACATTGCTGTGGTGCCTGAGCCAGCATATACAGCAGCAACCTTCATCTCCCATGCCTGGATGTTCTGTTCCTTGTGTCATCCTTATCATATTCTGTAGCATGTGATAGTTCCTCCTCAGATATTTGTGGTTCATGGGAAAGATTACCTTGACCTAGTACTTACAAGCCACAGTGCTTTAATGTAATAATATTTTGCAAGATGGCACAGGCATTGACCGTTTCTGTACCCTTTTGTGGTATGTACTGGAGTGCATGCGATAATGTGTCCAGATATCTGAATCATAACTTCAGCACACCAAACAATTGCTCAGTGGTATTTTGCGTCATGATGTGTGATCTGCTGAATGTAAACTCAGCTGGCATGGGCTTCTGAATTATGTCATTAGCCAAGGCTTCAGTGGATAACTACAGTAACCAGTTGATGTAAATCTACAAAACATTAGCATGAGTGCATCACAGTCCAGTATAGGAGCAGAGAACATATTTCTCACCAGAAGGTACTGTACTTACCAACTAGTAGATCCCCAGGGATCTCATCCTCTTGGAAAGATGCCCTAAGGGCACTCTATTTCCATATATCTACATCCTATGTACTACTAGGGTGTGTTGTCACCAGATTAATGATGAGGCCATCTGCTGAGCACATTACCTGGTAATTGAATAAAGGCCACCCCTTTCTTTTGAAGTAACATTTTACAACACCTCCAGAAAGGGTTTTGATTGGCATGCTAGTGTAACCTATCACATCTAGGACACAGGGGGAAACTGGCTATAGCATAGGATCATTGTGTAGCAGCCTGCCACTCATGTGGTGTTAATGAGAAGTAGGTGAACTCATGTACTTTGCTGACATGTCTGTCAGGAACTGTCCAATTATGAAATTAACAGGTGTCTGGGACACCTCTCTGGTATCAGCCAGGTGCTGCTGAAATGTTACAGAGCACAGTAAACTTGAGGTGAGTTACTCTTTATTTCTAATAGGACTTGGATACCCCACAGGCCGCATGAAGACATGTGAAGTGCATACATCACCACATAGCTTGAACCAATTCTCCATCTAAAGCATAACCATCTATTATTTCTTAATCAGAGACCTGGCTTAACTCTAGCCTGATTGCAGATACAGGCTTGAATTTGTACATCATCCTCTTACATCATCTACAAAGTCATGGTCTGCTGTAGTGTGTGGAGGAAAACAGAAAAGCTGAAAGGTGAGGGTTTAAGTAATCTTATTAGCTGAAAAAACATCTGTATTTGGCTACTTTACAGAGATGAATCTTAAATTTTAAAACAAAATTCTGTGCAAGATTTTATAGCTTCTGAATTAGCACTGAATGAAACACTCTCTTCAGTCTATTTGCGGTTGACTATAGTATCATGAAGGGCCTTATTAATTCCAGATCGGTGTTCACTATAAACAAGGCTTTAGGTATTCAAAACATGTTTTCTATGTTTTTACATTCAGGCTAAAGGCTATATTTTACATCTTTAAGTTGTTATATGTGACTATGCTGCCACTTATAAATGTACAGCAGTGCATGGATTACAAGTTGCAGACTGATATAATTAAAAAGTTCAGTGCAGCACCGAAGGAACATTAAAATTGTCAGTAAAATTGAAATGGATATCTCATTCAGAAGATTAGAATTATTTATTTCATTCTCAGGCTCAGTTAGTTTGTATGTGCATGTGTGTGTGCGTGTGCATTTTGTGTGTGTGTGTGTGTGTGTGTGTGTGTGTGTGTGTGTGTGTGTGTGTGTGTGTGTGTGTGTGTGTGTGTGTGTGTGCATTTGTGTCTGTTTTTCTTTGAGTGAAGTGCATGTGTGTGTTTATTGTATATATGTGTGTGCATGTGCATGTGTGTGCATGTGTGTGTCTGTGTTGCATGCACACATATATAAATGTGCCTCCAAACATTTCCCTATTACCTAATGGTATGCAGCTGATCCACAATACTTGGTTATAAACTCTGAGAAATGAAAACTCAGACTGGATTTCTGACATGATATTAACAGTTGGTAACTCTAAAATAATAAATATAGTAAAATAGTAAATGTGGTTTCTGAAATACAATAGATTTTAGTATTACGCAGAGTGTTTGCAACCTTAAATACATATTCTGTTTATTAAAATCACAGACTGTTACTAATGGAAGAATACAAGCACAAAATTTACTGGCTCTCATTTCAATCATTTTAGGCTTCACAAGCTGTCTCAGCTGGTACCTCACAAGAAGTTTACTTTGCTGCTATAAATTATTCAAACCTTGAGCTAATTTGACAGATGACTCTCCCAAAGAGTCCTGCAATTACCAGCATCATTAGGCCATAATATGCGTGATAAGCATGGGCCATTCAGCAAATGTCCCTTGTTTTTCTTATCCCAAAAGAGCAGTGTTCTGAGCAATCAGCTAATGAAGCATTACGCATTTGTCCTTTTCAAAGTGTTTTTCTTTTTTTTTTTACATTACATCCATGAAATTTATGTTGTTTTTTATTCTGTGGCATACAAAATCCATCAGCTCTTTAAAAAATCCCTACAAGAAAAAGGTGAAGATGAGTTACGAAGCAAATTCTAGTGTAAAACATCAGTTGTATCCTATTAGCAGAAGCTCACACATCAAAACTATAGGGTAGCTGGACAAATGCAAAGCTTTACAGAGAGAAGTAGGGAGTGTTCTGGTGAGAGTGCATAGTAGTATCTCATCATTATTTAAGTAAGCTACAATTAAAAGGTTTGCTAGTCAAATAATTCAGCTTTTTTCTGTTATATTCCATCTGCTTAGGTAATGAATATTCAAAGACAATACATATTTATCTTTGATATAACACCAAAAGAATGAATACTGTTCTTAGAAGTAAATGCAGTTTTTTGTGTGTGTGTGTGTGTGTGTGTGTGTGTCCATATATATATATATATATATATATATATATATATATATATATATATATATATATATACACACTATATATAGCTGTACGCGCACACACACACACACACACACACACACACACAAATATATATTTGTGATTATGCAAATTCACATTTGAAATCTGTTAAACCAGACTGATTGCATAAAATATACTTATTTATTTTCCTCTTGCAAAATATTCCTATGAAAAAGAATAGGTCTCATTAATTACATAATCTGAAAAAGAATGTCGGATTCACAGGCAGTCAGTAATTGTCAATACAGGCAAGCGAAAATGCATCAATTAAACTTATTTGAAGTGCATGTTTTGAACACAAAAATAAAATATTGGCGATTACAGCAATGCTAAACATAGATTGCTTATAGGACTTAATAGATTAGGAGCTAAACTAACAGCTAAAAGCTTCTCAAAGGAACTACTGGCTATAAATAGGGATTGGCACAGCACATCATAAACTTTCAAGTATTGTATTTAAACAACACAATTATTAAACTAACACCAAGCGCGTTCTTTCTTTTTTTAAATTGTTTTCATTATTTTTCACCTAGTGAAGGAAGTCAGTATCTTTAGAATTAGAAATACTATGGAAGAGAAAAACATTTAGGGATGTAGGCAGAGGAAAGTTTTTAGGAATGTAGCAAAGTATGCCAACTGAAAAACTTGTTAAGCTATACATTATATTACTTACCTCACATAAATAAATAAATAGAGAAAGAAATAAAAAAATAAATACGTTTTATATTTCTCTTTTACACACATCAATAAAATGAACATTTTATTGCATATAGGTCTTACCTCAGCCCTATGCCAGTTCACAATTTAAACTGTATTGATATTCTAGCTTTCATTATTTTCTGCCTGGAAACATGAAGCATAAAGTACCATACTGAAACCTTACACAGGAAAACACCTCCACTTAGTTTAATTTAGCCTGTTTAACTACAAAGTATGAGTTCATACTTTCTAAAGTTGGTGCAATAAGTTGTATCTGGTTGGTAGTTCTCTCACACTGAAAAACAGACCCAATGAAAGTAGTTTATAAATAAGCAAACCAGTAGAGGTTTCTGTCTGTTTTGGTATACAGCAACATGGAAAGACTATGATAAGTGACTTGGAAAGCTAACCTATGGATGCAGTAGGCTACATTATAAAAGGTGAGTGCAAAATGAAGCCACAGTATTTAATATGAGGGAGGACTAGTTGGCAGCCTCTTCTGAGAAAACAGGGAATTCTTCATTAAATATTGTTCTTAGTTATAAGTTGACTATTATCAAACATCCTGAAGGTGATACGTTGACTATTATCAAACATCCTGAAGGTGATGACAAAAACAAAAGAGCATCAATCCTCCTCTATGTTGTGTGCATGCCAGCTCCTAACTTCAAATACCTACTACTATATATCACCATCCAAGCAGTGATACATTTTCAACTAAATAAGCATACTTGTTTAAGTAATAGTGCTCCGAGCAGGCTACCTATAATTGTTTTCAGCCAAAGAACTATAGAACCGAGTCCTAATTCTACTGTCTCGTACTACATATCCCCATCCAAGCAGTGATATGATTCCAACTAAATAAGCATACTTATTCAAGCGATAGTGCTTGGACCAGACTACCTGTAATTTTTGCAGCCAGAGACCTGCAGAACAGACTCCTAACTCATATTTGCACTATATATATCCCCATCCAAGTGATGATATGTTTCCAACTTGAGTATGAGAATTAACTTTAATCAAATAATCTTGTATATTATTGCTTTGTTGTAAAAGAAATACACTCTGTAGTGGTGTACACACCAGTGGAGGCACTCAGCTTGCCTCCAGTCTTTCTACTTATGCTCCCCTCCCCAGCAACCCATCTAGATATAGCATTCAACTGTCTTGTCCCTGGTGATGAATTTATTATATAGTCTAAGTACCTAGACATAGGAATGACCTGATTTAATGGAAAATCAGAGTTATGTTTATTTCTTCGGATGCGCTCTTGCTCTAGATCTGGTCATAGCTAATAAAACATGCACTACAATGTCAGAAATTAGTGTTGCTTTCACTTGCTTCACTGGCTAATTTCGTAAACTAAAAGCAGTAGTAAATTAAATAATGAATCCTAATTACTAGTGCAAAGAACCACAAGGAGCTGTATGTGCTTAGTAACATAGCCATCAGCCATATTAAAATAAAAAATATAAATAATATTTATATGAAAGTAACAGCTAAAGTGTTTGTCATACCTCCAAAAAAGTCTCCCAAAGCATACAGTGACCTTACTTAGTTATTCACCTTAAGTACTACAAAATCAGGCTATCCTAAAAGCATATAACAACTCTGCCATTAAATTAACTTTAAATTAAGAAGATAAGAAGAACCTCTAAAACAGATAGTTTTTCTTGTTCAAAATTCCTCTGCTGCCATGGCTTTACCTGTTCCATTTGCCCTCACTCAGCTCAGGCTCACTCTGCTCCACTATACTACCCCCAAATCTCACCCACCCCTACTACATGTAATCTTATAGTTAACCAGTAGGCACACCTTTTAAATAAATTATCCAATCACCACATTTAACCCAACCAATCACTAATTATCAGATACTGTAACAGGCAACCCCTCCAACAACCCAACCCACCCACTCATACACTTCTCCCTCAACAATAAACACACAATAATAATTATACTCATCCACACATTACTTCTCAGCCTACTCACTACCACCTACCTTTTTATCTCCTTTCAAAACCAGTATGTCACATATATCTACTCTCCCACTAACACAGTTACCACCTCACCCAATACTACTCTGAAAAAGCATTACCATATCACCACACCTCTACAATAGCTCCAACACTGAACTCCTATCATTTAGATATGCTCACCCACAGCTATCACCATATTTAATCTGCAGATATGCAGATATGCTAGACTAGTATCCATATGCTCACACCTATTTTGGTTAAGCCAATTCAACTTCAACTAAATGGAGACATACATCCAAACTCAGGTTCTCATCAACAACAAACACACCATTTACCAGACAGCACATCCCCTCACATCACTAACCTTCTCCATAATAGCGCAGACCTTCTAATCATAAACATGAATATAAGGAGCATCTTAAATAAAATTCATGAACTTCATGCAACCCTCTCCCTATACACTCCAGATATAAGCATCCTAACAGAAACGTGGCTAAACCCCACATACATGATAGTGAAATCTTAACCCATGGATACAATATCCACAAACTCGACAGAACATGCAAAAGTGGTGGTAGCATTCCCATAATATGCAAAAATCAACTCCAACTGGAGGTTATTGAAATTAACCCCCAGGCCTCATGAATTTTAAAAAATTAATCTCTTACCCCCAACTAAACTCTAACAAACATATTATTATTATACTGTAGCTATCTACATTCCCTCAGGAAACAACCCCTCTATTATTGAAAACATTCTCCACTCGTCCTCCTTCAGCTTTAAACAGATAACAATAACAATGGGGGATTTTAACATAGATTGGTCCACCTGCACATCAGACAACCCCTTCAACTTTATTAAGCTTTATGGCTTCAGTCATATAATTCAACCCCCAATCCAAATTAATAAACATAGCAACAAACAATCAATCTTAGACTGGACTCTAATAGGCCATCCCTCTGTCTTCAAACTGTCTGCCTCCCAGACAGCCTAAGTGATCACCTATGCACCTATCTGATTAGGAACCACACATGCCTTACAAAGAACATAGGATATAAATAAGTCTGCAACAAAATAAACTTCTCCTCCGAAATCTTTAACCATACTGAAGCAATGGAATTGGACCTGAGTAAAACATGTTTACTTAGATTCTGCTGTACAATAGTTCAATAACAAGTTCCTAGATATTTTAAATAGTCTAGCACTCGTTAAGAAAACATGTGTTAAATCAAAACATGTGCCATGACTTACCAAAACCTCCATATAGCTCCTCAAGCAGAGAAATAGAGCCCGGTCACAATAACAACATACCAAAAATCAGGCTTCTCTTCTAACCTATCGACAACTAAGAAAAAAAATCAAGCTTGATAAAAAGTTATACTATACAAACATTCAACAAAAGCACCAAAACAATCCACAAATATTTTAGACAGCTATTAAGCTACTCCTTAAACGTGGCCAGTCCAAGACTCTAGCTCCCACCACCACAAATACCACAGATAGCATTCCTCCCAAATGAACTCACACCTCATCAAATCTATTCTATCCCTAATAAAAAATGACAGCAATACTCCTTATTAGTTCCTACATTCTCATAAGCAAACCTCCATTCTTTCTCAATCAAACTAGTACAAACGAGTTCCATTAAAATATCTTCTTGATAAGCTTAAGCCCACATCTCTCACTGCTGACCAACTCCCAAATAAATTTCTCAAATTAGCAGCTGATTTCATATCCTCACATATCAGCCTTTCCATTTCTGAACAATATATCCCAAAGCTATGGAAAATGTCTTATATTATTATCTTGTACAAAGGTGGGACTTCAACTGATTTCTCAAACTACAGACAAATTGCTATACTTCTGCCCCTAGCCAAGATTCTTGAAAAATGCATTCACAAGCAGTACATCATCTATTTACTAAAAACATAAACTTCTATCCAATTCCCAACATGGTTTTAGACCCAAACACAGCTCTACAACTGCTCATGTCAGCTTTACTAATACAATCAGTCAACTCAGAAATAATGGCCAACTCTTATCATCCATCTTTCTTTATATGTCTAAGGTTTTCAACACAGCATCCCATCAAAAACTACTGCATGAACTAGCATCCTTAAACCTCAGACATCTTGCCCTTTCCTGGTTGTATAGCTACTTACCTGACCACCAACAAGCAGTTAAGTGGAAAAACAAACTCACTACTCTCATAATTGTCTCAGTAGGTGTGCCAAAAGGCTCAAGAGTCAGTCCACTGATTTTTATCATTTTTTCAAACAAATTCTGCACTGCAACTCACCTAGCAACCATTGCTCACTACACAGACAACTCCTCCCTCATATTTTCTGCAGCCTCACTACCTGAACTCCTTGAGATCACCCAAAAATCTTTATTAGACATCACAAAATTCCTCTCTGACTACCAGCTTATACTAAATCCAAACAAAACAAAGCTCATGCTCTTCTCAAATAATAAATCAAATGATCACCTACCCCCTTTCACTATCTATTCCTCCAATAATACTAAAATTGAGCTTGTTGTCCACACCAAACTACTTGGTGTCACAGTTGACAACTGCCTACAATCTGCAAACAGTTAGCTCAAACCATCAAAAAGGTCCACATTAAACTGGGCTCACAATCAAGCTATATCTGACAAGTACCATCAGACAATCAATGGCCAGAACACACCTATTATTAACCCTACTATACGCCTCTCCAATTTTCACAAATCTCAGAAAAGCTGACTTAAACAAATCAGAGTCCTGTTATAAAAAAATTGCCATATTCTAAACCAACCAGCCACATAGATCTCACCACTGCTCTGCTCTTCACCAACTAAAATGACTGAACTAACAAATCTACTATTCCTCAACCAACTAGTTTTGGCACAAGCCATAACTCGCCATCCTAACAATTGTCCTACAGTTAGGAACCTAGTGCAACCCTACTCAAATAGCAGATCCCTGAAATCCTCCGACAAACTCCTACTAAAAGTCACTAAGTGAAACAGCAGTTTTGGGGACTCTGTTCTCTAACCAAATAACCAAGTACTAGAGTACCATCCCTCAGAGCATACTAAAAACTACTAACAGAACCAAATTTAAACATCTCCTCAGTGAACACCTATCCAACAACTGGCTTTGCTCATACGCTAATCCAGGCAGAAGACACTATGCTATGTCACTTATTTCTTTCTGCTTCCTTCATCCTTTGCCTAATTCACTGTACTCTACTCCTATTTCATTGAATGTACTTAAATACAATGCAAAGACAATAGCAATCTATACTTTTAATATGATATATTTAGATACATGTACATTGAATATTGTATCACACTGATTTCTACTGTCTCTCTAGATAGTGTCTCTCTAAAAGACAAACACTTGTGTTATTTATGAACTCTTTATTAACGTTGGCTAGTTCTGATATGTAAATTATTGTATTGATTCTAATATTGTTATCTTGTGTTACTTTGCAAATATGTTTACTGTATAAGTTTGCCACATGTGTGGAGCTTTTCTCCCCGGGCCTCTGCTGAAAGTGGGCTCTTGGCCTAGTCAGACATTCCCAGCAAACAAGTGTAAAATAAATAAATTAATAGTTTAATAATTCAGTCTGATCATATAAATCAAGTGTTGCACTGATACAAGTCCTATGAGTATTTTTATTTATTTATTTCATTTATTAATTGACTATACTCACTAAACACTTGCATCTCTTTTCAGAAGAGGACTTAGGTGACAATATTTAAATGTTTTGCTTAGAGTAGGCTAAGCCTGAAATAAAACTTGAGGAATCAGATGCTGGGCTTCAGTAAAATGATTGCTAGCAGTTTTTACACTGACCGCCTATGTTAAATTGCCAAAAAAAAACTGAAGTAAATCTCAGTCAAGATTTAACTAAATCATTCTTCATTCTAACCATAAAGCATATTTTGTTTGACATCATATCCTCTCCTTCTATACTCCGAAACCCTCTGTCTGGAGCTCTGACCAACTTCTCTTGGAAATCTATAAGCCGAAAAGAACTATAGGCCAACATCTTTATATCTGCTCTGTTGCCCTAGCATGGAATAGGAAGCCAAATATACATAAAAATGCCCATATTCAATCAAAGGTGTAAAAATGCCAATGAAATATGTGAAACATAATTAATAAAATATATAATTATTTACTGACTGAATTTCAGTTTAGTTCTTAATTAAGTCCAAATGGAATAACCCCATTATATTGTAAAATGAAACACGTCTCTTTATATCTAAATATTTGTTTCATACTACCTTCTATCCTTTCAGTATCTGCATATTGATAAATCACCCCTGCCTTCATCTTGTCATATTGTGAATTTTGGCATTCATAAAAATGCTAATGGACTTTAAAAATTCTTATTTTAATATTTCTGCAATGTGCCTTTAATCATTCTGAAAACATTCTTTTGGTCTCAAAAAATATATTTTCTTACAAAAACATTGTATTACATACAACAAATTATTGCTATCACAATAATGTTGATATGTTAAACTGACTTTATAATTTCCAGTCTGTATCGCTATTGGATCTTCATATGTTAATCTGATTTTATAATTTCCCAACTGTATCACTATTGGATCTTCAAATGTTAATCTGATTTTATAATTTCCATTCTGTATCATTACTGGATCTTCATATGTTAATCTGACTTTATAATTTCCAGTCTGTATTAATTTTGGATCTTCTCTCCATCCACAACCACTACAGCAGCCACAAATGTGGAACCACCTATGGACATATGGTAAAAGTACATAAAATATAGATGCTACAGGATGTGTGACGTGACTCTGGATCAATATGTCCGGTATGTCTGTAACTCTAGAATAGGATATCACAAATTTTCTTGGAATAGCAGCTTGTATCAGATGCATATCTCTACTTATTAATGTCCAGTTGTCTTTAACACACTTGTATAACTTCTCATTACATGTATTTTATTCCAGCACAAAGTATAAGGAACCATTATTTTTATTTGTATTATGGTCATTACTTGAAAATTGATTCTCGCAAAATAGAATATTTATCAATAAATTCATCTTGACTCATATGGCATGTTTTCAAATAAGCCTCTTGAATATGACTGCAGTGGTGGTGCTGCGGTAGCGTTGTCGCCTCACACTATAATGCTGTCATGTTCGATTCTCAGCTAAAGCGTCTTCTGTGTGGAGATATGCGTGAATGGGCGTACCTTCATTGAAGGTTATGCGTCAGAGCTGGCAACTCGGTACGTAAAAATCTACTGCCAATCATTAGCAGACCGGAGTTCCGCTGTGGAGACCCCTAACCGGGAAAAGCCAAAAGAAACAACAACATTATAACCTGTCTTTAAAAATAAACATTTAAAATGTTTAGCCTCATCTTTAAAGTCCTTCCGCTCAACCACAGTTATGTCTTGCTCTTATAAATTCCCTGTAAGATAATGGCATTATTAAATCTCCTGGATGAAGACTCTTACCATGCAAGAACATTACGGCATTAGTATCATTGTGATGCATTTGTGTTGAATTATTATGAATATGCTGTTTATTAATATGTGTGCAAAATCTAAACTAAATGTGTTACTTTAGTTAATTAATAAAACATATAACATGCAGGTACTTGTCCCTTGTAAACAAAAAGCAAATCATCTGTGTAATGTAGATGCAAGACTGCATATTTAACAAAAAAAAAATAGTGTTATACATGTATCTTACTTTAACAGCCGCTTCACCAAGTTAGCATAAGCTGCTGGATAACCAGCACCACTGTAGTTCAGATTTCTCTCTATAAATTTGTCCATCAAATGAAAGAATATATATTGCTTAAACTAACCCAAGGTAATACACAGGCACATGCATCCGTAGGATTAAATCTCAAGAACTAATCCAAAGCTGCCAGTCCAATGTTATTTTTAATATTTGTATATAAAGCATTTATATGTATAGTAATCCAATAATAATCCTGTTGCCTTGCAATCCAATTAAAACTGTGCAGTGCATCAATTGTGCCTTACACAAAGACTTTTAACATACTTCATTAAAAAAATCATTGATAGGGATTCAGAAATACCATGTCCATGACTGCTGCCAAATTTACCATGTGTGAGGAGCCCTAAGTCTCATTAGGAATGTGAGTGGTCATTTCAGTTTGCATGATGACCAGCTGCTTGTAACAGCCATAGTAGGAACCCATGGGAAGCTAATGTTAGACCAACCCTCAGCCAGAGTAACTTGCAGGTAGCTCTTGTAAACACTGATCGTGCATGAGCATCTAGTGTAGTAGTCATGCAACCATGCACACGGATGAATATTAACGTGTTGCAATATTGTTGTGACTCAGGGTGAATGATATGCAGAAGAATGCCTAACAAACCAAAGTTAGGCTGTGATTTGTAAGGGTTGAGTGTAGAGGCAATACAAACAACGGAAACTGACAGAGGACTGGAAAGGAAGCTGGTGAATATAGGAAGGATGCACAATACAGTGGAGAAGGGGGTATGGCACATACACAGATATCCATCAAAAATACCCGAACATAGACAAATGTGAAATTCAGACAGAATAGGAGATTACAATAAAGTTAAATGATGTACCAACCTACATCAATCCTGACAACATCATATTTTTATTTCATAAGTGTACCTATACTATACTGCGGTGGTGGCCCTGCGGTAGCGTTGTCGCCTCACAGTATGATGTTGTCCTGTTCGATTCTCAGCTAGAGCGTCTTCTGTGTGGAGACATGCATGAATGGGCGTAACTTCGTTGAAGGTTGTGCGTCAGAGTTGGCAACTTGGCACGTAAAAATCTACTGCCAATCATTAGAGGACCGGAGTTCTGCTGTGGCGACCCCTAACTGGGAAAAGCCGAAAGACACAACAAGTGTACCTATACTAAAATGGTAAATGTAATTAGAAACAAAATTGTTAGCATAAAATAATTTGAATCCTTTAACCTGTTCAGTGCTACTCATGTGCACACAGCATTATTGAGATAAAAGTTTACAGGAATCTTCCTGATGGGGTCAGGGAAAGACTTATCTAATTAACATGGGGAAATTTGCAATTTTTACCCACTATAGTGTGATCTCAGAGTTAATATATTTAGGGGGGTGTGGCATTAAGCCCCCCCATTTGGGTGGGTTTGACATTCTTTGGTGTGTTTGTTTTTTAATGTTGGTCTTTCCTGGAATCAAATTCCAGTGATGTTCCTGTTCCTTAATATAAGGTTTCAGTGTTGTCATCTCAGCAAAGTAACATTCAATTAAATGGAATTTTGGTCTACTCAAGTAAATCCACACACAGACACACACACAGACACACACACACACACACACACACACACACACGCATATATATATATATATATATATATATATATATATATATATATGTGTGTGTGTGTGTGTGTGTGTGTGTGTGTCTATATATATATATATATATATATATATATATATATATATATATATATATATATATATATATATGTATATATATATATATGTATATGGATCCCCTTCACTACACCGACACGCCACAAAGCTGACACCCAAAACCCCGACACCAAAAGACCGACAACACACAATACCGACAACGCACAAAACCGAACACCATAACACCAACACCCAAAACACCGACACACAAAACGTAAACTACACATTACACACAGCTATACATGCACTAACCTTAACCTAAACCCTAACCCTAAGGTCCAACACAACCGCACACTTACCCTACCCGCATCCTAACCCTAACTCACTTAACCCACCCCTAAACCTACAGTCCATCACTATCGCACACATACCCTACCTGCACCCTAACCCTAACTCACTTAACCCACCCCTAAACATATAGTCCGTCACTATCACACACTCACCCTACCCGCACCCTAACCCTAACTCACTTAACCCACCCCTAAACCTACAGTCCGTCACTATCGCACACATAACCTACCTGCACCCTAACCCTAACTCACTTAACCCACCCCTAAACATATAGTCCGTCACTATCGCACACTCACCCTACCCGCACCCTAACCCTAACTCACTTAACCCACCCCTAAACCTACAGTCCGTCACTATCGCACACATACTCTACCTGCACCCTAACCCTAACTCACTTAACCCACCCTTAAACATATAGTCCCTCACTATCGTACAATTACCTGTCCACTCCCTAACACTAAATCCCTTACTCTATCGCACACTTACAGAGTCGCGCTCACACCTTCCCATGTCGGTGTTTCATCCGTCGGGATCTCACCTTGTCGATCATCTGCGTCGTCGGTGTTCTCGTCTCCTTCTGTAGAGTGTCAGCCTTCTGGCATGTCTGTGTACTAAAGGGGACCCATATATGTACATGTATAGGTATATATAGGTATATATATATATATATATGTGTGTGTGTGTGTGTGTGTGTGTGTGTGTGTGTGTGTGTGTGTGTGTGTGTGTGTGTGTGTGTGTAGATATAGATATATATATATATATGTATAGATATATATATATATATATATACATATATATATATATATATATATATATATATATATATATATATATATATATATTCATAACAATTTCCACCACAGCAATCCAAGGATGCAGGAACACCAAACAGGAAGATTTAGATTTAATTCTTTTATTCCACAACGACAACCACAGACTAAGCGCTTTCACCAGCCAAGCTGGTATCATCAGAGTCTGTTTTACAACAATTCATTCACACTTAAATACACATCCATACACCCTAACTCACACAATCAATCAATTATCCAATAAATTCCTTAAAGGAATATCCTTCACAATAGTAAAAATGAAGTTATTGTTAAAAATATACAGTTTTTGTCAACCCATCTATACATGAAAAAACAGTTAAACATGAATTGACCATAATGCCAATCCCACAAGGTCTGAAGTTTGAATTTAAAAATCAAAACTACATTTTGTGTTCATACTACATAAATGAACCATTTATAAAAATAATTATAGTTTGTCAACAATACACTTACTCTATAATATTTAATGTATGACACACACCTTAAGCATTTTATATTGCACTGGCTCTCAGCTTTAAATGAGGTTTTAAAGAAATGTGATCATTTAACCCTGGAAATCTGGTGGCATTCAATCTCATCTGCCACTCAGATTCCAGCACTGCCACCCTGTTACTGATGTCACCAAAAGAAAAGGGCATCACCCTATCTATAATGAAGAACAAAAATCTAATGAAGTTACCACATACCCTGCTATGCAAATATAAAGCATTGTGTACATCCTTGTTTCTTATACATCTGTTGTGTTCACAAATTCTATCCCGTAACTTATGGGTAGTCATACCAATATAGTATGCATCACAGGTAGCACACGATGCTAAGTAAACACAATTCCTTGTGTTACAGTTGCACAGACCAGGGCATGCTAGTGTACGTCTGTAACTCGCTACACAAATGTAACTCCCTTCAGCTATGTATCGACAGCCACTACAGTTGCCACATCTGCTCATCCGGGATCTAAAATATCTCTTATCCTCCCTTTCCAAAATATTCTTAATATTATTCCCCTTACTGAAAACAATTTTGGGACTTCCACCCAGCAAGTTCCTAGTTTGTGTGTTAATACAATGATCCCAATTGGTCCTAATACTATCACAGAACTCATTAGCCTTATCATTGAATCTTAAAACAAAGACAAGGCTGTCCTTCTTTAAACTAGTCACTTCATTGTTTGTTCCTTGTGCTAATGCTATGGCGTCCATGTCCTTAAGTATGGGAATATACAGGGTTTTCCTTTTCCTATAAATCTCTTTTTTAATTTTCAATAATAATTTCAATGGGTATCCTCTCTCCATGAATAAACCTATCAAGGAATACATCTCTTTCTTAAACAGTTCATCACTGCTAACCAACCTTGATAGTCGGACCATCTGTCCTTTAATCACCCCTTTCCTTTGATGGAAGAGGTGACAACTTTTAAAGTGTAGCATAGAATTGGAGAAACTTGGTTTTCTAAATATATTACTCACAAGTTTCCCTTCTTGCTTGAAAATGAAAATAATCCAAATAGTTGGTGGACATCTTATTCCATGTATATGTGAATCTAAAAAATCTGTAGTATGATTAATGTAAGCCATGAAATCAATAACTTCACTTTCACCACCCTTCCAAAGGATCAAAATGTCATCCAGGAACCTGTTGTACATTAAAATATGTTCCTTAAAACCTGATGACAAAATTTGACATTTCTCCTATGACAGAAGGACTAGGTTGGCGTACACCGGGGCACAACGGGCCCCCATCGCCACACCTTTTATCTGCTGATAGGTTTCTCCCTCAAATAACAAATAGTTGTTACTCAATATGAATTTCATAAATTCAACACATATGTTTAGCCTTTCCAAATCAAAACTTACACTATTCAATAAACTATCCTGAAATAATTCTAACCCTTCGTTGTGGGGGATATTTGAAAAAAGATTCACCACATCTATGGTTAAAAAACCATGGGATTCGACATCCACCTCACTTATTGCTCTAAGTCTCTCCAAGCAATGCCAGGAATCTTTTATAATATGAGGTGTATCCGAAAGTGCCTTCTTACATAACTGGTCCACAAAGGCTGCCATAGGTTCTGTCTTGGACCCCCTTGCCGAAACAATGGGTCTAAATGGTAAATGGTCAGTACCTTTGTGGACCTTGGGAATTCCAAATAACTTTGGTATTTTCGGAAATTTTACACTTAGGTAATCATACTCATCCTCATTGATGGCCCCTTGATACATTGCATCCAATAAATATAAATCAATTTTACTGTATGCTCTGTTGATTTCATGTCTTGACACCCTACTGTAAGTATCTCCGTCACCTAACATTTTCATCATGATCCCATTGTAATCCATTTTACTCATAATGACCATCCCACCCCCTTTGTCGGGGCGCATACATCTGTACTCATTGGTCACAGTTAACTCGTGAATAACCTCTCTTTCTTTGACAGATAAATTATCTTGTACCTGCTTTTGTTGAGCACATATTCTCCTGAAATCACGTTCAACCATTTGTTCAAATACATTTATTTCAACATTTGTGGGGGGCATAAAAGTACTCTTCCTTTTCATAACTATTGTATCAGCTTTGGAATCCAAGATTCCTGCCCTCAAACCTGTAGATGAAAAATATAAGTGGAGGTTTAATTTCCTCGTATATAACTTTAAATTGACTAAAACCTGTGTGATGTCTAGTCTGTAACTCAGAACAAAGCTGATACCTTTGCAAAATAATTCAAAATGAGCTTCACTAATGTTCATGTCAGTATAGTTATATATCGTAAAACCCCCACTCTTTAACACTTCATGTCTCATTGCACATCCCTCTTCCCCTTTAGTGAAGTGTACCATATTGAACCCCTCACTTCCACTGTCCACATTGACACCACCAAATGCATTGTTGTTGCTTTTTGAATTCTCATCGGGGGAAGTAGGCGGGTCACACCTGAAAAGCTCATCATTTTCAAAATCCAATGAACCTGTAGCAACTTCAAACCTCTGTTTTTCATGTCTATCTCTGTTAAAGAAACTAAAATTTGTTTCACCACTTTGATTGTTTGTCATAAGTTCCTCATTCACACACCTTTCAACCACACTCTCATTCAAAAGTTGAGGTACAACAAAACCTAAATCAAAACAAACGTTAAAATCAGCATATGTTTCATAATTACAACATTTGTCCATTAATATCGTTGGTTCACTCTCCTCAATGGAAAATTGTCCGAGGCCACCCTCGATTGAGGCCCCCTGCTGAGGAGCCTCTTGGACCTGCGTGGATAATTCTCGGCCTCTAAAAAAACAACATCCTCCTCCTCAGGTATAGATGCTACTTTGAAAGTGTGTGCATCTTCCGAGGCTGCTACAACCAAACTACCAGTTCGCACGTTTGTCTCTTTTCTAACTGGTGGATATGCCAACCTCTTTTTATATTCGTTGGTATCCCTGATTAGTTTCTTATGTTTGGTAGCCCTGCTTTTACTCACAAACATTTCCGTATTCCTAATCACTTTGTCAAAATTGCTCTTATGTTCAAAGAATAATAAGTCTGTTGTAATACTTGTGTGCAACACATTAATCTCTTCCCGTAGTTTAAGCAATTTAGTACTGTTGTTACGTATGATGATATCAAGCAGTTCCATACCTGTTTTGTCAAATAGGGCGACCAATTCGTTGAAACAGTCCGAGTCAATATCCACCCCCATAGGTAACTTCCAGACCCGTAGTCCTCTTGGGACCTGATTCAATTCCTTAGATTTAGACAGAAAAGAATTGTCTAACTGCATAGCCCTGTATTTTCTATAGAGCTTCTCGTACTTGTGAATTTGTTCACGCAAGGTTAACGGATACTGCTCCTTTCCACTACCATGGTTACGAAAGGTTTCCGGCACATCCTGATTATTGTCGAAATTCGGCGCCTCAAACCAAGAGTTCAACTCATGGGTGCAAATTGCACCAATCAATGATGTTGATCGCTCAGGTCCTATCGGACTTCCATGCCTTGTATTAACCTCGTTACTGTTAGTCAAAGCTCCGCTGTAAGAGTTAGGGTTGCTAGAATTGATTACCCTCTGTCCAGGGTTAATGCCATCAGTTGAGTGTAAAGTAAACAAACGTACCTCCGAGTCTGTTGGACTAACTTCGACAATGTCTTTTTGAGTCCGAGTTTCCCCATACACTTTAACTAATTTCCCAATCACGTTAGTCAGTTCTTTTAGAATTTCCTCCATACCTGATGTACCGAGCCTCCAAGAATAGTGCTGGATAGAATATGCACACACACAAGAGAGAACCAGGAAACCAAAGTCAGGATCCACAACCTTAATTCGTAACAATTTCCACCACAGCAATCCAAGGATGCAGGAACACCAAACAGGAAGATTTAATTCTTTTATTCCACAACGACAACCACAGACTAAGCGCTTTCACCAGCCAAGCTGGTATCATCAGAGTCTGTTTTACAACAATTCATTCACACTTAAATACACATCCATACACCCTAACTCACACAATCAATCAATTATCCAATAAATTCCTTAAAGGAATATCCTTCACAATAGTAAAAATGAAATTATTGTTAAAAATATACAGTTTTTGTTAACCCATCTATACATGAAATATATACACACACACACACACACACACACACACATATATATATATATATATATATATATATATATATATATATAAAATAATAGAAACAAAGTCACCACTTCGTGAGTACCTCTTCCTGTAAAAATCTGAATGATAAAATACGAAGCAAATATCGGGAAGGCGTAATGGCAGATAACAGTCTCTTGCATAAGCTATTCAAGTACTAGAAATGTCCAAAGGTTCTTATTTCTTATTTTAAAATATAGCTCTCTTTCCAAAAGCCATTCGGCACAACAGATGCAATAATCCACAAGCAGTTTTCACTTCACAGGGGATATTTAGAAAAAACACCTGCTCTGTTCTAAAAAGAGCTTTATTGAAATGTAAAACAGGCTAGCGCTTTCACCCAAAGGCTTCCTCAGGCCATTAAAATATAACAAAATTAAGTACCTTTATATACGTTTCTCTTATAGCTAACATTGATGTCACTTCCTGCCTTTGCGTTAATTAGTACTAGCAATTCATACAAATCAGCTTACTTGATATAACATAATCACTCTATCCTTTCATACCATAAACATTACAGATATAAAAAGTTTTTCATAAAAAGTTTTCCATAAAAACAATATTATAATATATTATATTGCACAATTTATTTATATCTTGTTAACCTCATATGTTTCTTGTGCAATAAGTCACATAATATTTAAAAATTATAAAGTGCAGAAAATAAGATATAAGAATTTTTTCTATATATGTAAAAATTCATTTCATCTAATGTTGATCATAAATCAATTATTATAAACTCCATTCCAAAGCTGATACAAATTGTATGCACACATACTTTTGCATGGAATAAAACAGCAATGTACGTTACTCAACGTTTTCCATATCTTACACTCAATTATCATACTGTTACAAATTGTGTGCGCACATACTTTTGCATAAAATTAAACAGCTGATGTACGTTACTCAACATTTTACACTCAGTTATCATAAATGAATACAAATTTATTAATTCACAATTTCCTGGCCTTTAATGCGGGCTTGATAGGAATCCTATCATTTAGCACCGGTGGGTGATCTGATCTCATTCTAATAATCCATTTCATTTCATTTTGCTCGGTCCTATTTATTACATCACCACGTCTAATAGTTACATGGTTATTCTGTATCATCATAAACTTAAATATATGATCCATGGATGTCTCTAATATATGTTTAGATAGGGCATTATTATGTGATTTTATTTTTATATTATATAGATGTTCTCTAATACGGTCCCTTAGTCGTCTGTCCGTTTTGCCAACGTAGAATGCAGGACATTTTCTGCAAATAGCTAGATAGACAACATGGGCCGTATTACATGTAGCTTGTGCTGAAAATGTATAACACTGTTGGCTAATAGGATGTGTAAACCTTGCTGTTTCATCAATAGATGTACAATATCTACATTTCTGGCAAGGCTTAGTTATACCAATTAACCTATTCTGATGTCCGTATTCTACCCTATTTGGGCCACATAACATTCTATATAGATTCATCTTATTTTTACACAAAAAATTTGGATCAGCACCTACTACTTCTAATATTCTGGGGTCTACTGTCAATATTCCCCAGTATTTTTGATATACTTCTCGTATATTTGTCACATCCTGTGTGTGATATATTAATGCCCTGACCTCTCCAGGTTTATCATTTCTATTGTTTATTTATTTTCCATTTACAGTGTCTACAAATTGAGTTTTTACACCCCATTAGCAAAATATGGGTACGCTACATTTTCTCTCATTTCTTCTACTTTACGAAATTCTTCATTTACTTCCCCTAGCTTATATGATCTATCCAGTAATTTTTGCTTCAAATTTCCTAATTCATTCTTATATCCTGTATCTGTAGAGTTCAAGCGTGATACTCTCATTGCTTGTCCTCTAATTATGTTTTTAAAAATAAATCCTGGATGCATACTATTTCTATGCAATACTGAGTTCCTATAACAATTTTTTCTGTATACTCCAGTGTTAAGGAGCCCACTAGGTAACTTTTCCACGTATACATCCAAGTATGGGATATAATTCTCTGATGCTGCCATGGTAAATTTTAGGTACTGTGTAAATGAATTTACCTTTCCCAAAAATTCATTTAGTTTTGCTTCTTCTGAGTTCCAAACAAGGAAAAGATCATCTACAAAGCGTGTATAAAATTCTACATTTTCTTTAAACTCATTCATTTCAAACAGATACCTCTCCTCTCAGTCTGCCATAACAAGATTGTCGTAGCTGTTGGCACAAGAAGTGCCCATAGCTACTCCATCTTTTTGTATGTATGCTTGACTATTGAATGTAAAGACATTATTAGACAAGACTAAATCCAATAAATCACGTATCACATCAATATAGCTTGTGTATGTGATTGATCTGCATGTAGGCACCTATGAATACATTCAATCCCCTCCTTGTTAGGAATGGTTGTAAATAATGATTGAACATCTAGTGTGACTAACCAGTTAATTCTTTCACTAGGAATCTTTGACATACAATCATATAACATAATTAAGAACTGTTTAGTGTCTCTCAATATATAAGGATGTTTATTAACTACTGGTCTAAGTATAGATTCAAGATATAAAGATATAGGTTCAGTGACCCACCCTCTCCCTGTGACAATAGGTCGCATGGGTGGGTCTAGTGGATGTTTATGAATCTTGGGAACCCCTTGTATGCATGGTAAAGTGGGGTTATTAACCAGACAGTAGTTAAACAAGTTCTCATTAATCTTTCCTTGATTGTGCAACACATTTAATGTTATAGATACTTGTTCAATAATTCTATCTACCTTGTTATGTCCAATCCTACTATAGTATTGCTCATTATTCAGCATACTATGCATGCTCATAATATATTGTTCCATATCCATTATAACAATAGGTCTGCCTTTATCGGCGGGCCTTATCATTATATTCTGACCATCAATCAATGCTTTCAATGCCTTCCGCTGTTTAAATTTCAAGTTTCCAAACCATCTTCTATCCCTATTCCTCCTTTCATTTTCATATAACTCCTGTTCTACCAGTTTAGAGTATGCATCTATTAATGGATGCAGATTAGGAATATAAGTACTGGGTTTTCTAAAAGGATATCTCTCACTTTCATTCTTACCAAAGTCTAATTTTAGTTGTATATTTCATGTAAATAACTTCAAATCAATTATAGTCTCTGTTATGTCACTTTTAGTAGATGGAATAAATGTAAGGCCTTTCTCCAAGACTATACATTCATCCATGGTAAGTTCCCTTTTAGATATGTTCCAGATCAGGGATTTTTGGTCCCTTGCCATATCTTCTTTAGAGTTGGTCCTGCATACTCTTGATCAGCTGCTCTCTTTTTCTGCCGTCCCCTGCTCATAGAACGGTCCCTTCCCCCTCTCCATTGATCTACTATAGGGAAAGGGGTCTTATTATTAAAACTAGCAGGTCCCATGTGATCTTGATTAATTTTAGATGCCTTCTTTCTCACTGATACTTCATTTATATCTTGTTCTATTATTTCTGTTATGACATCAAATTCTTTTACTGATGTCAACTCTTTGTCATTGAAGTTGTTATCTTTTAATTCGGGTGTTAATAGGGATATTTCGTTCTCAACATTTTCATTATGTACTATTGTTGTAGTAACCATTACTTTCCCTTTTTTATTTGTATTATTACCCACTTTGCTAGTTTCTATACCATTTTTCACAATATTATCATTAGCAATACTTCCAGACAAAGTATTGCTTCTAATCTTATTATCTGTAACATGTGTTTCACCCTTTGCATCTTCTATTACAGTTTTCGCTTGGCTAATTTTAGCATTAACCTTCGGCCAAGTGAAGACCTGCCCTCTAGTAAAATCTTGTATATCCCTTTTAATTTTATTCTGTTTCTGTTCTAATAACTTTTTTTCATATAGATAGACGTTATCCAACAATTTTTCAAACATACTATCTAATACTTTACAAGGATACAATTCATATAAATGCAGTTGCTGTTCCTTCACATGCTCTCTTAGAGCTATTTCTTGTGGTAAAAAATAGACATTTAAAAGTTCCATATATCGTATACTTGTCTCTATATTTATCTATTGCCACATATACAATAAGTCTGGGTAAAGAGTACCTGTGGTCGGCATTTTGAATACACGCAATCCTCGTGGAATAATTTTCCAATTTATGCAGACCTCAAAATGCTGCCGTTGCATTTGAAGTCATTTTAGTTTAATAAAGTCAAGTTCCATTTGGTTTAAAAGTGCTGATAGGCCCTTATAGTCTTTTTCAACAGTACCATCGTCCGTTGAGCTGGAAATGACCTCATACGCTAACAGAGGATTCACTTCTCCTGCGACTGCATTCTCAAAAATGGTTTTACTGTTCCGGTTGTCTTCCAGTTTATATGGCAGTTCAATAGATACTGTAGGTAATTCTGCCATCCTCACGATGTAGTAACAAAAAACAATGAATATATAAAATAATAGAAACAAAGTCACCACTTCGTGAGTACCTCTCCTTGTAAAAATCTGAACGATAAAATATGAAGCAAATATTGGGAAGGCATAATGGCAGATAACAGTCTCTTGCATAAGCTATTCAAGTACTAGAAATGTCCAAAGGTTCTTATTTCTTATTTTAAAATATAGCTCTCTTTCCAAAAGCCGTTTGGCACAATAGATGCAATAATCCACAAGCAGTTTTCACTTCACAGGGGATATTTAGAAAAAACTCCTGCTCTGTTCTAAAAAGAGCTTTATTGAAATGTAAAACAGGCTAGCTCTTTCACCCAAAGGCTTCCTCAGGCCATTAAAATATAACAAAATTAAGTACCTTTATATACGTTTCTCTTATAGCTAACATTGATGTCACTTCCTGCCTTTGCGTTAATTAGTACTAGCAATTCATACAAATCAGCTTACTTGATATAACATAATCACTCTATCCTTTCATACCATAAACATTACAGATATAAAAAGTTTTTCATAAAAAGTGAAATTAAATGGATTATTAGAATGAGAGCAGATCACCCACCGGGGCTAAATGATAGGATTCCTATCAAGCCCGCATTAAAGGCCAGGAAATTGTAAATTAATAAATTTGTATTCATTTATGATAACTGAGTGTAAAATGTTGAGTAACGTACATCAGCTGTTTAATTTTATGCAAAAGTATGTGCGCACACAATTTGTATCAGTACGATAATTGAGTGTAAGATATGGAAAATGTTGAGTAACGTACATTGCTGTTTTATTCCATGCAAAAGTATGTGTGCATATAATTTGTATCAGATTTGGAATGGAGTGTATAATAATCGATTTATGATCAACATTAGATGAAATGAATTTTTATATACATAGAAAAATTTCTTATATCTTATTTTCTACACTTTATAATTTTTAAATATTATGTGACTTATTGCACAAGAAACATATGAGGTTAACAAGATATAAATAAATTGTGCAATATAATATATTATAATATTGTTTTTATGGAAAACTTTTTATGAAAAACATTTTATATCTGTAATGTTTATGGTATGAAAGGATAGAGTGATTATGTTATATCAAGTAAGCTGATTTGTATGAATTGCTAGTACTAATTAACGCAAAGGCAGGAAGTGACATCAATGTTAGCTATAAGAGAAATGTATATAAAGGTACTCAATTTTGTTATATTTTAATGGCCTGAGAAAGCCTTTGGGTGAAAGCGCTAGCCTGTTTTACATTTCAGTAAAGCTCTTTTTAGAACAGAGCAGGAGTTTTTTCTAAATATCCCCTGTGAAGTGAAAACTGCTTGTGGATTATTGCATCTGTCGTGCCGAATGGCTTTTGGAAAGAGAGCTATATTTTAAAATAAGAAATAAGAACCTTTGGACATTTCTAGTACTTGAATAGCTTATGCAAGAGACTGTTATCTGCCATTATGCCTTCCCGATATTTGCTTCATATATATATATATATATATATATATTTATATATATATATATATATATATATATATATATATATATATATATTTATAAATATATATATATATATATATATATATATATATATGTATTCTTCTTTTTCTTCTTTCGGCTGCTCCTGTTAGGGATTGCCACAACGGATCAACTGTTTCCATTTCTTCCTGTCCTCTGCATAGATATATATTATGTTATATAGATAGATATAGACAGGCTGACATACAGTATTACAGATTGGAGATAAATGTCTGCACAATTTAAGCAGGCCAACATGTTCCTGTGGACAGAGATGCATATTAATGTTCGAGAATACTGCAGAAATAGAAAATAATCATGTTACACAAGTGGACATATTTCACTCACAAGCAATTGGCAAAGTGCAGCCGATCCCTATTGTAATTTCTGAAATATCCAGCAAACCAATAATAATGATCTTGCATATATGGAACATGTACTGCTGCAGTGATACCTGGTAAGGAAGATATTAATGCAATAATTGTTATGAACACCACAGTATGTGTGGAGGTGGAAACTGAGCCTACTGACATCCTCAGCTATGTGAGAACACAGACACTTAACAGGAAGATTTACATGTGCACTTATACTGGAAAAGGTATATAGAAACATTTCTAACATTGTATATCCATGCCAGCACTTTGGAGCTATTGCACTACTGACAGGTGTGGCTTTGGTATATGACAGTCATACATTAATATTTAATGCCTACTACTGTTATTGTTAAAAGCCATGCATTTTTAAGACAGCATGTATACTCACCCTGGCTCTTTTAGGCATTCCAATTTGATTCTGTGCATTTGCCTATTCCTTTCAATCTCTTCAGATGTTTGAACCAGGCTCTGCTGAGGTGCATCATCTCTGGTACGTTTTAGCAAAATTCCTGAGGCTCCAATGCCAATCTAAGTTATTTTTCATTCATTTTCATTTATTGTATTGCATTTGCACTTGTCTATCACTTTTATCAGTGCTATTTAGCTAATTTATCACATTTGCACTGTTTTAAAGCAATTTACTGTTTAACTGCATTTCCTTACTGTTTAACTGTATTTTATCATACCGTGAGGTCTGGTTTTGTCTGTAAGTGGTTAATCTGTGCTTTTCTGTGAATTTTACTGTGTTCTTAAGCCTTAAATTGAGTGCCATAGTCTGTATACAAGTTTGCTGCATCCAGAGCTGTTTGTTTTTGCCTTTTGTGTTTCTGGCAGCCATCTTTTGTTTGCCTTCTATGTTTCTGGCAGCCATCTTGTGTTGGTAGGTGCCTATCTTATCTGCTACTGAGAGTAGCAGGGTTGCCTGGACCTTGTCTGATACAAGCTTATTTGTAAAGAAAGCAGGAGCTAGCAGGACTGGCTAAATTTCTGTGTTATGGTAAAGAAATAAGGGGCTAGAAGGATTGGGTAAATTTCTGTGTTACTAGCATCTTCTATTTTTTGTGGTATTTAAACCCCACATTGGAGTTGGTCTGGGCTTGTTTGGGCACTGCACACTACAGCTGCACTGTTTGTAACTGATTGTGAGGAATTCCAGCTACAAATTTTCCCTTAGTAGCACTTGTGTGATCACATAGTAGTACTCATCTTAGACCTTCCACCCCTTACCCCCTTAGCTTTCTCAGGCCTCTCTCCCTCAGATTCCGACAAATATGGATGGACAATTTCCTACGGTTCCTCCTGCCAGTCTGTTTGGTATGGGCATCCTGAGACAGTATAGCAACTGCCTCATATACATGGACAACCCTTTACTACTATCATATAGGAACACAATTTGTGAGAGATGCAATTACATTAAGAACCTAGAGTCTATGCTCTCTCTCTCTCACATGCCATATCTGTCACTGAGAAGGTTGTCAGCACATACACCACACCTCAAACACCACCCACACCAACACAACACACACCAACATTTGCGGAGGTCTGAGCAAAAACATACCCAAACAAGAGAGATCTCCGAGGGAAAAACACACTCAATCTCCACAGCCCACCACATCACACACCACACATAGTCCACACACCTGTGTTTCTCAGCCAGTAAGGCCTAATCACAAACCTAACATATTAGTCATAGGAGACTCCATTGTGAGGCACACAGATGTGCCCCTCACTAGGCTGGATAAGGAGAAAGTCACAGTTAATTGTTTGTCAGGTGCCAGATTCCACCATATCACATATGCACTCAAGTCTCTCAACAACAGGTACTGTTATGACTCTGTCATAGTCCATGTTGGCATGAATGACTTGAGCCATACCTCCCTGAACTATATGAAGAGAGACTTGATTGAGGTCACTGAATATGTGTCCCAGGCAGGTATATCCCTAGCCTTAAGCAGCATTCTAATGTCACCTAGAATGATGCCTCAATACAAACAGAAAATGATTGACTTTAACAATTGGCTTAGTTTCTGGTGTCATTCCAAGGAGATCTGACAGCCTTTAGAGACATGACTGATAGACCACGATGCTTTTTACCAGAGATGGCCTGCATCTGTCTCCCATGGGCTTCAGGCTTCTGACAAAGGCTCTTGCCTCCCCAATAGTGCCTTTTTTAGGCAATGCCATGAGGTTAAAACTACCAGCACAAAAATTTCATCAAAACACAAATTAAAGGTCATACTACTAAATGCTATGAGTCTAAACATGAAACTGCACTCATTGCAAGCATTCTTAACTGTGGAAGATGTTGACATTTGTGCAGTCACAGAAACCTGGTTCCAAGCTGTAGAGAGCACCCCTGCAATACCAGATTACTCATCCTATCATACATTTAGACCCCAAACCATGGGCAGCAAAGCAAAAGGAGGTGGAGTTTCACTATATATTGACATACATACCTCCAGACTGGTCAAAGAGTGTGGTGCACAGGAGACACTCCAGGTGCAGTTAACTGTTGGCAAGACCCTATTCAAATCATAGCTAGCTACAGGCCCCTAACTTTGACTCAAGATACCCACTCCACCTATCTGGACCTCTTGAATCTATCAAGATTCAACCCTTTACCCTGATCCTGGGCGACTTTTAACTATCCAACCATAGATTGGAAGAACTACTCATGTGAAAACACAAATGCCCAGAGATTCCTTGATTTCTTCAATGCAAATGCCTTGGATTAGCTGGTTGACAGCCCCACAAGAGGTGATAATATCTTGGACTTGGTATTAACCAACATGAGTAACCACTGCAGCATCTCTACTGTGTCATCCTCCCTAGAAAGATTCGACCACAAAGAGGTCACTTTTAAAGTCACCATCTCCCCCGAACCCCCCCCCCCACTAGAGTCAAACAAAACTTCTACAAAGCTGATTATAACCTCTTGAGGGAAGGTATAAACAGCTTCACAGCCCCCTCCCCCTCTGTAGGAACTGGCACAAATGTTCAAACCTACAACAAAGTACTATATGAGCATTTACATAGCTGCATGGAATCAGGTACACCCGACAGGACAAAATCCTCCTCCTCATGGAAGAGTGAACCAGTCTGGTGGACATCTGTAATAAATAAAATCTGTAATAAAAGGAAAAATTGCTGTCCAGGACCAAGAAGGAGCAGGTGCCTAAATGGAAGCAACCTCACCTTAGTTTGAACAAGCAAATAAGTGCACTAGTGAAATCCTCCAAAGCAAACTTTGAGTCCAAACTGGCCACATCTACTAAAGACAGTCATAAGGCCTTCTTCATATATGTCTGTAATCTCAAAGTAAGCACTCACTTCTGCTCAGAACTGGTGGTCAAGGACACCACATATACAAATGCTGTAGATATAGCCAACCTGCTGGCAGACAGGTTCAGTGAAAACGTCATTCCTCTGTCCCCCCGAAAGTCAGGACATCCCCAGCACCTGCTCCCATTCCCTTATCTCTAGGGAACAAGTCATCACTGCCCTTCAAAGGCAAAAAAATACAGCCTCCATGAGACCCGATAACATCCCAGGCTGCATCCTACATGAACTCAGGCAGGAAATTGCAGCACTATTTGCATCCAATTCAACCAAAGCCCGATTACCGGCTTCATCCCAGCCGAGTGGATGACAGCCACTGTCACCCCTTTACACAAAGCTGGAGCATCCACAGATCCAGGAAATTACAGACCCATCAGCCTAACCTGATCTGCAAGGCCATGGAATGGATTATCACTGACCTCACTAACAAGGACATTGGCAACCTTGAAGCACTCAATCCCACACAGTTTGGTTTGTCAAGGAGAGGTCATGCCTGTTAAACTTAGTCACCTTTTTTGAGACAGTCACCAAAGCCATAGACAAGAGGAAGACAGTGCACACTGCTACCTTGAGCTAGCCAAAGCCTTCGATACTATTCCCCAATTGGGTATAATAGATAAACTCTCTCAACTAGGCTTCAATCCATATGTTACCAGATGGGTAGCATACTGGCTCACTGACCGAACCCATCTAGTCAAAATAGGGGAAGTCACCTCAAGCAGTAGACCTGTAACGAGCGGCATACCCAGGGATTGGTCTTGGGGCCTCTGCTGTTTGAGATATACTTTTCTGAGGTGTAGGCCAAAACCAGTGGGCTATAGATGACCAAGTTTGCATATGGCTGCACGTTGGGCATTGTCATCAATTACCGTAGTGATGTGAACATCTTCCAAGAGGGTCTCACCCAAACAGATGACTGGTGCCAAAAACAGGGCCTCAAACTCAATGCCAAAAAGTGCATCATCATCTCCTTTGGGGATATTGACATCCCCACAAATCATCACATTAATAACAAGGTCCTAAGCACACAATCAGCTGTGAGTAGCGTGGACACCCAGATTGATAACAACCTAACTTTTGGCCACCATATTACCTCCATTGTATGGAAGGCTTTCTTCATGGCCCACCTCAATAGGAATACTATCTCATCCAGGATCAAGGAGGTCATAACATCCCTGTAGTCTTCCCTTAAAAGACCCATTATTGAGTACAGTGCCCTTTTGGCATGTACCTCACAAAGCACATGCAGCAGCTGGAGAGACCACAGAGATTCCTCATCAGGAGAATCCAGGGCCTAAAACATCTACCCTACATAGATAGGCTAAAAGCCCTGTCCCTCTACTCAGTCTCATACAGTCTTCTTAGAAGTGACCTCTGTCTAGCATACAAAGCAATTTCAGACCCTGCCTTGATTGGACTGCTGCATATCCACAAGTCAAGCTTCACTCGAGTAACCCACACACGCAACATCATCCTGGTCTGTAACATCAATAGGACTTCTTGGCAGGATAGATTTGTGGCCCAGAGACTCCCCCCATCTGTGGAATATACTCCGTCTCCACATCAAGCAGAGTACCTCATTATCCCTTTTTAAGTGCAACCTGGATAACTGGATGGGGAACAGAAAATATACCCCTGGGATTCCACCTGTGTCCCTGCTGGACAGGGACATCAGGTGCTGACTTGTCGGAACATGGGCTAAATTCTTAGCTTGGCTTGTAAGGGCCTCATGGCCAATAGCCTAGTAACTTCCTATTATCCTTTGATCCTATGAAAAGGGGCAAAATGAAACATTTGATGGTGGTGCACAATGACAGTGTATTTGTGTAGTTAAAAGGTAATGGTGATTGTGCCCTAACTTCTTCCTCTCATCAGTAAAGGAGGTCAAGATTGCAACCCCTCATGTCACTGTAATGGTGATGGAACTGTCCCCCCATGCATGTGATGCCATTAGCATGGATGACAGCCTTATACAACCTTTTCCAAGTATCAGCCTTATACTGTCACCCAGTATAGCCCTGCTATATGAGTCTCCAACTATACTCCTTATAATGGATGTATAGAAAAATCTTGGACTCCTCCTGTCATCACCGTTATGCTCTAAAAGTATCACTAACCCCTCCTTCTCAGTGGTGTCTCACGTTGAGGAATCTCTGGGAAAAAATGTCAGATGATCAGTGTCCCTAACAGTCCTGGTTTGTCCCAAAATCTGTGCAATGATGAGCATCAATGGGCAGTTCATTTATGAGATCGGTGGCAAAATCCAAAACTATAGATACTGTATTACTGGTTTCAGTGGCACTTTAAAATGTGAAACATGGCAGCACTCCATTACTGATTATGCTATTGGAAATGCATACTCTGTAGCAAGTCCATCAGTGGGTATTTAAATATAGAAAGACAATCTAATCTCTAAAATAATTGGCAGCCTGCATGTGCATAGAGATACCTGTAGGTGCTCACTGAGTGTGCATGACATCATGTATAAATCTCCACAATGTTTTTTAGCTTTGCTCGATGCACAAATTGAATGATCTGCAAACAGTGATGAGATGAGCCATAATTAACATACTCATCCTGCCCAGAGGGGAGAATCCACATGATCTAATCATGAGGAGAAATAAAGAGAATCATCCTGCCACAGAGAAAAACAATGAAAATTAGTTTAAAGCTTGAGTCCTGTTAAGGGTATATTTAAAAACATCTCAAGAAAATAACTGCTTAATTATGATAAGTGCTACTTTTCACACATGCATCTTTGTATAATGGTAGCTATATGGCTGCTGTTTACTCTAAGGCCTGTAAGAGATGTAAGTGTGTCAATACTTGTACATGTATTGTCCAAAAGTGTGGTGATGCTTACACTGGAAGTGCTCTGATTACAGTAGCATGCAGGATTTTTATGGTAGATGGTAGGCACACCCTGAGCTCATATTTAGAGTAATGATCAACAGTAGTATCACTAATATAACTATTGAGTCTGATAGTGCTTTGTCATCCTTCCGCATACACACGTTTAGAAACACTGTGAAAGAGGTGGTACTAGAGACCCCACATTTCTATGAGTGATGGCATTTTGTTGTCCTTTACACTGACTGGTCCTTCCATAACCAAGTCAGGACTGAAACTGTAAGCAATGTTAATGCTATTGGTAGTCAGGACACTGGCTATGGAATGACATCCACCAAATGATCCATGCTGCCACCCACAGAGCAGAAACCCTGGCATGGGGAAATAGTACAGCAGGTCATGGGCCATCAACTCAACTACCCCTTATGGAGATGGAGATGGTGGACTTCTTGGCCTTGCTTAAAGGTGGTGCAACCTCCACAAAGCCCCATAGTGCAGTGCTGGATGTGTTGGGATGGAGCTAGACAAGCCCCAGGGACTTTCAACTGCAAATGCCCCAGTTATGTTGTCCTAGTTCATAGTATCAATAGCTGCAATTCCTCATTACCTGTAATCTCTCTACACTTCATTAAATCTGTCTGACTTGTGATGTAAAGGTATATTGGGACTCTAGGCTGTCTGCACAATGTATAGTCTAGGGTATAATTTTTTCTCATGTTTATAGTTGTAATGATAGCAAGTTGCATGTGTAGTTGTGGTACTGAGTTATACTTAATGCTGAATATTGTTTTCCTTTGTTGTATTCACTTGTGAATCATTATCTGGTACCAGCACTGTGGAATTGCCCTTATCTGATATTGCGGGATTCATAGCCTATGATAATGATGGTAGATATGAGCTGGCATAGTCAGACCATCCAGGGCATGTGTTTGACATAAGAAGTGTGACCACAGATCCTCTACACAAATCATGGACACAGTCTCTCTGCCTGTAGATACCCAAGACATGAAAACATCAGAGAGAGAGGACAGGTTGATGGAGTTTGTATAGATCAGGAAAATGTGCTGGTATCCAGTAGATAGATGTCTGAATCAACTCTTAACACTTTTGGGAAGGGAAGTACACAAGATGCATTTGTATTGGTGATCATTGAATATGTGGTTATTCTCCTCCTCCTGAGGTTGCTGTATCAGTGTCTACAACCAAAATATATGCAGGGTCATCATGAAAGCACAGGCTAGTTTCAATACAGCCATAGCTGATCCAGGCTGTTAATGCTGACCAACAGAATTGTATGTCCTGTACGTTTGATTCCTTGGATGTACTGAATCGCACATTAACTATGCATTGACTTCAGTGGATCATCTGGCAGGGTCAAAGTCCATCCTCACAGTTGGTTATCTGCTACATCCACAGATGTTAGCCAATATGACTGTGAAGGAGTAAGATCTCACTCTAGCAGTGCTATAACTTCCACAGCAACATTAATTGTGGAGGTATTTACATCCAGAATAGTGTTTCCCCATGGTTGTGGCCATCATCATCCTGACACATCTTCCTCCAGACATTGGATAAGGTCATGTAGCACACCAACATCTAGCCAAGATTGTGATGCAGCCAGTACAACTCCTGGCAGGGCCAGCAGTCATGGGTAAGAGTATGCATAAGAAGCTGAACCCTCTTTTATGAATGCTTTGGACAAATCTGGTAGGCCGAGCTACAATGTAGCAACAAGTACTGAGGAGGTGTCCCTGCATACACACATACAAGCTACTACAGCCAGTGCACATCCCATATATCTATTGAACCTGGTCCTTCTCAGCATTAAACCTCCAAAAGAGATCTCCCACTACCTATAAAAACAGTTTTTTTGCTGCAACAGCACTCATACTCACATACTTCTCTTTGTAAGACATGCACCCCTGTACTCTCTTGTCTACTTGAGCAAATATGGTAACTGTGCTCTAACTATTGTGTATTATTACTTGGGTTGCGTATGTCTGATGCACAGTGTGGACAACCTATGCATAGGTAAGCACAGTCTGGTATTTTTTCATGCATCACTTTTACTGTAGTAGATCTGCTTAACTCTTGTATGTTGTAAAGCTATGTACCATGGTATACTGTGCCCACTTCCATCTGGCATGGTGACACCCTTCTGCTGGCTACTCCTCTGACTCTTCATCTGTTTCAGCTTCCACAGCCTGTGGTGCTAGGAACTGCTGGCACTGCAAGAGACCACCATGCTGAAACTGCTGCCTAGATATAATAGAGTGCAACATAGAACTCGTGGTCAATATTTTGGCGCACATGGTTGGGTCATACTACAGATCACCACTGTATGTATCCAACAGCAAAAGCATGCCTTTAACAGCTCAAACACGTGCTCTATAACATTTATGGTTTGCAATAATGTATGACTGCACCTCTGGTCAGTTTGATTGTGTGGATTTGTGATGAGCATCATGAACCAGGAATTTAGAGCATACCCAGCATTATCAAAAAGATGCCCTTGTTGAAAGACATCCTTTGCAAATTGTTGATACAGATCATATGGGTGTCATATGTGTGAGACATGAAAACTGCCTGGGTAGCTTGCTCATAATAAGTAGGTGATACCTAGTACATTACAGACTACCTGGCACATGATGGAGTGATACCACTTGCAGTTTATGAGCCTCCTTCCTAGTTAACCAAGTGGGCCCTTTATTTCAATGTAGGCACAGTATATTGCCAAAGAACCTCATGGAAATGAGATACATTAGAGATGTCCCACACCATGCTAGCTCTTTCCTCTGAGGTGTGTGGGAACCACATATCCTCTACCACATGCTGAAGCATGGCATCAGGGAACTGACTGAGTATTTTCAAGAAAGATGTCTGAGATACACTCAATGTGTCCCCAGTAGGTCACATAATTGTCCCTGTAGGTGATATACATAGAACCACAGATACTTTATTATCCACTGGGATAGGTACTAGATGATTCACATGGGGCTGCACATGAGGCCAACACATTTGTATGACTTCTTTCATGTTGTCTCTGTCCACATAGCACCAGTCCACTATGGTGGTGTTGTGGAAGCCATGAAAGGTTAAGCATGATCAGATGACCCTACACTTCTAGGGTGATGCCATGCACCCTCTGGAAAAGCAGCTGCAATGAGGACTTGCTGCAGATACACATTTACAATATATGATATACTCTTTCTGAGCACAGACATAATGATACATTTAAATCTAAAGCGGGTGCACCTTTGCTGGGTGATATCTGAATCATTCTTAAATATTGTTTTGTCTCGTTATCATATTCATCACTTCATTATGCAGTCATTAGCATAACATAGCTGAACACATTATTTGGCCTAGCTGAGTTTTCTGAATCATGCTCACCTTGTAGGTGTTCTCTCATCACTCAAGTTCGTTTAGTAAGATGTAGCAAAGGTTTCTGATTCCAGCTCATTAATTATCTCACCTTTTCTCAAAATCCTTGACAGTGACTAACAACTGATCTGCCATATGGGGTTTTATAAATTCTTGTGTGCTTTTCAAAGACAGTCCCTGGGATTCATGAAGCTTGTGCCAGGTGCAGGCATAGCGTAGGCAGAATAACACCAAATATGGCCGTGGAGCGATTCAGGTACGATCCAATTCCACGTGCACTACCGGCGTACGCCAGAACTGCGCAGCCCTCGGCATAGGTATGCTAATCACCCCATGTGCAGTGTTGCACCATGCAAATCAAGGCAGATAGCGATTCATGAAGTGGTGCAGGCGTAGCGTAAGGCCACAGAAATGTAAACCAAAAAACACGGTTTACATTTTCCCAAACAGAACATCGGAGCTATGGAAGAGGACCAGACTCATGTATTACAAAGTTAACATATGCCAATGGCTAAATACACAGCCAATGGCATAAGAAAAGATGCACAACACCTAAAAAACAACATTTAATGTCATGTCCACAGTAATGCACAGTACAACCACAGGGCATGTCTGCGCAAACAGGAACATAAAGAAATCATATAAAAATGTCATAAAATCGCAATGTAATATAAATCAGGTTTACACCGTAATACGCAATGGTAGGCATGGAACACCACAACCAAGGTGCAAAGGTTGCAAAGGGCCTGCGACAGTGTTCGGCACGGTAACTATGAATTAGTAGTCAATGCCATGCAAATGAGGCAGGTAATACTGAATCACAAACGTCCCACCGGATGAAGGTTGTACAACACGGTGCAGCGCTATAACACCGAGGAGTGGCTCAGAGGAGACACATGACATCAGCAGAGGGGTGTGTCACCGTAGCAGTAAGCACATTGCAGCAATGCAAATCTGGCCTGGCCGTTGCTAAGCAAAGCTGCAGGACAGGGGTGGGGAGGAAGGTATAGAATCGTTTAGCTGAGAGCACACATGGTGCCCAAAAGTGCATGTGTATGGGGATGAAAACGTGCCCAAAACCCGGTAATTGGATGCATGCACCGTGAACAATAGCACAAACAGGAAGGTCAGGGGAAGAAAAGAAGGAAATGCGGAAGTAGGGTAATTGGAGTACTAATGAGCAATTAACACCAATCACCTCACGGTGGCCAATCGACGGCAGCTGACAAGTCTGCTCGCAGAAACCTGCAAAACAGG
>NC_056726.1:683696068-683804494 GCF_019279795.1 Protopterus annectens | reverse complement strand
TGGGAAACTTACAATACATTTTTGCAAATTTTTTGTTGCAAAAAGGTTTTGTTCCCATTTGATGCATTTTACTGGGTTTAGGCTTGTCCGCCTGGTGAACAGAACTGCCCTGACCGAGTTCAAATGTCAGACGAAGCACATGGACAGAATTTTTCCATTTTATAGAGGTTTACCTGTGTTTACAGACACAGGCCTTTCGGCACCTGTCAGCAGCTTTTTATGTTGGCAATACATAATATGGGTGGGGGTGGTTACAATAAATAATCCATGGTGAGAGGTGTTCCCATTCACATTTGACTATTTCCTGTATGCATTCATACGAGGATTATTATTTTAGACATGAATTAACCACAGGTATGCAGTGGTACAGTAAACAACTCTGAAGGTTTGTTACTGTACATATGTACGGACCTCTGTAATACACTGTTGTTTTCTGGCAAATCAGTAGCTAGTCATTAACGACTGAAGTCAGAACATAATGACATAGTTGAGTTTCAGACTTCATACTCTTCAGGAAATTAATGACAATGTACAAACTGTTATTCTATCAACTTTCTCAGTTTCTTTATAAATTGTCCATACTTTTGGGCCTTTGTCCCACTTTTATTCATAGCTTTGTCCACATATCTTGCTCTCAGAGGTTGACAGGTATACTGTTATTCACGGCTTTGTCCAGATATCTTGCTCTCAGAGATTGACAGGTATGGTCGGTCACACCTACACACATATTAAGTGTCCCTCACACAGTAGATCAGGGTTATCCTGTTTACGTTAATGCCTTCATCACCCTTATACCATTTGTCACTATGCGAATGTGTGCAATATATTTCCGCTTATTCGTATCGGGACACGTGCGTCACGGGCAAGTGTTTGATCCTGGGTAGTAGGTTATGCATGACCACTTAGGGCTGGACAGTGTCATACACCTCTAATGCACATTCCAACTTCTGTCCAGATATCTACAGGACTGGACTTCATGTCTTCCATTCTAACGTTTACACAGGTTACGTATCCCATGAGGGATATCCAAAAATTGTACCAATCAACAACAAGAGGTATACCGAACATTGTTTTGGAGTTACGACAATGTGCTGAGGTCGTGTGCAATCCTGCAACTGCCTAGGGTGAAACTACCTACTACATATGCGTAGTGGTCACTATGTGTAGCTGTGGCTGCACCACACTAGTAGGCCAAGTATGGCTGGATTTGGTGGACGTTCAGGTACGGGAGCGGGTTGTGTGATGTGGAGGGGATGATGGGTAGTCCATTATGCATCCGGGTGTGTTGCATTTGTTATGGCCAGTTCCATCAGGACCAATCTGTGGGTATGTGCCGGTGACATATCTATACATTTGTATCGCACATTTCAATATTCATCTGTTTGTGGGATTGTATTCTACCGTATGGCCTGTCTGGTTGTATTGCAGCTGTTTATACATGTGTTTGTGTTTCTTTCAGCTTCACCCGCTGCTCCCTCATACACCTCCGGTTCACCTATTCTGCATACGACACAGTATCGCCTTGGAGGATTGTACCATTACCCATCCACCCCACACACACAGATTCCTCACACCCCATACATCTGTACTTTGGTTGTTGGCCCATGACATGGCCAGAGTAACACATTGAATACCCTACATGTGTCTGGTACCTGTATGGTTGTGTGGACTACCCTGCCATGTTTTCTTTCCACATGCTATACCTTACACACATATGTACGTGCCCATACTTCTCTTTCATTACATGTTTGGTATACCCGGGTACTACCCGTTCGACTGTGACACATCCTGACAAGTTTGGCTTGTACCGCTGACTTCTGGATTTTGGCAGCCTGTTGTACTCATTGGTATGATGCCACCTTTTCCTATGTCCAGGATGGGATATATTCCGTACACATATCCGACTGTAGTGGACAACACCTCCCCACAGTCGACGGTAGGGTTGCCATGTTTTCAATTGGCCAAAGAGGGACATTTTTAGTACACACATCGCATTTTGCAGGCCGACACATACCCACGGTCAGCACACAGGATAGAACTTAGACTTCTTGACTATATAAAATCTTCTTCTTGTAGCAGTTCAGTTGCTTATTCTGTTTCTTATAAAAAACATCGTTGTTTCAGATTATATTTAAACCATATTTGGTCAGCGAGCTATTCGCAGCTGTTTTTCACCCTTGCTGGACTTGTATTCCTTTGCCTTTCTGTTTTTACAAGTCTGTGTGGTTTTTTGAAGTTGTATTCTGTTTCTTATATCATTTATGTAATTTAAATACAAAAAACCTGCTTAATGCAATTATTACATAACGTATAGGGAATAATTTTGTCCTATAATCTCAGGACATTTGCCATTGTTACAGGTTTTTGTCAGGACACAACTGCCCAAAGAGGGACTGTCTCTCACAAAGTGGGACAGGTGGTAATCCTAGTCGACGGTATGGATAATGCTATTCCTTTCAGCCTACATATGTCCTTATTGTTGTGGCTGTTTGCATGCTCCTTCTGTTTCATTTACATGCTTATTCTATTTCCTATCACATTTGGTATGTGAAATACGGACATACCTTTTGTATGTGACTATTACATGCCTTGTGGGATATAATTCGGACATACGGTCGCTAGATATCTACATTTCTCATGTATTTTGTTATGGACACATCTGCCCAGCTGTGTACCCTCCCTCACATTATAGGTCAGCCGGTGACCCTCACCATTGGGCTGGACGTACCTACTGGCGGATCGCTAACATATGATGTGTTTCACTTCCACATGGTATGGCTATCTACACTGCATTGGACTACGGCCACACGGTCTTCCATGTCATTTGTTCACGGGATGGGGACCCGTTATTCCCTACCATGCATTTCTGTTTGCTTCGTCACTTTGTGTTCGCAGGTACTTTTTTGCATGCTTTGCATATGTTTCAGTATCTAGGGACACTGGCGTGGTTACTATCTTGCAACTTGTTATATGCAAACATTTTAGGTTGCACATCGACAGCTGCCATTTCCACGCCTCCCTGTGGCCCTTTGATACGCCCTATGCACTCGCACTCCTTTCCTGCGCACGTGGCTGTGTCGGTGGCGCGCCTTCATTACTATGCATTTGGTGCTACTGCGCCATCCTCACGCCGCACGGTCGGCGCAAGCCTAACACTGGCCTTGTGCCGAGCTTCATGAATCCCGGGGAGTAACTATATCATACCACACCTGAATCAATTTATCATAAACATTTTGTTAAAAAAATTCAATCTTAGTCCTTTAGAAAGTAATATAATAAACTCTGATTTAGGTTCATAATATTGTTCTTGGCTATTTATTACATATTAATTCACATCATTCAAATGTTTCAAACAAGTATCCAAGTACAGTTTATAATGCATTATCACAATATTACCACCTTTATCAGATGGTTTTATTACCAAATTGTTATTATTACCCATATCTCTTAGGGCCATCCATTCATTTTATTTGTAATATTGTAACTTACAGATTGTCATGTATTCAAATTTTGTTTGGAAACCTGAATCCATTTATTTTCAATGAATTTATACAAATTATTAATAGTGATATTAAATACAGGGTCACATTTACTTTTAAAATTAAAAGGAATATGTAATGGAACATAACCTATATATTCAGATGACACATCTGATTCCACTGAAAAAAATCAAGGTTTGAAGATGATTTACCAATATCCTTTATGGCATCATTGTTAAAAACAATATATATTTTTTCTATAAAATGCAAGTTTGTGAGGATAAGTACAGTTTGTGCATAACATTATTTAATTATATCTACAAATTTAGGTAGATTTTTGGGCACAAATATTAAGTCCAAAAGTAAAATCAAACATTGTATAGCAGTCATATTACAGCCAGATGAGTTAATAATTTCAAGTATATTAATTTATTTAGCATTAACTTTGCCAATATCTGCACTTTCTTCATAAAATAAGGGTGACTGCTTTTAAAATGTAAGTAACTATTGGAAAATGTGTCTTTCTGGTAGTCCTTCATATATATTTTCTTCCTATTTAAATCCCAATTTAAGTTTGCATCCAAAAATGGATTTTAAGACCTACTTCACCCAGGGTAAATTGAAAATAGTCTGATACATTATTTAATTGTTTCACAAATCCAACAGTTTCTTCTTGTGTTTTATCCATAATGAAAACAAGTCATCGACAAACCTTTATGTCCCAAAATGATTTCTGGTGGTCAGTACGGTGGTTTCCCACCAACCAAGTACAAGATTTTCAACCAGCGCCACCGTTGACCCCATCACTATGCTTTAGACTTGCTTATAATATTTTTTGTTGAGCAAGAAAAAAATATTTTCCACTAACATTTCCATTAATTAACAATATAATGAAACAATATCATTTGAAAAATGTGTATTCTTAATCATAAAACATTCTCAGACTTTCTACTCCTTCATACTGTGGGATGCTAATAAACAAGCAACACAAGAATCTTCTATATATGATGTCAATTTTTGTACTAAAGGATTCAAGATGGTATCAAGAAACAAAAATATTCCTTCAGCTACATTGTTCAGGGCAGAAGCAATTGGCCTAAAAGGCAGTTTTTCCTGATTTTTATGAAGATTAGGGATGACAAATAATACATAAACTTTTGATTCCTCAGCCTTTAAAAATTCATACATTTTAAACTTATCTCATTGTTCATTACCATTTCATATAGTGCTGAATACATTTCTGTGTAGCTTCTACGAATAACATCTAAAGTTACTTCATTATATTCATTTTTATTGTTTAACATTTCATCCATAACAGCAATGTAATTATCACAAGCCCACCCCACTGTAAGCCTTCATAAACCTTAATGAATTCTGGTTCCTAAGTTGAATAAAGGCTATTCTTTCTTCAGGGGACAGGTTATGATTAACATGGACATTTCTGATATTCAGCACATTCCTAATTTCTCTCTCACAAATGTTCTCAAAAACCTTAATTGCCTGAGGAATGGAGAAAAAGTGTTTTGGTACCGATTTTTAAGAATAAGGGTGATGTGCAGAGCTGTAGTAACTACAGAGGGATTAAACTGATCAGTCACAGCATGAAGTTATGGGAAAGAGTAGTGGAAGCTAGGTTAAGAAGGGATGTGATTATTAGTGAACAGCAGTATGGTTTCATGCTGGTGTTTGCTCTGAGAGTATTGATGGAGAAGTACAGAGAATGTCAGAAGGAGTTGCATTGTGTTTTTGTAGACTTGGAGAAAGCATATGACAGGGTGCCTAGAGAGGAGTTGTGATATTGTATGAGGAAGTCAGGAGTGTCAGAGAAGTATGTAAGAGTGGTACAGGATATGTACAAGGGTAGTGTGACAGCGGTGAGGTCTGCAGTGGGAGTGATGGATGCTTAAGGTGGAGGTGGGGTTACATCAAGGATCAGCTCTGAGCCCTTTCTTATTTGCAAGGGTGATGGACAGGTTGACACACGAGATCAGACAGGAGTCCCCATGGACTATGATGTTTGCAGATGACATTGTGATCTGTAGTGAGAGTAGGGAACAGGTGGAGGAGACCCTGGGGATATTGAGATATGCTCTATAGAGAAGAGGAATGAAGGTCAGCAGGACTAAGACAGAATATATGTGTGAATGAGAGGGAGGCTAGAGGAATGGTGATGATGCAAGGAGTAGAGGTGGCAAAGGTGGATGTGTTTAAATACTTGGGGTCAATAGTTCAGATTAACGGTGAGTGTGGAAGAGAGGTGAAGAAGAGAGTATAGGCAGGATGGAGTGGGTGGAGAAGAGTGTCAGGAGTGATTTGTGACAGATAAGTACCTGTAAGAGTGAAAGGGAAGGTCTACAAGAGGGTAGTGAGACCAGCTATGTTATATGGGTTGGAGACAGTGGCATTGACAAAAAGGCAGGAGTTTGAGCTGGATGTGGCAGAGTTAAAGACGTTAAGATTTGCACTGGGTGTGACGAGGGTGGACAGGATTAGGAATAAGTATATTAGATGGTCAGCCCAGGTTGGAAGGTTTGGAGACAAAACCAAACAGGCAAGATTATGTTGGTTTGGACATGTGCTGAGAAGGGATGTGAAGTATATTGGGAAAAAGATGCTAAGGATGAAGCTACCAGGTAACAGGAAAAGAGGAAGGCCTAAGATAAAGTTTATGCGTGTGGTGAGAGAGGACATGCAGGTGGTTGGTGTGACAGAGCAAGATGCAGAGGACAGGAAGAAATGGAAACAGGTGATCCGCTGTGGCGACCCCTAATGGGAACAGCCGAAAGAAGATGATGATGAATGCTAATAATTGTGCTATACAGCTAATCTACTATATTTTGCAATTTTATAACTTTTTTTACAGTTTCACTGCATTTTTGTACTGTTGTATACTGTTTTAACTGCATTTGTCATTGCTAGATAGTGTTTCATTACTGTAATTGCATTTTTAATGACTTACTTAACTTTTAGACTGCTTTTCCATACTGAGAGTTGTATTTTCTTTGTGAGTGCTCTTGCTGTGCTTTTCTGTGCATTTTTTGTGAGGTTTCTGTGTTCTAGTCAGGTAACATAGTCTGGATATAGGCCTGCTGTGTTTCTGGCAGCTAGTTTCACTGTGTGTACGGTATTAACTGGAAATTTTCTCCATTTGTTAAACATCTGTTTGTTTGTTTGTTCTGATTTTCTACCAATGAGTGTATCATATAACTGATTTACTTGCAGTTAAAATCATTCTTTAGAGTCATCTTTATCTGTTTAAAACTTTAATTTAGTGGCTTACTGCTGTTTTTCCTGCTGTGATAAACATTTCTGTAGTGTTGTCTGCCTTAAATAGTGTAGCTAGTAGATAAAATAGTGTCCCACCTCCCGTTATTGGTGTTATAAATGTAGATGGTTTCCTTAACAATTTAGATAAAGCAACATCCTTCAATAAATATTTGAGATTTAACTTATGAGTGTAGAATTTCAATACAAGGGTAGTTTTGGCAGTATTAGTCCTATGACTAGGTACAAAGTTTAATCCTAAACTTAAAATGGACAGATCTACAATTTTCAAGTCCGAACTCACTTGTAAAGCATTATTCAGAAAGTCTTTTGAGCTCCACATCCCCTGTTTCTCTGGTTCAACAAGCATCTCTATCCTCCATTCTTACAATCAGAAGAGATAAAAAACTATGCAAGTATTTTTTTTTCTTTTTTGCTCTTTACTTGAAGAGCTGATGAGGTAGGGTGCTGGTTCATTCTTCTGGTACAGGGTACTGGTTGGTACAGGGCACTGGTTGAATCAACTAGACTTCTGCCAACAGCTTAGCATAGATTTTTGTATCCAGCTGTAAGAACAATATAGAGCAAAGGTCATGGGATTACAGTATCACTGTACTAGATTATGGTAACCATATTATTATCCCCAGCCTAAAAAAATGGAGTAAGAGACTTCTCCTCTCCCTTTCCGTGAATAACTTATAGAATTGTGCATGCAAACCATTTGTTCCAGATACAGCTGGGGGAATTAGAATGCAGAAATCTATCTCCTCCAAAGTAAGAGGACAGTTAAGAATCTGCCAGTCAGAATCCCTGACCTGAGGAAGGATAGCCTGCTATAAAACGAAGTTTTTTCTAAGGTCAAAATCATGATCTCTACTCTGACTATTTATGTTGCTAAAATATTGCTTAACACAATCATTGATACCTTATGTGTCCCAAAGCACCTCCCCTGTATTGACTCTCAGAGCTATTGTAGAAACCTATATACGCTTTTCATTCAGTCAACTATCTAGGAATTTGGGATAACTAAGACCTTTTGCTCAAAAATAAGTCTGCCATATTTCCCATTTTTGATGAGCATTGTTCAGTTGCAGAGCTCTGCATTCCTTTCTGAACTGTTGAATCTAAGTGCTGAAGTGAGTATTGCCCTCCACAGCCAGCCTCTTGATCTCCACATCGGTTTCTTTGATTTTGCCCTTCTGCAAAGACCTCTGGCTTTCCAAATTCCCTAAGACTCTAAGAGCAGAATAACTTATTTTTTACATTTATTTCATTGAATTGCACTTCATAATGCTAATGATTGTGCTAGGAATTGGGTTTGGTGTATCGGAGGTGGGTTCACATTGTTTTATCATGGTGTGGATGGGAGGAGAAATGGCATAGGAGTTATTCTGAAGGAGCAGTAAGCGAAGAGTATTTTGGAGGTGAAAAGGTTGTCGGATAGAGTGATGGTTATGAAGCTGGAAATTGATGGTGTAATGATGAATGTTGTTAGTGCATATGCTCCACAAGTTGGGTGTGCAATGGATGAGAAAGAAAGATTTTGGAGTGAATTGGATGAAGAGGTGATGACTGTACCCAAGGGTGAGAAAGTGGTGATTGAAGCAGATTTAAATGGGCATGTTGGTGAAGGGAACAGTGGGGATGAGTAAGTGATGGGTAGGTATGGTGTTAAACAAAGGAATGCAGAAGGTCAGATGGTAGTGGATTTTGCAAAAAGGATAGATATGTCTGTGGTGAATACATATTTTAACAAGAGGGAGGAGCATAGGGTGACATACAAGAGGGGAGGCAGATGCACACAGGTGGATTATATCTTATGTAGGAGGGCCAGTTTGAAGGAGATTTGAGACTGTAGAGTGGTGGCCGGAGAAAGTGTAGTTAGGCAGCATAGGATGGTGGTTTGTAGGATGATGTTGGTGATCAAGAAGAGGAGAAGGAGTGTGAGGGCAGCACCAAGGATCAAATGGTGGAAATTGAAAAAGGGTAATTGTGAGGTGGAGTTCAGGGATGAGTTAGGACAGGCACTGGGTGGCAGTGAAGAGTTACCAAATAGCTGGGTAACTACAGCAGAGCTAGTAAGGGAGATGGCTAGAAAGGTGCTTGGTATTGCATTGGGACAGAGGAAGGATGACAAGGAGACATGGTGGTGAAATGAGGAAGTACAGAAGAGTATACAGGCAAAGAGGTTGGCAAAGAAGAAGTGGGAATGTCAGAGAGATGAAGAAAGTAGACAGGAGTATAAGGAGATGAGGTGCATGGCAAAGAGAGAGGTGGCGAAGGCTAAGGATAAGGCATATGAAGAGTTGTATGAAAGGTTGGACACTAAGGAGGGAGAAAAGGACCTGTACCGATTGACTAGACAGAGGGACCGAGCTAGGAAAGATGTGCAGCAGGTAAAGGTGATAAAGGATAATGAGGGAAACATACTCACAAGTGAGGAGAGTGTGTTGAGCAGATGGAAAGGGTATTTTGAGGGGTTGATGAATGAATAAAATGAGAGAAAGAGAAGGTTGGGTGATGTAGAGATAGTGAATCATGAAGAACAATGGATTAGCAAGGAAGAAGTAAGGATAGCTATGAAGAGAATGAGGAATGGAAAGGCTGTTGGCCCAGATGACATACCTGTGGAAGCATGGAGGTGTTTAGGTGAAATGGCAGTGGAGTTCTTAACCAGATTGTTTAATGAAATCTTGGAAAGTGAGAGGATGCCTGAGGAATGGAGAAAAAGTGTTTTGGTACCGATTTTTAAGAATAAGGGTGATGTGCAGAGCTGTAGTAACTACAGAGGGATTAAATTGATCAGTCACAGCATGAAGTTATGGGAAAGAGTAGTGGAAGCTAGGTTAAGAAGGGATGTGATTATTAGTGAACAGCAGTATGGTTTCATGCTGGGAAAGAGCACGACAGATGCGATGTTTGCTCTGAGAGTATTGATGGAGAAGTACAGAGAATGTCAGAAGGAGTTGCATTGTGTTTTTGTAGACTTGGAGAAAGCATATGACAGGGTGCCTAGAGAGGAGTTGTGGTATTGTATGAGGAAGTCAGGAGTGTCAGAGAAGTATGTAAGAGTGGTACAGGATATGTACAAGGGTAGTGTGACAGCGGTGAGGTCTGCAGTGGGAGTGATGGATGCGTTTAAGGTGGAGGTGGGGTTACATCAAGGATCAGCTCTGAGCCCTTTCTTATTTGCAAGGGTGATGGACAGGTTGACACACGAGATCAGACAGGAGTCCCCATGGACTATGATGTTTGCAGATGACATTGTGATCTGTAGTGAGAGTAGGGAACAGGTGGAGGAGACCCTGGGGATATTGAGATATGCTCTATAGAGAAGAGGAATGAAGGTCAGCAGGACTAAGACAGAATATATGTGTGTGAATGAGAGGGAGGCTAGAGGAATGGTGATGATGCAAGGAGTAGAGGTGGCAAATGTGGATGTGTTTAAATACTTGGGGTCAATAGTTCAGATTAACGGTGAGTGTGGAAGAGAGGTGAAGAAGAGAGTACAGGCAGGATGGAGTGGGTGGAGAAGAGTGTCAGGAGTGATTTGTGACAGATAAGTACCTGTAAGAGTGAAAGGGAAGGTCTACAAGAGGGTAGTGAGACCAGCTATGTTATATGGGTTGGAGACAGTGGCATTGACAAAAAGGCAGGAGTTTGAGCTGGATGTGGCAGAGTTAAAGACGTTAAGATTTGCACTGGGTGTGACGAGGGTGGACAGGATTAGGAATAAGTATATTAGAGGGTCAGCCCAGGTTGGAAGGTTTGGAGACAAAACCAAAGAGGCAAGATTATGTTGGTTTGGACATGTGCTGAGAAGGGATGTGAAGTATATTGGGAAAAAGATGCTAAGGATGAAGCTACCAGGTAACAGGAAAAGAGGAAGGCCTAAGATAAAGTTTATGCGTGTGGTGAGAGAGGACATGCAGGTGGTCGGTGTTTCAGAGCAAGATGCAGAGGACAGGAAGAAATGGAAACAGGTGATCCGCTGTGGCGACCCCTAATGGGAACAGCCGAAAGAAGATGATGATGAATGCTAATAATTGTGCTATACAGCTAATCTACTATATTTTGCAATTTTAAAACTTTTTTTACAGTTTCACTGCATTTTTGTACTGTTGTATACTGTTTTAACTGCATTTGTCATTGCTAGATAGTGTTTCATTACTGTAATTGCATTTTTAATGACTTACTTAACTTTTAGACTGCTTTTCCATACTGAGAGTTGTATTTTCTTTGTGAGTGCTCTTGCTGTGCTTTTCTGTGCATTTTTTGTGAGGTTTCTGTGTTCTAGTCAGGTAACATAGTCTGGATATAGGCCTGCTGTGTTTCTGGCAGCTAGTTTCACTGTGTGTACGGTATTAACTGGAAATTTTCTCCATTTGTTAAACATCTGTTTGTTTGTTCTGATTTTCTACCAATGAGTGTATCATATAACTGATTTACTTGCAGTTAAAATCATTCTTTAGAGTCATCTTTATCTGTTTAAAACTTTAATTTAGTGGCTTACTGCTGTTTTTCCTGCTGTGATAAACATTTCTGTAGTGTTGTCTGCCTTAAATAGTGTAGCTAGTAGATAAAATAGTGTCCCACCTCCCGTTATTGGTGGCTTGTTCTTATACTTGGTGGCTTTGCAGTTGCCCGCCCATACTATAAATTTGATCTGGGACACTCTTCCCAGTCTAGTGTCATTAGCTCATTCTACCTAATACAAAGAGAACATTTGAGAAGGCCAACCCACTTAGGTTCTTAACCTTGAATTATCTTCTGTTCCTCCTTTCTCCCTTTCTACTTTACTAACACAAAAAATGTTGCTAGAATCTCCTTGTGTTCTGACTGAGTGTGCTTCTCAGTTGATAAGTATCAACTTTTTAACTGTTCAGAGTTGAATAAAACAATAATTGAATTCAGTTCAGAATACCCTTTCAATAAATTGCATTTATTTAAAGTGTATTTGCTTTAATATTGCTACACACTCAAGTGTGCTAGCTTGCACTGCAATTGAATTGTTTTTAGTGCTGTTTCAGCTGCTTTTCTGTACAAAAATTCTAAGCTTGTTTTCTGCCTTTCCTGTAATTAGTTTAGTCCAGGTACATATTTGCTGTATCCAGGACTGTTTGTAAGCTTCTGAGCCCCCCAAGACTTTCTGTGTTGGAGGGAAGCCTTCTAGCTTGTCAGTGGGAGTGGTAAGCACTAGGTAGCCTAACTACCACAAGAGGAGTGGTTTCTGGCCGAGAAATTGTAGTTTATTGGCTGTTTGGGCAGCTTTTCCATCTCTTTCAACTTTCTGGTTTAAAAACACGTTTGCACTTTTCCTGCCTTTCCTGTAATTAGTGTAGTCCAGATACAGATTTGCTGTATCCAGGACTGTATGTAAACTTCTGAGTCCCCAAGCCTTTCTATGTTGGAGGGAAGCCTTCTAGTTTATCAGTGGGAGTGGTAAGCACTAGGTAGCCTATCTACCACAAGAAGAGTGGTTTTTGGCCCAGAAATTGTAGTTTATTGGCCATTTGGGCAGTTTTTTTTTCCTATATCTTTTAACTTTCTGGTTTAAAAGCTCACATTTGTGCTTGTTTTCCACCTTTCCTGTAACTAGTAGAGTCCAGATACAGATTTGATGTATCCAAGACTGTATTCTTCTTCTTCTTCTTCTGAGCCAAACAAACTCTTCTGTTTTGGAGGGAATCCTTCTAGTTTATCAGTGGGAGTGGTAAGGACTAGGTAACCTATCTACCGCAAGAGGAGTGGTTTCTGGCCCAGAAATGATAGTTTATTGGCTGTTTGGGCAGTTTTTCCATCTCTTTCAACTTTCTGGGTTAAAAGCTCACATTTGTGCTTGTTTCCTGCCTTTCCTGTAACTAGTCTAGTCCAGATATAGATTTGCTGTATCCAGGACTGTTTGTAAGCTTCTGAGCAATGCCAAAGTTTGCTCTTCAATTTTTCTCTTGGATCTGCTAGTTCTCTCCTCTCCTGCACTTTTACTAGCTTATTAATCTACTACTTTACAAGTCTTCTTCTAGCAATTATTGTAGCACACAAAAGTGCTACCAGCACTAAATTTTCTACAAGGAAACAGCTCCAGTACTTATTATTAATGCCCACCCCTCCAGGCATGTCTAAAGGTCAGTTCCCTGTGCTTTCTCCTATTAATCTGGTGAACTTGGGCATCCTGAGGCAATGTAGCAACTGCCTCATGTACACTGACAACCCTCTCCTCTTACTGCCCAATAGACATACATGGGATAACACATTAACCTTAGAGACCATGATCAACATTACCAGTAAAGACAAAATTCCAAGATATGCCATGATTCTGGATGCTTGCAAAGCATTTGATAGGGTCAACTGGGAATTTCTATTCAGAGTTCTAGTGCATTATGATATACCTTTACATTTTATTAATACTATTAAAACTTTATATAATAGTGCCTTTGCACGTCTATATATTAACAAGAAGTATTTGTTGCCAATAAAAATAGCAAATGGAACCCATCAGGGATGCCCCCCCTTCCCTTCTTTTTAACCTGTATTTATAACCGTTATTTTTACTCTTACTACAGAAAACATACCATTCAATACCCAAAATATTACATACCAAAATAAGTCTGACCGCATTTGCGGATGACTTGAACCTATATTTTGAAAACCCCATATCAGACACTAAGAAGATAATCACAACACTGAATACCTTTTCATATATTTCGGATTATAAGGTTAATCAAAACAGATCTTTTATCTTCCCACTTAATCCTTTAGCACACAAAGTTAATGTTTTTATAGACTCTCCATTTCGTATAGCATATTCCTTCAAATATCTGGGGTTTAGCTATGACCATGACATGCCTTCTTCTTCACTCTAATTTAATGAAATGATGGTCAACCATATCCCAAGATATGTCCAGATGGCAACAGCTGAAACTCCCTTTGATTTCTAAAACATCCATTATTAAGATGAATATCCTCCCAAAGATTCTATATTTCTTCCACACATCTCTTTCCTCCTTTCCCAATATTTTCTTCTCGAAAATACACAAGGCATTTGCGAAATTTATATGGTACCCAAAATCAGTCAGGGTATCCTACCTAAGACTTACACTGCAAAAAAATAAAGGGGGTGTTGGTATGCCAGACCTGCAAATTTATTACAGAATTTTACATGCTAATAGACTAATCACAAACTAAACGCTCAATCGCGGTCCCCTCTCTGGGTTAATATGTAGTTTAACCACATCTTAAACAAAAACCTTAACCCCAAAGCTCTTCCCCTTATAGACCCATTAGTTCTTAAGAAATTAAAATTGCACCATATCCTAAAGGGAAAAATAAAATCCTTTCAGGAACTAGTTGAATCTGTTAAATTGGAAAAAGCGATCCTCCTGTTACAGCTTATTCATCTAAACCCTAATCTCATGTTGAATAGAAATATGATTAATATATCTAATTACCCTCAAATCAAAGAATATACCATATGGGATATCCACAAATTTAGGGATTTATCACTCACAAAATTAGGAGAGACCCTAAAGTTGTCTAAAAAATATATAATAATTCTGCGTCAATTAAGGGAACTCATAGCCTCTCTGCCTTATATTCACATTATAAATGAAGTAGACCTTAATCAGATCTCTAAACTAATGGAAATGTTATCAACTAACAAGAACATGCTATCCCTAACATACAAGTTTATCAATGCAACACTCCACCAAGACAATGTCTTATTTGCTGACTATTGGAAGCAGCAATGATCAACTTATCAGAAGAACATAAATTATCTGCTATTAAATCTACTCTTTCTTTCTCCCCTTTCAAGAAACTTATTTACACCCAATTCATGATCACCAATAATCTATACTTCACACTTGTCCGTTTAAACAAATTTAACCCAAATATTTCAACTGCACGCACTTGCTGTACCTACCCTCAAGCGGACATTATACATATTCTATGGTTTTGTAGATACTCCCACTCCATTTGATGCTCTCTCAAGGTGAAATTAGATACAATGAGATACCATAAATCAACTCTCTTATGGGAGACATCACTTTTACATATCCCAAATAATAATTCTTTGAAATTTAAATTTCACATCCTAATAACTATATGTTCACTAGTTAAATTATACATTACCAAACATTGGGTAGACCATACTAAGATGCCATGGAGTGGCTTCAGGAACATGACGGTTACATACATAACTTCACAAAAACATTAATAACCAGTCCCAAGAAAAGCACCTATTTTCAGAAGTTTTGGAATACTCTATTTGATCTTTTATCTGATAATTAAAATTCATTTTTCTGTACTGATAGTGATTACCTCCAAGAACCATTCCTATTATGTGTTCTAGGTACTTTTTCATTCCCCTCTCAATTTACCTTCTTGGTGTGTGACTCAGAACAATGCATTTATATTTTTCTTCTTTTATCTAAAACTTTGAAATTGTATTCATAGATAGTAGGGTCTAGCTTTAGTGAAGTTTCTATTTGATTCTTTTTTTTTTCAGATATAATTCAATTACTTTGTCTAGGGGGTTAGCCCAAAGCAGCACTTTGTACATATTGTAGATAAGAATTGTTTTTATAGGTTATCCTCTTTGTGTACACTCATGTTAATCTGCATCTTTCTTGTTCTATGTTTTGTTTTTGTTGATGTATATGAAATGGAATTTAATAAAATTAAATTTGAAAAATAAAATGTAGACCAATATTGACTCACTTTAACTTTGCTGACCAAGAAATCCATGATAGATTTAGAGGGTGCAGGATTTTAGTGAGTTTGTATGGCCCACATAGGAGGACTGGGTGAATGAGGGGTCTTCTGGACATATGCAGATCAGGGAATGGATTGTATAGTCCTCATTATACTTACCATTAGGACCTTCCAGAGACAAAATGGGGACACTCTGGGTGTTTCTCAATCTTCTTCCTCAAGGGTACTATTGCAGAATATCAGCATACTCTTGGCACATGTGGATCAGTTTATTTATCTGACAGTGTTTTCCTAAGGTGCTAAGTGTGACATCTTGCACTTATGTTGCCATTAGGTCCCATCTGAACCATAGAGGAGCAGTACCAGAACAGGAAAGGCTAACATTCCATCAACTGCCAAGCAGTGTGTGATGCAGGGGGTGCATCATCAGTATGTCAGCCCATCATCCTTGCATTGTTCATGATTTTCACATTTGGTACACAAGCTCAATTTACCAACTCTGGCTGTGTAGCAGGAGACCCCATGGTCACCTTGTTAGCAAGTGCAAACTTTTCAAGTCATAACAAGTCCCATAGGAATACTATGGAAAATGTATTGCTTAGTAGTAACCCCTGTTCTTAGTTATGTCTCCCTTTTTTTTTTCTTTACCAGGTAATACAGGCTACCCACTCAAAACCTGGCTAATGACACCATTCCTTAACCTTAGAGGACCTACTGAGGAATGCTTCAACACCACCCTGTTCCAGCCAGCGACTGTCAATGAGTGACTGTTTGTTTTGCCAAAATCACATTTCCATTGTATCAATGAGTCTGGAATGACCTTCAGTAGGACTGCAGTACTAAAGCAGGATGCTTACTGCATGTTGCAATGTACACAATATGATTATACGTCAGTCTTGTACTCAGCTGTCCCATGATGTCTGTGCATCTCCTATTATTGTTCCTTCAACCAGTGATGAAATTGATAATTGGCTAGTTGATGGCAGTATCATGGGACCCCACATGGCAGACTCATGCACTGTACATGGCTGTGCATGCAAAGAGGTGAAATGTAGTCCTCTACCATGGGCCAAAATGTTAAGGTATTGGTACCTTTACTGTAATATCACATAGATTAAACTTGATGCATGCAGTGCTACCTGTGGGCTATGCTGTGTGGTGCATGCCTACTATCACTGTACATCAGATAGGTTCTTTATTATTTATAGAATTTTATACACAATGAATTGCTTGCTATTTTTGTTTTATTTGCTATACCTCCATTCTAATGCCTGTAGACTGTGTGCTATACAGGTAGTGGTTAACGGATAAGGAAAAGTACCATGACACATTTAAGTACTACACTCACATAAAATTACTCACAAGTACTTTTCTGGAGTAGCAGAGATGGAATAGGACTGTTCAGTACCTGTCAGTTTTTCAGGCTGCATTAAAAGGAGTAGCATAAAACAATATGTACTGTAACATGCAGAGAAAAAAATATTTACTTGAGACATTAGTAATAGTTCACTACTTTCTGACAAGTTGTAGGTTACACTTCTTGTGTGTTTTTTTTTTTTTTACTGTCATTCGTATAAAACACCAAAGTGATTTATTTGTAAAGTGACTACTGGGTGAGTACTACTGCTTTGCTTTACTGAACATTGATTTAAACCAGATTTCTAAGATGTTCTGCATGTGTAACACTGGCCATTGTTAAATAGACCTTGCTCAGGTGAAACCTCAGATCAGATTAGTTATCTCTTTCATCAACATCAATGCTGTGCATCATCATGACTAGTAAATAGTCAGCATCTGTACAGTTTGATAAAGTTTAGACCACACGTGGAGTGCTGCAGCTCTTAGGTTTGACCACAAGTGCAATACCAGCATTTAGAAGCTGGTATTGCATTAAATCCAGATCACCTGATGGTGTCCTCCAATACTTTGCACTTGGGGCAGTTATCCTTCTTGCCACATGATAGCAAAGCTACTGCTTGCCCACCCCAATGCTGTGCATGCCTCATGAGCAGTATGGTGGCACACACAGAATGGAGGTGAACAAGTATGGTGTGTGCGCCATCATACTGTTCATGAGGGTCATCATAGCATTGTGCCTGGCCTCCCCCATTCCTATGTAGTAATGAAATTCTTCAAGTATACTCTGCAATACTCTGATTATTTTATTTGACTCTCTCTGGCAGTGGCCTGTCCATAACAATGTCACAGCACATCTGCGTGGCAGTGGCCTGTGCCTAACAATGTCACAGTACATCTGCTGATGGACATCCAAGACTTTGCATGTCTCTGAAGCTAGTCCTGAGATATGCCTTTTACCTGCTACCCCTTTGTACAGGTAGCGCAGTGGGTACTACTAACTCTGAAATAGTAGTTCTCCAAACCAATTCAATGAATAAATCCACAAAAATGAGTGTAGAGGAGGCAGACCACTTCTTAAAACCACCGAGCATGTTTTTTATTTAATGCTGTTGTTTGTCTTTCGGCTTTTCCCGGTTAGGGGTCGCCACAGCGGAACTCCGGTCTGCTAATGATTGGCAGTTGTTTTTTATGGTGTCGAGTTGCCAGCCCAATGCCCAACCTTCAACGAAGGCACACCCATTCAATGCATGTCTTTTGAATGGCCACTTGACAGTGGGGAGGACATGCAGACTCCACACAGAAGGCAATCCCAACCCAAGCCGAGAATCGAACGGAAGAACCTCTTGCTGTGAGGCAAAAATGCTATCGCTACACCACATATAAGCGCTTTCGTCTCAATATTCCAAAATTACAGAGACTTCATCAGATACCGTATCTGAGATCAGGTATCTGATGAAGTCTCTGTAATTTTGGAATACTGAGATGAAAGCGCTTATATATTTATTGTTTATTAAATAAAAAACGTGCTTGGTGGTTTTAAGAAGTGGTCTGCCTCCTCTACACTCATGTTTGTGGAAATAGTAGTTCTGAAATAGTACTTTCTTCCTGAATGTGTTCTTGTTGTTCACAAGAGACTGATGTTGAGCTATGAGGTGTCCCCTCCCTTCCAGTTGCAATATTTTGCCCTCATTCTGTTTACTGTGTGAGACCATGTCACTCCTTATGGAATTATGTATCAGCTGCGGGATGGTGGTGGAAGTTCAGCCAGTAAACCTTGTGACTGTGATCTGCTGTCATCAGGGAGCATCATAAGTTCATTTAAATGACTTTTGCTATGCCCTTTCACGATCTTAGTATACCAGCCTGGGCAAGAATGTGTAAGGATCTGATACCTGATTAAAATCTACGACTCATCCACCAGGTTAGCACTTCTTGAAAGAGTGTCAGTGAGGGACAGAATAACCTGGCATCAGATTTTATTCCAGAGTGAAGGACTGCTGGATGAATCTTTCCTCCAGCATGTCGGACATATTTCAGTGCTGAGCATGGGGAGTTTCTTCCAGAGAGCAGGGATTTCTTCTGGAGGGCTCATATGCGTGTCAGTTAAGCTTGGCCTGGATGCTGTTTATACGCCAGGGCACAGATCGCTTCTGTTTGATTTTCTGTCCACTGCAGGTCCATGGATCTTGGCATGAAGGCAGCATGGTACATCTGTTGGAGATCTTGATCCTCTTGGTGATGTACTTTAAATCTTTCCAGTTGCTGCAGCATGGGCAGTATGATGGCATCCAAAGGAGCAATGTGTAAATCTTTTGCCTGATGAGGGATAAGTAAGAGGCAATCGGCGATTGTCCCATATCTAGACAAAAAAAAAAAAACCTTCGCCAGATTAGATTACTGATATAAAATGCTTTTTCTAACCACTTTGGCCACTAATTTGTGGCACTTTAGATGATTATAAGGGGATGTCCCCATTTTTTCTAACCAGCTTTCAGCCATGGTTGGATTACCACCTATGAGTTTTTTTGTGTCGGCTTTCGTTCCATGCTTCTGAGTCTTTATGGATGTTTCTAGCAACCCTCATCTGCCAGCGGTCGGCACCAGTTGTTCGTTTCTATCCTTTTTGTACTTAGCTGGCTTTGTGTCGGCTGGAGTACTTATTATGCATCAGGTTGTGGGTCATCATTGAACTTGGTCAGCCACAGTCCTTCCGTGTTGGCCTTGGTTCCTGTCCATTATAGTCCTTAAGAGAGGTCCAGTGACATAGTGTGCATTACCATTTGTAACTGGTTTGAGTCTGACATGGCTCCAGCAATTCTAACCATGTGGGTTCTGTCAGGTTGTCCAGGTTGCAATCCATCTTGGACATAGGGCCCTATATTTGGGCTGGTGCCTTTATCTATTTTGCGTTCCATCTAGTGACATAGGGGAGCTTTAAAGTGAGGTCCAGGTAGCTTAACTGACCAGTGGGTATCACATCAAAGGCTTTTATGATTCCAATATGGCTGTTTAGGTTTGCTTTGCAGGATCTGCTCTAACAAAGCTAGTCTGGGTAGGATCCAGGTTTCCTGGTCCTAGATCTCTTCCTTTATTGACCATGATGATCCTCTCCGCTGCTTTTGCAGACCAAAGTTGTCAGGAGGCACAGGCGTTATGATCAGTATCCTGGTTTTGCTTACCCGCTGGAGAGGGGGCACTGTTGCCACGCCTGTCTGGGCACACATCCTGCAGGTTGAGATGTTTGGGTAGTTTGTTGTTTTTGGAGAGCCTGCAATACTTCCTGTAGACAGGCTCAGGGACACTGTCTGTCCCATTTTGGCTGTTTCCTTTGCGGATATGTAGGGCGGCTCTTACCTCAGCATCTGAGATGTTGATGTGGGGCCTTTCTGCTGGGATATTTGCTTTTGTGGGAGGGTGAGAAGTGTCAGGAACAGCCACCTGCTGATGTACATAATGTCTGTGGGTTCTGTGTATTTTTGTCATTTTGACTAATTCTGAGTATATTGCAAATTCTGTCCCAGGTTCCTATTTTTGTAACTAAAGAAGTTCCTTTAATTCCAGTGGTGCCTTCACTTTTTTTTTTTTTCTCGAAATCAAATTTTAGCTTCCTCCTATGTTTGCCTGTATCATTTTTTAATACTGACCCTTGAAAATTTCCTTTTTGGGATTTTTTTTCTATCATTTAGTAGCTTTTGCCTTTGGAGGATTAGTTTGTTCATTTAGTAGGTCCACCAGACAGGATGCTCTTTGTTGGATCTTGGGGTCTTGATTTTATTTAGATGCTCTGATCCATGCATTCTTGAAGCTGTTCATTTTGAAGGAATATCACTTTTTTGCTGTCTTTCACGTATTTTCCACAGGCTTTTGTTTGCAGGATTTTACAGGCGTGGGATTTGCTGTGAAATTTGTTTAGACTGAGGTTACCAGGGTTTTCTATTGTGGTGGGATCATACTGTGAGTATCTGGTGAGAGGTGGGACTGGATGTTATGCCTTGTGGGAGTGGTGGTCTGGTCTGGACCATAGATTGGAGTTTATAAATTCTAAGAACCTTCTCAGTAGTGTTTAGCCAGAGTAGAGTGGGGGTGTTTGAGTTTGTGTAATGGTAGCAAGTAATAATATAGGGGTTGGCTAGAGACCTTCATAACCTCCAGTGGCCCCAGGGGCTGTTTGGGGTTCCAGAGTATGTTTGGGTGTGGGTGTTTGGATGCCTTCATATTTTTCCAGGTGTCTGTGGAAGGCTTTCAGGGTTCCTGGTGGGGGCTTTGTGTGGGGTAGCAGGCTATAAACTGAAGGAGGTTTTACCCACTGTTAGTTGTTGCACATGGATAGTCTCTGATGTTGCGCCTTTGTTTTGGCCCTGAGGTGTGGGTACTGGGTATGAAACTCATATATCCCCTCCCTCCTTCGGTTTCGTCCAAGTTCAGGGGCCAATGAGCATGTATGAGGTATAACCTGGAGAGCTGGGATGCTCTCAGGGGCCCTGAGTTTAGTTTGCTTATGCAAGTTTATATTGATGTTCTGCTAAGAAGAGTTTTGAGGCGGCATCTTTGGGTTTAGATTTCTGGTGTACTAAGCATTTACTCTTAGTTTCTACCCCTTGACTACCCTATGAGGTGGGTTTTGTCTTTTGAGCCTTGCTAAAAAAGGCACTATGGGGTAGCAAGAGCCTTTGCATCCAACTGAGTCTAAAGTGACAGACAATGAGCGCCCTAGTGAAGCATCATGAAATTGATCATCTATCATCCCAAGCTGACATCATTTGATTCTTTGAATGACACCAGTGCATAAGCCTTGGTTTGAATTTGATCATCTCTTCTCTTCACTGTGGGGCATCATTTGCAGGAAGATGCTCAGGGCTCAAGGGCATGCTCACATTGGGCCATGCCCAGGAGAGACCTTTCATATTCTTTTCATGTAGTCCAGGGAGGCACACATCAGATCATTGCTGTGGCGATGGACAATGACTGGAGTCATATTTTCACCTTGCCTTTTCTGACCTGCTTGTTGTGTTAGACCTTGGAATTTAGCGCCTGCTGTATCCAGAGTGACCTTTCTTTGTTCAAGCTGCCTGACTGTTCAGCACTTAAGCTTTGTGAGATATGTGTTGCACGTGTTGTGTTGGCTGTGACTGTGGGCTGCACACTGTTTTTGGGACTGGGTGTTTGACGTGGTTTTTTTCTTTGGGGTTAGAGCTTCTGCTTGGGTGTCTGTAGTGAGTGCTGTGCTGTTTCCGCAGATCTTTTTAGTTATTGCCCAGTGTGTTTTTTGTGTCTTGTGATGTTGTGTTTGTCGTGGTAGGTTGATGTAGCTTAGGTTCAGTGAGGTGGTTTTCCTCCTTTTCTCCTATGTTGCATCTATGCCAGAGAGAGCTTAGCCTCCAGTTTGGCCAGTTGGTTGCATCTCAAACATGTTCTGATTTGTGGAGAGAGTTGGAGGGTTGTCTGTGCATGCTGTGTACAGTAACATTGCCTAAAGATTCCCAGATGGACCAGCTGGACCTTGAGAGGAGATTGAGGAGATTGACAACAGGGACATAGAATAATATTAAATTCCTTAGTGAGCTTTAGGGCCAGTGGGGTGGAGGGTGTAGGTGTTTAAGTTTTAGCACTTATAATTGCTTTGTTGAGCAAGTGCCAGGTAACTTAACTCAGTTACAACTAACTTAATCAGTGAAACAAGACAATAACTATTCAAGTGAACAAGTACATAAGTACAAGTGTTGTAAGGCTATCAGACAGTGATCCACAGAAGAAATTGAAAGCTGGGAATATTACAGCAATTGAAAAACATATTAAACAAACAAAAGCATTATCTAAGCCACAAAGCTAGATTCAGCAGGCCTGATCAACAAAATGATACACAAGGAATAAGATACTCAGTAAGATAATCAGGGCATAAAAAGGCACTATAAAGTAAGATACACCAGAAATTCCCAGCTCAGATAAACAGAGTCCACAAAATTTCTCCCAACAGAGTAACTCACAAACCTTTCTTACTGTAAAAAATCAACTGGGCTGCTTCCGAAGCCCAACACTACAAAACAAGAACTAATACACTACACTAAACAGACACTGGGCCAGACAGAAAGGAACCTAACTGCCCAGGATGAAAGCTTCCTAGCCTGCCCTCATGCCATGCAACAAACCTTCCTAAATCCTAACAACTGGTCCAGCTTTCCAAGTGCTTAAAAGCTACCAACAAGTAATGAATGCTGCTTAAATTTTAAAATTGAATGCTCTTTTAGACAAATACATACATTAGTGCCTTTAGAGCCCGGATTAGCTAGCCCCAGCACCAAACAAAGCTAGATCAGCAGGCCCGAATCTCCAGTATGCCACACAGAAAAGACATGCACTTCATATCAGTAAAGAAGTATTCAGATACCATGCATGCACCAGGCCTTAACCAGAAATTCTCCTCAGAAGGGCAGCAGACTCCAACCTCCCAAGCAAGAAATGTGACCACGAACCCTCCTAATGTACAAGTGCCAAACTGAAAAAAGCCACTTTAAGAAAACCAGAAATACACTCTTAGAATAACAGAGTTCCCCAACCTCAAATGAAAGGTAGCTCCCAACTCCAGAACACAGTAAGAACCACAAACTCCTCCACTAAAACAACTGGTCCAAACCCTCCGGTTTAAAAAAAAAACTGTCCAATGCCCAAAACCTTAAACCAAGTGGTTTAGGAAAGTAATTTTAAGATGATGCAAAAGTAAATTAAGTACAAAAGTAAAATGCAGTAGAAGTAGTAGAAAACAAGAAAGTAGAAAAGTAGATTTTTTTTTCAGTTTTTCAAGAAGTGCCAGAAAAACTGGAGAGATCGAAAAAACTAAAAAAGAAAACTGGTAAGAAAAAGAAAACTAACTACTAGACACAGAACTCCACAGCAGGGCTACTTGGGGCCTACAAAATAGTCTATACCACTTAACAGGAAAGGCAGGAAACAAGCTTATTTTTTTCCCCAGATGCTCTCTCTATACACAGAGTGTGATCCCTCAGAATATGATCTCTCTCTGTTCAGTTGAGGAGCAAATGAGATGGAGCCAGGCGGAGTATCCAAACACAATTTACAAGAGGGGCGGCAGTTGCAGCAGCACTAATATTAATACCAAAACAAAAACAGGGAGGTGGTGGACTAACTGAAGAGCAGAGTCAAAACTTCCAGTTCAGTTAATATTCCTTCCACACAGTTAAAATCAATTAAATACTTGTATTTTTTGAAAAAAAAAGCAGAGCAGTAAAAAATTCTCTTATACGTCCAGTTGAATACAGCAAGTCCTTAGCCGGCCAAAGCTGAATATGAGAGTTATGACATCATTGTCAGCACTTGATGTGCTCTCATCTTCAATGTTTGGTTCTGATGCTGAGCCTTCGAAGGAATAAATCATGACACACTGAGACCTTTAACAACAAAAAGTTATTTATGTAAAACAGATGATACAGACACTTACCAAGAAAACAGTGTGAGCTTTCATGAATATCTGATATAGATGGGGGTGCCTGATGATGAAACATGTGATTGGTTATATGTACAAAGCTATCCCTTGCAGTATATGCAGCTCAAAATGATAATTCAGGGGTGTTTACTATTTGATATATCTGAGTAAGTAGGACAGGTGTAAAAGTATAGTAAAGTAAAGTAAAGTAAAAGTCTCATGGACTGAATGGCAAGTGAGGTATCATAAGGAAGTTGTGCGGCAAAAGAATGTGATGTAATGAGACATTTTATACCTGTGAGGCATTATGTGAGGTCATAAGACAAGGTGAGGTTAGAGAGCTGTGATACTAAATGAGGAAATATAATGATCTCAAAGAGCATTTAATTGTTGGGGGATCATATAATAAAGTACATATATGTAAAGTATTTATCAACTAAGACCATATAGTAAAGTAAATGATGGTGAAAGGACATTCAAGGATGAACTGACTAAAGGGCAGTGGAGGTTTGCTTTGTCATGTGGACATTGGACAAGGCCTCTAGACAGTTATTTTCTGGTATTTAAATTGCTGGTGTCATTGGTATTCAAAGTGGATAAAATATTGGCACTGATTTGTTTTCATAAGTTCATAGGACCATAGGAGGCTACTAGGCTAATGGCCCCAGGCCCTTACAAGCCTAGCCAAGTTCAACCTGTGTTCCCAAGGGTGTCTGGTTCAAGCAGACACTAACATCAGCACCTATTGCCCCTGTCCAAGAGGGACACAGGTGGAACTCCCGGGGTGAATTTCTGGTTATCCATCCAATCATCCAAATTACACTTAAATAGGGCCAAAGAGGGGTTTTATTTAACATTAATAGGAAGTTTGTTCCAAAGGTGGGGCGACCTCTGTGAGATAAATCTGCATCTCCAGCAAGTTCTGTTGATATCATATACAAGGTAATGGTCCTTTGACCGAGTGACCAGTGTGCCATTTGACTTGTAAATGTGCAGCATTTCCATTAAAGCTGGGTCAGAGATTGCTCTATATGTAAGGTGCAGGTCACTTCTGTGCAGTCTATATGACACAGAAAAAAGTGCAATTATTTCAGTCTGTTCACATAAGACAGACCTTGAAGGCCCTGATTTTTTTTGTAAGGAACCTCTGTGGTCTATCCAATTGCTGCAGGTGTTTGGAAAGGAACATATGCTCAATGCTAGAAGTCTAAATCTCAAAATGCACTCACTCAAGGCACTCCTTAAAATGGAGAGCATCAATATCTGTGCAGTAACTGAGACCTGGTTCAAGGCTTCAGAGAGCACCCCTGCACTACCAGGCTTTAACTCATACCGCACATTTCGGCCATGTAACCTAGACCGAAACACCAAAGGCAGAGGTGTGTCCATATTCATTAAGGATATCCACACCTCCAGGCTAGTTGCTCAGCATAATACATCCGAGGTTATCCAAGTGCAACTAACTCTGGGCAAAACTGCAATCCAAATTGTAGCTTGATACAGATCCCCCACCATGCCCCAGGATTTCCACTCCTCTTTTCTTGATGTACTGGAAAATATTAGGGTTCAACCAAACACCCTAATAATAGGCGACTTCAACTACCACACCATTAACTGGGAAAACTACTCATGTACCAACTCCTTAGCTCAACGCTTTCTGGAATTCATAATCTCTAATGCCCTGGATCAACTTATCCACACCACCACCAGGGGCAACAATATCCTAGACCTAGTCATTACCAACATGAGTGACCAGTGTTCCACACCTGAAGTCAACTACAAGTCATTGATCCGATCCGACCATAAGCTAATCACGCTTGATATCCACATCCCGCCCCCACCCCCCACCCCATTAAGGAAACCACAGTAAAAAAATTCTCTAAAGCCAACTTCATGCTTCTTAAGACAGAAGTAGTGATCTTCATGACACCCATGCAGATGGACAATACAGTTACAACTGCTGAATCCTACACAAATGCAGTCTATAAGCACTTACACGAGTGCATGGATCATGCTATCCCAAACAGAACCAATACGCTATCCTCCAAATAAAGGAAGCCAATCTGGTGGTCCCCTGCCATAAACAAACTGTGCAACAGAAGGAAGAAACTGTTGCAAAAGAGAGTAAAATCCCATGAGTGGAGGAGCTCCCTGGTCAGCCTCAGTAATAAGTTGAGATCCCTTATAAGATCCTCCAAAGCTAGCTATGAAAACAAAATCACCACTAATTCCAAGGACAACCACAAAGCATTATAGTTTCATAGTTTCATAGTTTCATAGTTTAGTACTAGGCTATCTGCCCTGGGGCATTTGTAAGCCTAGCCATAGTGATGTGGCTTTTTCCACCCCATGAAATGGTACAAAAATGTACAGAATAAATTTAGAATATAGTTTCATAGTTTAGAACTAGCTATGTCAAGAATCTCAATGGGAACACCCAGATCTGCTCTGAGTTACAGCACAAAGGCAAGAAAATTACAGAACCAACTGATATTGCCAACATTCTGGCAGACAGGTTCAATGCTAACTTTACCCCCCCTTTCACCCCCAAAAATGCCCATATCTATACAGGAAGAAGGCAGAATCCCTGTAATCACAACTACACAGGTAAAAGCTGCACTCTCTAAAGCCAAAAACACAGCATCTATGGGACCGGACAACACCCCAGGCTGCGGTTTACATGAACTTCAGAACAAACTGGCTCCCCACTTAAGCACCATGTTCAATAATAGCCTCAAATCAGGCTTTGTGCCCACTGAATGGTACACAGCAACAGTTATCCCACTCCACAAAGGGGGAGCCACCACTGATCCCAGGAACTATCGACCTATTAGCCTGATGAGCCTGGTCTGCAAGGCCATGGAACGTATCATTATGGAACTCATAAACAAAGACATTGGTAACCTCCAAACTCTGGATCCAACCCAGTTCAGGTTTGTTAAAGGCAGATCATGCCTCCTGAACCTGATCAACTTCTTTTAGGCAGTCACCAAAGCCGTAGATGAGGGTAAGGAGCTTCACACAGCCTATCTTGACCTCGCCAGGGCTTTCAACACCATCCCCTATTCTGGAATTATAGCTAAACTCACTAAACTAGGTATAAATCCCTACGTCACAAGATGGGTTGCCAACTGGCTCACTGACAGAACCCACACTGTAAAAGCTGCCGACTCCAAATCTGACTTCAAAGCAGTGACAAGTGGAGTACCACAGGGTTCCATCCTGGGAACTCTCCTGTTTGGTATCTACTTCACTGAAGTACAGACTAACTCAGAAGGCCTCTGGCTAATGGAGTTCACAGATGACTGCAAATTTGGAGCCATAGTCAAGTCCCCAAATGATGTGGACATCCTACAGAAGGGCCTCGCTGAGACAGATGCCTGGTGTCAGAGCCATGGCCTCAAGCTCAATGCCAAAAAGTGCAGTGTCATCCCCTTTGGTAAAAACTCTGTACCCATGAACTACCACATAGGCAGAAATCTACTTAATACCAAATGCGTGATAAGAGACCTTGGGACCCAGGTGGACAGTAATCTTTCCTTTGATAGTCACATCGCCACAGTAGTCAGGAAGTCCTTCTATGTGGCACACCTCATCATAAAAGGGTTCTCATCCAGGAAAAAAAGAGGTAATTGTTCCCCCTCTACTCGAAACTCATTAGACCCATTATAGAGTACAACGCCCCTTTTGGAATGTACCTCACAAGACATCTGCAACAGCTGGAAAGGCCACAGAAGTACCTCACAAAGAAGATTACTGGCCTCAAACAAATGCCCTACACTGACTGCCTCAAAAAAACTCCAGCTTTACTCCATAGCATATTGCCTACTCCAAGGTGATCTCTGCCTAACATATAAAGCTATGTCAAACCCAGAGCTGTTGGACATGCTACACCTAAAGAAATCCCAATCCCTCCGAGCTACACACTCTAGGGACCTAAAACTTGTCACCACAATAAACAGGACACACTGCAGGGATAGATGCCTGTCCTAGAGACTTCCCATACTCAGGAACAGGCTACCCATCTATGTCAAGCAAAGTTCTTCATTAGCAATCTTCAAGAAAAATCTTGATGAGTGGATGGGAAATAGGAAATACATCCCAGGGATCACTTCTGTGTCTCTGCTCGACAGTGGTACAAGAAAATAACTTTCTTGGTTGGCGTAAACTAGGGAAACTTGTTGTCTAGGCTTATGTAGGCCCTTGGGCCGATAGCCTAGTACCTATCTATGAACCTATGAACCTATGGAAGCACTGTAGTCTGTTATTGGCCTGATGAGGGAAGAGTACAGAGGGGTTATTACCTCTTTTTTTCTGGAGGCAATGCCCGTACTTATGAGATGAGCAATATAAAATGCCCTTCATACCACTGTGGAGACATGGTGATTGACATGGTGATTGAGTGAAGGTTGCTGTCAACCTGTGTTCCCAGTTGTTTCACCATTGACTGTATGGTTAGCATACTGCTATTGATGTTGTAGTTTGCAGGAATGTCACCCTTGCCAAAGGAGATGATAATACATGTTTTTGCATTAAGTTTAAGACCATGACTTTGGTACCAGTCATTAGTCTGCATAAGACCTTCTTGCAGGATGTTGACATTGCTAGGAGTTTCAGTGATTGCTTCTACTTTGCAGTCATCAGCAAACTTTGTCAGCCACAGTCCTTTAGTTTTAGCTTGTACTTCAGAGAAGTAGATTCCAAACAGTAGGGATCCCAGAACCAATCCCTGTGGGACATCTGATTATGGGTCTGCTGGAGAAGGTGGAGTCCCCTATTTTGACTGTATGAGTTCTATCAGTAAGCCAGTTTGCAACCCACCTAACAATATATGGGTTGATCAATAAATAAGAGAAAAACCGACTACATATGGCTAAAGGCATAACATTTATATTTTAATGGTAAGCGCTGTCAAGCTAATAGGTCTTCATTAGATCATAATAACACAGAAAAAAGGGAACATTTAAATAGTAAATCAAAAATTCACATTTTAAAATTAATTATTTGATGTGCGCTATGGAGGAGATCATAATGGGAGCTCATAAACAAAGATATAGGGACTTGCAGACATTGGACCAAGATCATGCCTTTGAACTCTTGAAACAGTCACCAAGCATTGATGAGGGAAAGGCAGTCCATACAGCCTACCTAAATAAAAACCCATATGTCACAAGATGGGTTGCAAACGGTGGCAATCCACTACATTGCTAAGTTAGAAAGAAAGACCTTCTACTGCCCCACCTGATCATGAAGGGATTCACATCCAGATCTAGTGAGGTCATTGTCTGTCATATGCTGCCAGATTGAAGAAACTCCAGCCTCTGTGTCACTGCTGGACAGAGGCACAACAAACTAATGGGCACAGTATTTTTCATATATGTATTAGCCTTCTGGCTTTCAATATAGTTCTTAAAGGGTCTGTAGCATTCAAGCCAAAGTCCTTGTCTGGTGGCAGTTCAACACTCCATCTAGTCACACCTTCTCTATAAAGTTCTTAACATCAATAGCTCTCAAATTCCTTTTAATTAACTGGAGCACCATAAACTTGAAAGAATGGATGAGCAAAAGATTTAACAGAGGATAAGAGGATATAGAACTGAAAGCACTATACATGCGACAAGGAAAAGTGCCAATTCTCATACATCTATTATGATTAGATGCCTCCTTATGTCCTGAACCATAACAAAGCTGCCTCTTAGGGATGTTATTATGTTAGGAATGTGGACTGTTAGTAGATGTGTAGTTGAGTATCACTTTGAAAGAGAAGAAACAGCATTGGGTTTATGAGTATGGGAGGACATCTCATCTTTCCTGACCAGTACAATGCACAGAGAATCGTGTTACTATAGTAATATAAGAACAATATACATGGGTGAATGGACCACTCTTTAAACTAAAAACTGCATGCCAGCTATGGCTGTATAGTGCTGGGTACAGGTTTACAGGCATGTCATTGCTGTAGGTACTGTACACTTAGTGCGGGTGGCCATTTGTGCTGTCAGTATTAAGCACTGAAATTTAGTACGGGTAGGGTCTGTTTTCATATTGGCGGCATGTGAGGTTAAGAAGCAATGCATTCTGGCCAAGCCATGTAGTTTGCCTAGTCAGTACCTGTACTTTGATCTGTCATCTGATATGGGGTTATGAACCTGGATATCCTTGTAATAAGCAACCTTACTTTTACTTGAATAACTGCTAGGGGATGTCAAATAACCACCTATTTTGCAACAAAGTCAGGTCCACACAGACTCAGTTTAATGTTTTTATCTGAGGCATGGAACCACATTACTACAGAACACTGACTCATGTTGTACTGTAAGGTTCTGGACAATACAAAAGATCAAAGTAACTGGAATTGAAAGCTTGGATGGATCAAAAGCAGGCATGTATGATAGTGAATGGGAAGTGGAGTAGATACCAAGAAGATATAGTGGTTAAGCTAGTAGGCAAAAAAATGAGTTAAGGATGGTGGTTCTCAACATACCTTGTAGTGAACTGAAAAAGCTGAAGTTGTATATTGTCTTCCTCATTTGACTGCAATGAAGTGATCTTACCTGATTGATAAGTTTTTGATGTACATGAGTCATAACTGGGATGAATTGTAGTCAATGAACTGCATGGTTAAACACTACTGGTGCTATACAAAATTACCTTGCAAGTATACATATTGAACAACAATCTGATCGACAGTCAGATACCTTAACATTTAGGCCACCTGGGCAACCATAGTCATTCAGATGACTACAGTAGGACATGAACCTACAATCTTCTGATCCAATATCCAGCATAACTTCACACAGACTGCAGACTGAACCTAAGTTTTCCCAAGAATTGCGAGGCAGATGTGAAATCAGCATGCTTTGCAGAAATTACTTATCTGGTATCAAACTCACTGCTGTTTGGTTACGTCCTTATAGTCCTTTTCATTGTGCCTTCTGAATTTCATAAGCCTATGGCTTACTGTCCAAAAATCAACAGCAAATGCTAGAAACCAATAGAACGGTCAATGATTACTGTCAATTGGAGTGTTACTTGTTGGTTCATAGGTTCATAGGCTCATAGGTTGGTACTAGGCTATCGGCCCTAGGGCCTATACAAGCTTAGCCATCACAATTCCTTGGCTATTTCTTCCCACACTATTTACTTCCCTGAACCCCTGTCTAGCAGGGCGACTGACGTGATCCCTGGGGTGAATTTCCTTTCTCCCATCCAATCATCAAGGTTCCTTTTGAAGAGGGCCAAAGAGGCGCTCTGCTTGATATGTATGAGCAGTCTATTCCAGAGTCTGGGGAGTCTCTGGGTCAGGAACCTATCCCTCCAGCATGTTTTGTTTATTGTAATGACAAGGTTTAGATCCCTGGAGCATGTGACTCTGAGGGATTGGGATTTCTTTAAGTGTAACATGCCAGCAGCTCTGGGTTTGACATGGCCTTGTATGTTAAGCAGAGATCGCCTCGGAGTAGATGATATGTGACAGAGTATAGTTGGAGTTTTTTTAAGGCAGTTAGCACAGGGAATCTGCTTTAGATTCTTTTAGTGAGGTATTTCTGCGGCCTTTCCAGTTGTCGCAGATGTCTTGAGAGGTACATACCAAATGGGGCATTGTATTCTATAATGGGACTAATGAGGGATGAGTACAGTGGGACGATGACCTCCTTTTTTCTGGATGAAAAGCCCTTAGTGATGAGGTGCGGCACATTGAAGGATTTCCTGACTGTTGTGGCAATGTGGTTATTGAAGATGAGACCACTGTCCACCTCTGTCCCTAAGTCTGTTATCATAGGTTCATAGGCTATTTTAATTAAAAAGGGAAAGGAATGGAACAAGCATATTTAGATAAATATAATAAATATGGATTTGTAATTAGAACCAAGCATGATGTCTATAGCAACTAGTTAAAATACTGAAGTTTCTGCAAGCAGACACAAAGCTGTTAATAGTATCTGCATTATTGAGTTAGCAGTGAGTCAGGCAATGTGAGCAAAATAAATCAGAGCTGATATATTCACAATGATTTACTAGTCTGACAAACTTCCCTAGTGAAATGTTTCATGTACAAATTTATTACAGATTTGATAGGGCTTCCAGTCATAAAAGAAAATTTTAAATGGAGCAAGTAGAGAGTATAGTACTATAACTATAGTGATCTTGTCACCTGCTTATTCATGCTGTACTACTATCTTTCTATGCTGCTGCTGATTTCTACAATCACATTGTTTTAAGTTTGTTTTCTTTCAATTTAACTTATTCACCTTTCGTTTCATTGTGCTAGTTTTGTATGTACCCAGGGCTGGCCTTTGATCAATTGATGCCCTAGGCAAAAGGGCTCCACAGTGCCCCCCACCACATCACCTGGTGCCACCATCCTGGTCTACCTACACCATCCAGATTACTTTTTCCTTCCTTTTTCTCACAGTTTGTCTTACTCTTCAGTTTTTTCCTGTATTCATTCAACATATTAAAAAAAAAGACGTGTTTACTTACAAAGAAATAAACAAAGAAATACTGGAAAAGCACCCCTGCTACAGCAGCACCCTAGGTGGCCACAGGCGGCATGGTTTAATCACAAGGCCAAAGCCCGAGTGATTAAACAAAGCCAACTGAGAGCAAATATAACACAACACAAAGTCAGTTATTGCTATTATACAATGACATTATTTAAGAAAAGAATGACTTACTTTTCTAATGTCTTTATATAACGGTGACTTAATGTTTTTCCGCGTTGTTTCCTGATTCTGCTCTTTGATGATGTACTGCACATGCATATGGGACTTGCATTCCCAGGCTTATGCAGTACATCACTGGTTTAGCAAGCAAGCAACAGCAAAAGGACGATCTTCGTTGATAATTTTTTGAAAGAAAAAAGTGTAACCTATCAACTGTTTAGAGGTAGGAGAAAGACAGGGAAAAACAAGGAAAAATAGGTATCTTTTAGTTTGTAGAACGTACCTGATTTTCCTTGTATTATCTGTGGTCTCAAACATACCTCTTGATCTTTTATTAAAAAAAATGCGAATATGTGTGCATTGTCTGAAAGAAAGAAAGTCTGAAACTGAAATGCCTGTCATTTTTTAGTGACTTCTTTCCTCAGTGATTTGTCAGAAATAAAATAATTTTATGAGGAACGATGTCACTAAATAATGGCATGTATTTCAGTTTCAAAGTTTCTTTCATTCAGACTAATGTGTGTTTACCACATAATAATAGAAAACAAAAGTCTGGCCACTCAATGATACTTTAGTGGCTGGACTTGGAATGTTAATGGACATTCATTGTATAATAACGAATGATAAAAAGTACATAACAGGTACATGACCTAAACCCATACTTCTCAAATGTCCCTGACTTAGTAATTGTACACTTTTTTTAATCTTACTTTTGTCCTATCCCTCATAACACATATTTTTCCTGTGGTAAATTGTGAATATTACAGTCAATGTTGTCAGAAATTACAATGTTTATAGTTCAGAAAACAAATATTGATGGAAAACCTGTGAATCCTCTGATGTGAATTACTATACTGAATTATTATAATATTTAAAATGTATTCTTGATTGTGAGCCTTTGTCATGCCTTTATTTTGATTTGTGCTTTGTCAAGAATTATTGAGCAAAGATGTTAACAAGTATACCAAAGAATGTTTTACAAAGTAGAAAGAAGTATGGATAAAAAATAAGGACAACAAGTTAGAGCCTTCTTTAGCCATTTGTGTGGTGCAACACAAATTATTGCCCTTATTGCAGCAGTCAATACACAAGATTAGTCCCCTGCTGTGAACAGGTAGTCACATTAGCAGAGTTCAGATAACCTTCAGCACATCGGCAGCTAGGAAATGGGAGTGTATAGGGGGAGGGGTGATGAGTTGAAGGACTACCACTTAGGCAAAACAAAAGAAGTTAAATTAGGCACTTTGAAAAGAAAAAAAAACACCTGTGAAATGCAGTTAGAAAACATCTATTGGGAGATGAGCTAAAATGCAAACAGGTGAAATCATTGCAATACAAGAAATAGTACTTAAATCTGAGTTTAAGAAAGCAGGAATTGTCTGATATACTATTTATAGTGAACGAAGAGCAAAAATATTTATAAATAAGCCTCCCACATGAAGTAATTTTCTAGTGCCAGGCACTGCATCATGGGATACCAAGAAGTAGGCTAAAATATCCAAATCACATCAAGATGCTGGATCCCAGGTGGGGAGACTGTGGTATAACACATAAAGTATTTAAATGTATATAGAGTCGTAGAGTGGGGTTAAAATGAAGGAAACATCAAGATGTGATGAAATGAACACTTTTTTTATGTTTTTGGGTGAGGTTGTTAGTGGAGACAGGTGAAACATGAAAGGCTACAGGCTGTGATAATGACACTAACATAGCAATATGAAACTATATTAGTATAAGACACATTGCAAAATGACACTATCAGGAAATAATATGAACAAATGATAGAAATGGCAGAGACACTTAAAAAATAAGGAAGAGTTTGCTTAATTTCAGTCTTTATCATCCATTTATCTATGCTGACAGTAACTTAAATTATGTAAAATCAATGCAAATAGAATAATGACATCCCTATTTGGACTGCAACTCCTCATAGAGTCATGGCACAGACCTTTTTGCTCTTCTTAGGGTCAAAATTAACAATTTAGACTTATAAAAGGTACTAGACAATGAAAAACCCACAAAGTATGACCCTGTTGGTAGTTCCCCTCTAAAAAGTAAGAGAATCTTTCTCACAACAAAGGATGCTGGGACTCACTTCTGGAGCAAGGTATGTGCATGGTGTTTACCAGTAAGTGCCTAGTATCCATTTGACTCAAATATCTTATTGAGTTAAGGTAAAACAAGTTTTTCAGCCTGCTTTGCACATTAGCCATCTGCAAGGTGAGTGTTACAGGTGATCTGCAGTGCCAGTTATGTGATAGGCAAAGCAGGATGAAATGCAATCTTATAGACAGACCCCAGCAATGGAAATTGACTTTTTATATGTAGAATATCCTCTCTCTGATTGAGAAGGAGCTAGAGCTTGTGCAGAAGGTTTTGAATTATGAACTAAAAGGGATAGAAGTCACCTTGCATATGCATAAGCACTAGTTCTGGAAACAAATTTCTTGATTCGTGGTGGTTTCTTTCCTACTCTGGAATTACTCTACAGTAGAGGACCTGATTACTTGAAAGTCCCTGTTGAATGTCATATACTTGGAGTTTTTAATCAGAAGATGAGAGGTTCAGCTTCAAAATGATTGCAAGCTGAGAAAAGAATATTATCTCCTAAATATTTAGCATTATTTATTTAGTTTAATAACTAGATATATGGGCTGGTATAAGACATTTTCAGCAATAACTTGAGTTATAAGGTGAAAACAAATGCAGCAACAATTGAGAAATTACACATAAAGACATAGTGCATATATAACATTAAAACAGAAAGAATAGTTGTGTAAAATCTTACCATAACAATCTTCTATGTTGCAGTATTCATAACATGAGGGCGATCCCTGCTGTAGGCAACCCAAAGTCGGCCAGAATCCAAATGACTTTACTACTGTATGGTGCATGGTACAAAGCACATAGGCTGCAATCAGACTCAGCCATAAAAGTGATGTACCAACGTTGGCCAGAATACAAACAACTTTACTACTGTAAGGTGCGTGGTACATAGCACATAGGCTGCAATCAGACTCAGCTATAAAAGTGACGTGCGTGAACACCATGCTCTGGAGGAATGCCAGCCTAAGGAAGTAGGGTGAAAATCATCCAAGAAGAAGCAGCAAGGCCAGGGAGAAGGAGCCAAGAATAGGAATACTGCAACAGAGAAGAGAATGACATCTATCATTATGGTAAGATTTTACACAACTATTCTATGTCCTTCTGTTCATCTGTTGCAGTATTCATAACATAAGGGAGATTACTAAAACGCATGACGTAAGGGAGGAAGGTGTAGCTGAGGAGCTTTCTGGGAAGTCCTGCAGTATGGCTGTGGCAGGCCCTGCTCTAAATTTAGAAATTGCATTTAATTTGTAGTGTTTGGTGAAGGTATGGACTGAGGGCCATGTAGCTGCTTCAAGAATTGAATTAGGTCCAATCCCTTAAAAAAGGCCCCATACGAAGCAACTGCCGAGTGGAGTGAACCATAACAGGGGAAGGGAGAGTCTCTCCATGGCAAGTGTAGCAGAAGGAAATAGTCTTGGATATCCAAGAGGAAACAGTCTGTTTGGACATAGCATGCCCCAGGGCCCTGGGGTGGTAAGAAACAAAAAGCTTATCTGACTTTCTAACAGCTTTGGTCTTGTCTAAATAAAACCTAAGTTGCCTGTGGACATCTGAAGTATTGAGCACCCTCTCACTAGGGTTCTGGGGGGAAGAAAAAAGGTAGGTAAATGTATGGACTGATTTAGAGATAGGTCATTGACTACCTTAGGCATAAATGAGGGGCTTGTGTGCAGGGAGACCCTGTCTTTGTGGAAGACCAGAAAAGGTGGGGATACCATAAGGACCTTTAGCTCAGACACTCATCTGGCTGAAGTTAAGGCTAGGAGTAGCACAGTTTTGTATGAGCAGTACTGTAGAGAAGCTGAGGAAGCTGGCTGAAAGAGTGGGAGAGTCAGCTTTTTCAAGACAAAGTTAAGGTCCCAGGGAGACAGAACAGGTTTCCTGGGAGGTCTAATGTGCAGGGCACCTTTACAAAAGTGTTTAACTTCAAACCTACAAGCTAAGGTGGAGATAGATGCAAGCAGGCAGATATGGCTGACATATGAGCTTTCACTGAAGAGTAAGCCAAGCCAGCATTGGACAATTCACACAAATAAGTTAAAACCAGGGGATTTTTAATGTTAATGGAGCACAGTTTTGTTTCATACACCAGATTGAAAATCTCTTCCATTTGAGTAATAAGACTTTCTGGTATGTGGTTTCCTGGCCTCCTGAGGACTGTAAGCACATCCTCAGAGAGTAGGTGTCTGAAAGGGATTAGTACCCTATCATTCACAGGATCAATTGAAGAGTTGACAAGTAGGGGTGGATGAGGTTTTCTCTGTCTTGTGTGAAAAGGTCCACTCTGTGAGGTAAGTCATGGTGATTGCCCTTGGCTAAATGCAGGAGGAGAGGGAACCAGTACTGTCCTGGCTAGAAGGGAGTCAGCAGCAAGATTTTTGGTTTCTCCTGCATAATTTTGGACAGGATTTTTTAGATAAGGGGAAAGGGGTGGAAATGCATATAGAAACATCCCCTTCCAAGAAAAAGACAGGGCATCCATTTTCCAGACCAGAGGATGAGGCTCACTGGTAAAAAACTGTGGAAGTTGTCTAGTCATAGAGGAGGCAAACAGGTCTGTCTGAAGAATACCCCACTGGTGGACAATATCCAGAAACACATACCTTTGAAGCATCCATTCATGGGATAGTGTTTGGGACCTGCTCAGGTAATCTGCCACACAATTCTGTGAAGATGGGATGTGCACTGCTTGAAGAGTCACCTGGAATTTTATTGCCAGCTTAGATAGGGTTTGGTGTCCCCCATTTGTTCACATTCTGAGGGACTGTCATATTGTCTATGAACAGCTTTAGAGGTCTTGGCTGGAATAGGGATGAAAGGTATGCATGGCCAATAGCAGCACCCACATCTCCCTTACATTGATGTGTTCTTTCAGCTGAGAGGGAAACCAGATCCCTTGAGCTTTCAGTAGGTTGAAGGTTGCTCCCCAGCTTATGTCTGAGGCATCTGTGAAGATCTCTTGGTGAGGAGCAGAAGAGTGTAAGGGGAGTCCTGAGTTGAGTGTCACTTGATGTATCCGCCACTGACATTTCCTCTTCAGAGAGGGGATGAGAGGAAAGGAGAATTCTAGGGGGAGCTGGTGTTGCATCCAAACTGACTTTAGATACCATTGCCATTTTCTCATGTGGAGTTTGGCTAAGGGGAGCATAGAAATGGTGGATGCCATGAGGCCCAAGACCCTGAGGAACTCTCTGGCTGTAATGCAGTGAACCAGCAGAAGATTATGGAAGTAAAGGGTGAGGTCCTGTACCTTTTGTGAGGGTAGAGAGAACTTCATAAGACCTGTTTGTACCCTGCACCCCAGGAAAATCTGATCCCTTGAAGGGGTGAGAACTGATTTCTTTAAGTTTCTGATGAACCCCAGACTTTGAAGAAGATTGACGGTAAGGGTGATTTTTCATTCCAACTCCTCTGTGGAGGTAGCTAGAAGGAGGAGGTCATCCACATAAGGAAAAATGTGTATTCCCTAGAGTCTGCAGTGGGCAATCACTGGGGCAAGGCATTTGGTGATGACCCTTGTTGCAGTAGAAAGTCCAAAGGGCAAGGCACAGAACTGAAATGCCATGATGATACAGAGAAGTGTAAAAGCTTCCTGTAGTTGGGAGGGATGGGGATGTGCAGATATGCATCTTTGATATCCAGGGTAATCATGAAGGCTTGAGGCAGAATAAGTGGGAATAAAGTCTGGAGGGTCAGCATTTGGAAAATGGGTACCCTTAGAATGGTATTGAGATTGGGCAGGTTGATGATGGGTCACCAGGGACCTTCATTCCTGGGTACTAGAAACAACCCGGAATGAAAGCTTTTGCCTATTTGATTTTTGGGACACTCTGAACGGTTCCTTGATTCAATAATTCTAACAGAACCTCTGAGAAAAAAGCAAGTGGTTGCCTGGGAGGTTGAGGGATATCCCAGAAGGAGGGCAGTTGATCCCACACCGTAATATAACATTTTGGAACAATTGAGACTACCCAGACTTCTTGGGTTATGTTTTTCCAGGCTGGTAGGGATAGGGGAAGGCACTGGGAAACTGGGATGTGGGTGAGAGGGAGAAAACAGTCAAAGAGAGGATGGCTTGTCTGGTAAGGGCCACTTTGGTGGCAGAGTTGCTGATGGGGCCCTAGGCTGTTGTGGTCTCCTGTCACTCTTTTTTGTTCCTTGTTGTGGGTGATGTGAATGCCTATGCTTTGTGTATAATTTCTTTGGAACTTGAGTACTTGAGAAACAAATATATGTTTCAATTCCTGTAGTTCCTCATCCTTTTCCTTCCAAGATTTGATCAGGTTAGCAGCTGCAGGTCCAAACAAGGTAGAGTTGTCCAAAGGAGCATCCATAAGTTTGGCTTTTATGTCCTAATGTAAGGGCTGAAGTATTAGCCAAGAGAATCTTAATACTGACCCTGAAGGTGTTCTGGGGAAAGCCGCTGCAGCATCATAGCTGCATTTTGTGGAGTGGCGTGCTACTTGAGAAGAAGTACCAAGCAAAGAAGTAGCTAAGGTTTTATTTTCTGAAGCAGGTAAGTCTGCAATTACCTGTGAGACTTGGGACATAAGCTCTAATGCGAATTTGGTCATGGGGTTTGATAATTTATGGCTCTAAACATCAAAGTGGCAGAAGTGTAGAATTTTTTGCCTAGTCTATCCAGGATTCTCCTAGCCTTATCAGATGGTAGGAGGGTAGTGGGGGAGCAACAATCCTGATGTCTTGGCAGAAGCCACAGAAATAACAGAAGAGTTTACAGAAGGGCATCTGAAGAGAAACTTGCAGTCCTCTGGGACCTTGTAGAAGCAGCCTATCTTTCTGGGGCAGGTGGCTAGGAGTCTGGTGGCTGTGAAGCTGAAGCAAAAGCATCAAGAAAGGCAGGCAAGACAGGAGGAATACCAGATCAGCTAGGCGATTCCACCTGTAATAGCTCATAGTATAATTTTTGTACTTCAGATACTTGGATGCTATCCCATTTAAAATAGCCTCTGATTTTAGCTAGAGTCTCTCCAAAAGAAAGGTCTTCCATAGGTGGATGTGTTCTATTGGATTCCTGTTCTGAGGAGGCATAGTCCAGGGGGGAAGGAATCTGTGAAGAGTAACCCAGTGATTCCTCCCCTGGAGATGACTCTTCCTCTGATCACTCCTCTTCCCTAGTCCTTTTAAGTGGAGAGGCAGTACTGGGAGAGGGAGCTGTAAAACCTGGAGGATGCCTAAGTGACATAAGGGGATTGAAGAGGCCTTGAGGGAATTGTTGCCAGTCACTAGCAGGTTCTATTGGTGGACACAAATGTTTGTTTTTTTGTTTCTTTTTCCCATGCAAGTCTGCCTTAAGTAGCGTAGGAGGGTCCAACGTAGGTCTACATTCTATCAAGTTGGATTCTACCTCTTCCCTAACAAGGATCTGAGGAATCCCTTAGGGCCTTCCATTATCACAAGCCATGGTTCTCCTTGGACAGCCAAAATGAATGCATGCTCGGCCTCTGTGGACGTGCTTAGGCTTGGATCCAAGGTGGCCTGGACATCAGGCTCAGTCTGTGGATCTGAGCTGTGAACTGTTCATGTCTCCAGGCATCCCTCTGCCTCATGAGAGACATTGGTATCCAGAGGCACAGCAGAAGATTCAGGGCTTTGCTTTTTGGCATTCTGCTTCAAAATTGACACCCACAGGCCCCGAGGATCCCTCCATAATGCTTTTTGCTTACAACTTTAAGCACTGATTCTCTAGGTAGATATCTAAGAGGATAATCTACTCCTTATGGTCTTTGGGACCAATGCCTGACAAATATAGCAGTTTTTGTGGTCATGGTTTGGGCCTAGGCAAACCAGGTACTGGAGGTGCTTATCCTTGTGTGGAATTTGTCATCCACATTAGCACTTTCCCCTCTTGGATGACATGACCCCTAACCCATGACAGTAGCAAAAGTCAAAAAATTCTCCAAAGGGGCACTTATCTAAAATTTGAAGAATCACGAATGACTTAGAGTCAGACTGTACATTGGAATCTGGCATTTGGATCTGACAGCAGAGAATTTCTGAGGATGGTGCACTCGTATGTCACTTTTATGGCCAATATCCTATCTCAGCCTATGTGCGACATACCACACACCCTACAGTAGTAAATAATTTTGTATACTGGCCGAAGTCAGGTGACCTACATCGGGGAACTCATTCATGTTGTGAATACTGCAACAGATGAATATAAGGACATGAAATAATACAAGATATAGTAACAGAGGAATAAATTGAAGAAAAACATATGCAACAATGCATAGTGTAAGGGGTGTATGCTAAACAGTGAAATGTTCACAATGGACAAATAGATCTAATGATTATACTCTAATAAGAGCCCTGCCTGTCGCTGAGACATGAATTGTCCTTTAATATACAGTGTAATAATTGTGATATGATATCAGAATAGAAACTGTTAAATATTTCGGAAAAAGAGGTGGCAAAAATAAATAGTATACAAAAGCATGATATCACACTCATCACTAAAGTAAACCAAGGGTCTGCCAGGGAAAATTGTCAGTGTGTGAAACTGTCAAGTCAAGGAAAGATCCATTCCTTCTATTGTTAGCAGGGTCTCCAGATTTCACTGCTCATGCCAACAATACAGAAAGTAGCAGTTATGGTAGTAACTAAAGCAAATACCAAATAGTGAAGGAGCTTAGAAAAAATGAAAACTAATTTTTAGAATGCCTCAAATATGTTCTAACAAGTAATCTATTACTTTCATGGGGGGAGGATATTACTGGACTTATTCCTAACAAATGTAAGCACTGACAGAAGACTGCATGAATAATCTGATGAACTTCTTAACCCAGAGGTATCACTTGAAAAGACCATGCAGAAGTAACTGGTAGTATGTGGTCCATTTCTGTAGACGACATCATTATGACTGACACTGAAAAAAAAGTTTGCCTTCCCTGGTTAATGAGCTACAACGATGGCCTTTAATAGAGTAAGCTATTTAAAAATGAATGTGAAATCTACTATGAGAAAGAAGAATACTGTTCCATATGGAAGATGCATACAATAGATGCATTTCTTTTATCAACAATCTTATTTATATAACAATGATACCTTCCATGTGCATTTGGAAGATGTACAGATGTTAACTAACAATATTATAATTATACTACAAAATAAGAGGTCATTTGATTTTTTTTTTTTTGTGGTTGCACATCTTTGAAAACAAATGTAGATGAAATACGTTTGAGATAAAACTATGAGAGGACCTTCATGGAACTAAAAATAATGGAAGTGGTTGGAGTGGTTGGAGAATGATAACTGGGCACTTCAGGCAGAATGCTAAAATAGATATTGCAGGATGAAGATACATCAGCTACTCAGACATTATGCTTTCCTTTTAAAAGGCATATGTTCATAAAGGCAAAAAAATGAACAATGCAAAAAAAATGCAATTGGCTGGGTTAGAAATCACCGTATAGAGGCAATTAAAGAAACTTTTTAATGATTTGTAACTAATATAAATAAGCTTATGCATTTGCATTTAGAAGTGCAAGAAAATAAAATAGTATTTTGGCAGCATGATTACTATGCCATGATACTAGGTGCAATCAATGTAAGGCTGAAGTTAAGAAGACAAAATCATGTTTATGAATGCTCTCAAAATCCACTGAACCAAATATTTAACCTTTGAATCTAAGTAGTAAATAGAAACAACATATTCCTAAGCATTTTTCATGCAAGCAACGATTACAGCATGCAATTCTAGTGAAACATTTGAAATCAAGTGATGTCTCGGTAATGCAATGAAAACTTCCACTGGAAAACAATGAAGCCTAGGAATAGTTCCCTATTAATTTTATCCATTCAGTCTACTCTGTTTAGATCTGCTTGACATATGTGAAAGGCAAGGAAGGCATGTAATTTCACCAGCCATGATGTTACAACCAGACATGTAACAGTAACATAGTCTAATGTTTCCTTATATCCATCATTAGTTTGGCTGCCATTTTATAATGCTCAGACTTCTACCATTCCACTAAGTTACAACTGCAGTTTTCATTTCTTGTTATATTAATTTTTAATTCTACTCCAGTAAGCAAAATAAAATAAATAATTACTTCTTGGGCCATATTCCAAAAAATATTTGCAGACAGCACACCAAATGAAGGAAGACTTCAGCACATCAGATGTGAATGCGATACATTGCAAACAGTCAGATCACTTAACTATTCAGTGTAGGGTAATTGTGGATTCCACGCATGCCCACTGGATTCTAAAACACATCATGTGTACCTAACCCTACTTAAATGCAACAAACTGCAATGCCTTCTCTGTTTCCAAAATCCTCTGTATAAGACATATCACATCACAAGGAATGGAAGCTATTACCACAAAATACAAAGGAAATTGTAATAATACCACCACAAAAAAAAAAAAAAAAAGATGTTACCTGCAGTGAATGAACTGCAACAGAAGCCATGGAGGAGGATGTTGCTATGAACCACACAAGGCAGCCAGCTAGAGTGAGAGCAAGGCTGAACTAAGGCAACTGTCAGATCAACAAATAATTGGCAGGTATTGCCTAGACAGACAGCTGGTGCAGGCTATGTGCAACATGTGTGCCACACACATGTCTGAGCGGACGTTTTTTAGCAACCCCATTCTGCTTGAAACAAACATGTGTCTTAGCCTGGGTGTACTTACATCTGGGTCATTCCAAAGACTCAAATACTCATGGGGGATGCTGTAGTAGTGTTACAGACAGCTGACAGTCATATCCTGTCAAAATGCCTGGCAGCAATGTGCAACACAGTTGATGACTACATACACTTTTCATTTACTCCCATGGTGTGGAGAAGTGTTATGCACCAGTTCCCTAACCTTGCAAACTTCCCACATGCACTTGGTGCAATAGACTGCACCTACATCCCTATCAAGACCCCAGTAAATCTTGAAGGAGGTAGCAGATGGCAACATAACAAGCATCATGGAAACACATCATGAAAGTGTCCTTGATACTGCCATATGGAGGAAAAATGATCTGATGACCACATTCTAGCAAGGTGAAATACCTGAGGGACTACTACTGGGTAAGTACAGGAACGCAACTTGGATGTAAGCTAAGGGCAGCAGTCTTCCTAACAATATCCATGTTGACAACATATGTGTTTACTCCCCACAACAGGTGATTGTAGTTAATGACCCCATACAGAGAACCATTGAACCCTGCAGAAGAGGCCTTCAATAGATCACATGCAACAACATGAAATACCACTGAGCATGTGTTTGGTGTACTGAAAGTTAGATTTAGGTGTCTGGACATATCCAGGGGTGTACTGCAATACACACCTCAGAAAGCACTACAGATGATAACTGTGTGCACCATGCTACACAATATGCTAACAACAACACATAGTGGTCTTCCAACTGCAAGTGTGGGTAAACTACCATAGTAACCCCAGATTTCTGAAGAGGACATACCACAGGTATCAGAGGAGGATCAGAAGGGCATAGAGAGTACAAGACAGGCATGGGTGACAGAGAGTGCGACCACAAGTGCAGGCCCAGGTAACAGAACAACATCTGACTCACAACTTTGAGTCATGTCAAATCACACATACAGAAACACACACATTAAACATTGATGTTCAGGTGTTGCTCCATCATAGCAAAACAGATTGCCTCTAATGACAATTACCCATTAGATGAACACACTGAACATCAAACATAACAGCATAATCATAGCATATAACAGTATGAGCAACAAATCTATCACAACAGGTATCATCTACTCAGGACACAACTGACTGCATGTATGCATACAGATCATATTGGTATATCTGTGTGACAGACAAAAAGGGACAGACATCTGTGAAACACATTCCTATCTCTGTACTATACAAAGATGAAAAAGAAAAACAACTCAGGACATAATATAGAAGTGATGTCAACATCACAAGCAAAATATATCAAAGTAAAGTACAGATGAACTAATGTAATAAATAGAGCCACTTATAATTTATAAAACTGTCAGACTCCTGTAGCATCAGACTTATCAATGAACACAGACAGATGACATTGTCACTGGTCTGCATAGTAATCAATGCTGGCATGGGGTGAGACTGACACTACTGGACAGTGTGGCTCAACTGTCAGTGTTACTCTAATGCAGTGTAGGGTGCCAATGCTAACGGCTCACACCATAGCTGTTGTGTCCCTACCATGTCTGGAAACAGTTGGCCCAGATTGCTCCACAGAGGAGAGAGGCCAACATATAGAAATACACTGAGGAAATAATCATGACTGTCTGGTCATGACTGTCAAACCCTTATCATATGTGTCAACAGTGGAAGAGTATGAATATTAGAGCCTAAACCTTGATCCCTGATGGGCAAGCTTTGGTCTGCTGAGAGGGGGGCGGGGCTGCCTCTCCCATGTGGCAATTGGCTAAGCGCAGTCAGGGCACACAGAACCTTGCTTGTATTATGGCACTGTTGTAATACTGTCATGGCCACAGATTCTACAGACCTGACCACAGATAAGGGTAAACAAAGCTGCACCGGACTTACACTAACCAAAAGAAATTTATTACTAATCAGAAAAAAACGTAAGTGCTTTCACAATAACTACTATCACTTCATCAGACAAGTGAGTTACAAAGGAAAACAGTTCATATATCATTTAAAAAACTCAGCTGATGCACTTAAGCCAAGCACAAATCATTCAGCACTTAAAAGATAGAGCAACATTCAAAGCCTATGTAATATAATGATGAAAAAATATATACATTAAAACCGTAACATTTAAAATAGCAGCTTCATAATTATCAACATCATAAATATATATATATATATATATATATATATATATATATATATATATATATATATTTTCTATGTATTTATAAACTATGTATACACTCAGCATTCAGAAAATATTGGATTAATATAAATTAATACACTCATCTTATATACATCTTAAATTAAAATCCTGAATTAAAAATGCTTAAGGTGGCGTGACTTCAAGAAAGGTTTGAGGGAAGTAGTCCCATTCAAACCTGGAGGCCTCTCAGCATTAAGTATAAGAATCCATCTCTGCTCACTACTTTCAGTATAATTCTCAATGTTACCCCCTCTTATATTAGGGTGAATAACCTGAATGGCTAGAAATCTAAAAGTATGTGTATGGTCAGTCTGTCTCACATGGTTAGTCAGGGCATTGCTATCTTTATGATTATTTATATCTCTTTTATGTTCAAGGATCCTTTCCTTCAACATCCTATTCGTCTTGCTTACATAATATGCATGGCAGACTTGGCAGAAGGAAACGTAGACCACATTAGTGGTACAACAATCAGCATAACCAGGACATCTGACCATAAAATGTTGTGTGGGATGTATATATACTGTGCTAGTATAAATATACTGGCACGCAGAGCAACATCTGCAGGGAAACGTGCCAGTCCATATGGAAGGGACAGGTCTATCTACCCTCTTTTTGTTGAAAAAATATTGTTTCAAAGATTTGTTATTCTTGAAGGAAAACAAGGTTGGTTATGCCGATTGTCGTATTCTGATGGCTATTCCAGGAGGCTTTGATGTGTCCTGGTGCCAAATTGGACTAAAAAGGAGACAGCCAAGATGTTCATAGGTTCATAGGTTCATAGGTAGGTACTAGGCTATTGGCCCTGGGGCCTATACAAGCCCAGCCAAAAAGGTACCCTGGCTTTTGCCACCCAAGAAAATTATTTTCCTGTGCCACTGTCGAGCAGAGCCACAGAGGTGATCCCCGGGGTGAATTTCCTATTTCCCATCCAATCATCAAGATTTTTCTTGAAGAGTGCAAATGAGGAGCTTTGTTTGATATAGATAGGTAGTTTATTCCAGAGTATGGGAAGTCTCTGAGACAGGAATCTATCCCTCCGGCATGTTCTGCTTATTGTGGTGACAAGGTTTAGGTCCCTAGAGCGTGTAGCTCTGAGGGATTGGGATTTCTTTAAGTGGAGCATGTCCAACAGCTCTGGGTTTGACATAGCTTTGTATGTTAGGCAGAGCTCACCTCTGACTAGGCGATATGCGACGGAGTAAAGCTGGACTTTTTTGAGACGGTCAGCATAGGGCATCTGTTTGAGGCCAGTAATCCTCTTTGTGAGGTATTTCTGTGGCCTTTCCAGTTGTTGGAGATGTCTTGTGAGGTACATACCAAAAGGGATGTTGTACTCTATAATGAGTCTAATGAGTGATGAGTAGAGGGGAACAATGACCTCATTTTCTGGATGAGAAACCTTTTGTGATGAGGTGTGCCACGTAGAAGGATTTCCTGACTACTGTGGCGATGTGATTATCAAAGAAGAGACTACTGTCCACCTGTGTCCCAAGGTCTCTTATCACACTTTCAGTGTTAAGTATACTACCACCTATGTTGTAGTTCATGGGTACAGAGTTTTTACCAAAGGGGATGACAATGCACTTTTTGGCATTGAGCTTGAGGCCATGGCTTTGACACCAGGCATCTGTCTCAGTGAGGCCCTTTTGTAGGATGTCCACATCATTAGGAGTTTAGATTATGGCTCCTAGTTTGCAGTCATCTGCGAACTTCATTAGCCAAAGACCTTCTGTGTTCGCCTGTACTTCAGAGAAGTAGATACCAAACAGGAGAGGACCCAGGACTGAACCCTGTGGTACTTCACTTGTCACAGGTCTGAAGTCGGATTTGGAGTCTGCTACTTTCACAGTGTGGGTTCTGTCAGTGAGCCAGTTGTCAACCCATCTTATGACATAGGGATTTATACCTAGTTTAGTGAGTTTATCTATAATTCCAGAGTGGGGGGTGGTGTCAAAAGCCTTGGCAAGATCTAGATAGGCTGTGTGAACACCTTACCCTTGTCTACAGCTTTGGTGACGGCTTCAAAGAAGTCTATCAGGTTTAGGAGACATGATCTGCCTTTTACAAACCTAAACTGGGTGGGATCCAGAGTTTGGAGATTTCCAATGTCTTTGTTTATAAGTTCCATGATAATATGTTCCATGTCCTTGCAGACCAGGCTCGTCAGGCTAATGGGGCGGTTGTTCCCATGGTCCGTGGTGGCTCCCCCCTTGTGGAATGGGATAACCATTGCTGTGCACCATTCAGCAGGCACAAAGCCTGAGGTGAGGCTATGATTGAACATGGTACTTAGGTGGGGTGCCAATTCATTCTGTAGTTCATGTAGAACGCAGCCTGGGATATTGTCTGGTCCCATGGATGCTGTGGTCTTGGCTTTGGAGAGTGTGGTTTTTACCTGTGCAGCCATGATTACAGGAACTTTGCATTCTTCCAGTATAGAGATGGGCTCTTTAGGGGGTGAGAGGGGGGGGTAAAGTTAGCACTGAACCCATCTGCCAGGATGTTGGCAATATCAGCTGGGTCTGTATACTTAGTGCCATTGTGCTGTAACTCAGAGCAGATCGGAGTGTTGCCATTCAGATTCTTGACATAGCTATAGAATGCTTTGTGGTTGTCTTTAGAATCAGTGACGATTTTGCTTTCGTAACTAGCTTTGGAGGATTTTATCAGGGATCACAGCTTCTTACTGAGGCTGACCAGAGAGCTCCTCCACTCGTGGGATTTTACTCTCTTTTGCAAGAGTTTCTTCCTTCTGTTGTACAGTTTGTTTATGGCATAGGGACCACCAGATTGGCTTCCTTTTTTGGAGGATAGTGTCTTGCTTCTGTTAGGGATAGCACGGTCCATGTTGACTGTCTACTGGGGTGGAGCATCACATGAGAGCCAAACCATGGTACTTCGAGATGATCAACATTCGGAACAAGATTGTGAGGAAACATCGATGATGTACAGGAATCTACTGAACTGGAGAACAGGTTCACCATCACTATGATGACCTGCATCAGAGGGATGCAGAGAAGCTTCAGTGGGTTGTCTAGGTGCATTGACAGCTGGTGGATGCCTACAGCAAATGTCACAATCCTATGTATACCTGAGCATTCCTACAGAATTTATAGATATGGCTGTGTCCCTAATATATCAGATACATGCCTTTTACAACTATTAAGTAGCTGTTCTGATAATTAGCTCAGTTGGATAATTAAGAATACATGCTGGCTGTTCATGATACAAGTATGGGTTTTATTCCCATGGAATTTATTTATTCAGTAATGTTTATAATGTACATATTACACATTGTAGTTGTACATCTATTTTCCTGTATATAAAAATATAATTTCATACATCCACTATAGATGTGCATCACTGAAAACTTTTCTAGGCCTCTGATGACTATACATTTTGTAGTTATCCGTAAAACTTCAACAGTAACACCTAGTCTACCTGTGTATGTGTCAATAATAAATCTTAAATAACTTCTTTACTCTGTTTCTCTTAATAAAGTGAACATTTTTATTACAATCCTGTTTGTGTAACCAAAAAGAATGCTTGTTTGACTGGCTACACATATCTTTTTATTTGTAATATGTGTTGATAGCTGTTATTTGTGTAGATCATGGGGGGCTTATAGTGATTATGCGCCTGAGATTACCATAGTCACCTATCTGCAAGAATATGGATATACACACACACACACACACACACACACACACACACACACACACACACACACACACACACATGCACACAACAAGTGTATGCTGCCTGTTAGGTCAGCCTTTGAAGAAACAGGCCAGCATGCATATATGTTGGCACGCTGTGGGTTTAACTCCACCTAGGGGAAACATGTCATTATATTCTTATTCGTGTGTCTTTCACACATTGTTGAAGATTCTGCTCTGCATACCTACTTTTTGATATTAATGGTTATTTATGCATGTTTAGGAATAACTCGATTCTTTGCTGAATCTCTATGAATCTCTTCATAATCCACAATGTTCTGACAACAGCACCTCTCTAAATATAGTGTTACGTGTAAAGGTTTCAACAGATTGTTATATTTCTTAAAAAAAAAAGATTTGTGGAATATGCTATCATTTGCAAAATTATTTCTATCAGATACATGCCTTTTACAACTTCATTAGCCAAAGACCTTCTGTGTTCGCCTGTACTTCAGAGAAGTAGATACCAAACAGGAGAGGACCCAGGACTGAACCCTGTGGTACTTCACTTGTCACAGGTCTGAAGTCGGATTTGGAGTCTGCTACTTTCACAGTGTGGGTTCTGTCAGTGAGCCAGTTGTCAACCCATCTTGTGACATAGGGATTTATACCTAGTTTAGTGAGTTTATCTATAATTCCAGAGTGGGGGGTGGTGTCAAAAGCCTTGGCAAGATCTAGATAGGCTGTGTGAACACCTTACCCTTGTCTACAGCTTTGGTGACGGCTTCAAAGAAGTCTATCAGGTTTAGGAGACATGATCTGCCTTTTACAAACCTAAACTGGGTGGGATCCAGAGTTTGGAGATTTCCAATGTCTTTGTTTATAAGTTCCATGATAATACGTTCCATGGCCTTGCAGACCAGGCTCGTCAGGCTAATGGGGCGGTTGTTCCCATGGTCCATGGTGGCTCCCCCCTTGTGGAATGGGATAACCATTGCTGTGCGCCATTCAGCAGGCATAAAGCCTGAGGTAAGGCTATGATTGAACATGGTACTTAGGTGGGGTGCCAGTTCATTCTGTAGTTCATGTAGAACGCAGCCTGGGATATTGTCTGGTCCCATGGATGCTGTGGTCTTGGCTTTGGAGAGTGTGGTTTTTACCTGTGCAGCCGTGATTGCAGGAACTTTGCATTCTTCCAGTATAGAGATGGGCTCTTTAGGGGGTGAGAGGGGGGGTGAAGTTAGCACTGAACCCATCTGCCAGGATGTTGGCAATATCAGTTGGGTCTGTATACTTAGTGCCATTGTGCTGTAACTCAAAGCAGATCTGAGTGTTGCCATTCAGATTCTTGACATAGATATAGAATGCTTTGTGGTTGTCTTTAGAATCAGTGGCGATTTTGTTTTCGTAACTAGATTTGGAGGATTTTATCAGGGATCACAGCGTCTTACTGAGGCTGACCAGAGAGCTCCTCCACTCGTGGGATTTTACTCTCTTTTGCAAGAGTTTCTTCCTTCTGTTGTACAGTTTGTTTATGGCATGGGGACCACCAGATTGGCTTCCTTTTTTTGGAGGATAGTGTCTTGCTTCTGTTAGGGATAGCACGGTTCATGTTGACTGTCTACTGGAGTGGAGCATCACATGAGAGCCAAACCATGGTACTTCGAGATGATCAACATTCGGAACAAGATTGTGAGGAAACATCGATGATGTACAGGAATCTACTGAACTGGAGAACAGGTTTACCATCACTATGATGACCTGCATCAGAGGGATGCAGAGAAGCTTCAGTGGGTTGTCTAGGTGCATTGACAGCTGGTGGATGCCTACAGCAAATGTCACAATCCTATGTATACCTGAGCATTCCTACAGAATTTATAGATATGGCTGTGTCCGAAATATATCAGATACATGCCTTTTACAACTATTAAGTAGCTGTTCTGATAATTAGCTCAGTTGGATAATTAAGAATACATGCTGGCTGTTCATGATATAAGTATGGGTTTTATTCCCATGGAATTTATTTATTCAGTAATGTTTATAATGTACATATTGCACATTGTAGTTGTACATTTATTTTCCAGTATATAAAAATATAATTTCATACATCCACTATAGATGTGCATCACTGAAAACTTTTCTAGGCCACTGGTGACTATACATTTTGTAGCTATCCTTAAAACTTCAACAGTAACACCTAGTCTACCTGTGTATGTGTCAATAATAAATCTTAAATAACTTCTTTACTCTGTTTCTCTTAATAAAGTGAACATTTTTATTACAATCCTGTTTGTGTAACCAAAAAGAATGCTTGTTTGACTGGCTACACATATCTTTTCATTTGTAATATGTGTTGATAGCTGTTATTTGTGTAGATCATGGTGGCTTATAGTGATTATGTGCTTGAGATTACCATATTCATCTATCTGCAAGAATATGGATATACACACACACACACACACACACACACACACACACACACACACACACACACACACACACACACACGCACACAAGTGTATGCTGCCTGTTAGGTCAGCCTTTGAAGAAACAGGCCAGCATGCATATATGTTGGCATGCTGTGGGTTTAACTCCACCTAGGGGAAACATGTCATTATATTCTTATTCGTGTGTCTTTCACACATTGTTGAAAATTCTGCTCTGCATACCTACTTTTTGATATTAATGGTTATTTATGCATGTTTAGGAATAACTCGATTCTTTGCTGAATCTCTATGAATCTCTCCATAATGCACAATGTTCTGACAACAGCACCTCTCTAAATATAGTGTTACATGTAAAGGTTGCAACAAATTGTTATATTTCTTAAAAAAAAAAGATTTGTGGAATATGCTATCATTTGCAAAATAATTTCTATCAGATACATGCCTTTTACAACTATTAAGCAGCTGTTCTGATAATTAGCTCAGTTGGATAATTAAGAATACATGCTGGCTGTTCACGATACAAGTATAGGTTTTATTCCAATGGGATTTATTTATTCAGTAATGTTTATAATGTACATATTGCACATTGTAGTTGCACATCTATTTTCCAGTATATAAAGTTATTCCTAAACCTGCATACTTTTGTCATTCATTATTAAATTCACTTCAATAATTTTCTTATCTGTATCTTTTGAGGGATACAGTTGGTCAGACATACAGTTGGAATGCAGAACAGGGAGATACAATGATGTATGCATTTGATGCATGATGTGAACTTGGCCAATGAATATCTTTACATGTATTTCTCCCACATTCATTATAGTGTCCTGATGTACAGCACATTGTAGTTGTCTGTTAACAGCAGCTATGTGATACATGACACAGTCTCGGAAGCATGAAAGTTTTTATTTACTGTTATCGGCTGTGATAACTGTGCTGACATGCATTTATTCTTGTAACTTATTCTACTAAATGCCTAGCACTTTATCCTTTTATAAATCCTAAGCAATGATCCATATTAGTAACTCATTCCTGCACATTCATAACTCCATGTCTTTTCACTGCATTCATACCATACTCTGTCAGGCAAGATGAATTAGCCAGGCAGGTAGGTGCTCGGATTAAAGTATAGATTCAGCTTAGAGTTGCAGGCTGGAATCTCAGGTCATTTAGCCTGTGTTCGATTCTGGTCCAAGATGTAAAGGACTGTGAGTGCTACATTGCAAAATGTGTATGATGATTCTGTGATGCTCTTTAAAAGAAAAGATATTTAGAACCTGATTTGAACAGCATATACCACTGTTATTTAAGGACTATATCATTCATAATTGCTATTTTCATTTTGCAGGTGATGAGGACAAGACCCAAAATGTGAACTGTGCATTGAACAGATGCACAGGCTGGAAGAGCAGTGGAGGGAGGGGTATGTTGCTTACATTGTCTGTTTTGTTAAAAAAAAGTATATAATCCTTATTACAGGCCTGTATTTTTAGCCTTACCATGTATACTGCTTATAATACCCATCATGCACCAGCAAGGTAAGTGCAATACTCACACTATACCTGTGCTTATAAGTCTGACGGAAATAAAATATGTTTAAGTATCATGTATCAGCAAGCCAAGCTTTCTGAAGATTGTTTTGGAACTGTAGGCTACAAACTAAATGACAGTCAGTCATGTGTAACTGTCACACTGATTTAACTGTGGTGTTTCATATATGTCTATAGTGCTTTTCTTTCTCTTTATACGCATATGTTAGCATAACTGCATGTGTAGATGTTGTGTAGATGTTGTGCATAGCCTAATTATTCACATGTTAAATTGGTGCTTGTTGTATGAGTGTTAACATTGCTGATGGCAGATTGTGTGATATGCCCTTCAGTTTAACATTCGCAACACATCTACCTACATGTTTGATGGTTTTGTTAAAGCTTACTTGTGTCTGGTCTTGGGGAATGCTTGTGCACATAAGCATTTCAGCAAGCAGCATCAGGATGTTTGAATTTTGCAGGATAATAAATATAGGTAGGTCATGCGTACTGTTGTAGACAGACGATGTTTGCACAACATATACCCAATTCTTATGTATCACAGGGTGTCATTGTATTTATGACTGAGCATTATTACTATCTAGTAGTGTTGTATTTTTCCAATTTATGTAGAGATAGCAGTGGCCATGCTGCCTGTCTCAGTGGTTTGTCATATGGAGTTGATATTTTCCACATTATTGTCATCTCAGTTTGTTTGTCTTCATTATAACAATGCTAATTAGTGGCTGTTCATATGACTCTTTACATGTACAGATACATGGATGGCAATTTACATTCTCGCACAGACATAACTGGTCAGAGAACACATGCAGGGAAAAATAGTGGAAACAGTGATATCCTGTCAAACATTCAGCTGGACAGTTTACTGAGGCAGACATCATCATAATTAAACAGTGCGGGTCCCAATATTAATGTTAAGTTGTCATTTTCCAGTTTTTTTTGTTAAATTACTATGTGAATGCACATAAGGAGGTGTCAGGGCTTGCTTTGCTTTAAATGTCAGAATATGTTACATGTGCTTGTTTGGGTATGCTTGCCTTGCGTAGTGCTGGTCAATAAACAGGTCATGTCATGATTTGATTTCCAATGGTAAGATGTATTATGCATACCATTGCATGGCATTGGTTAAGCTGTTGACATTGTGTGATGGATTCAGTGTCCTTTACATCCTCTGTTACTGGACATTCATGAGACATAGCAAAGGTGTTGGGTGCATGAGAAGCCATCCATTAACAAGAAATCTGTTGGTAATATTTGTAACATTTCATCTTGAATTGGGTTTTAAATAAGACCTTCAATGTATGCTAATACACCTTCATCCTCATATTCTGATATGCAGGATTCACATGTGGCTAAATGTTAATTAATGTAACTTAGATTTCAGATGTGCACATCAGTTTCATTTTAATGCCAGCTGTGATCTTCATAACAATGTACAGCCTGCTAGACATTTGCTTTTTATTGCTATAATTTTGATTACTGACATTACATATGGTGTTACAGTGGACTACGTTTGTAACATATTTTAATGTTTTATGAGGACTGTTTTCTGTGTGTTCATTATGTCACAGTGGCTGTGTTATGCAGACAGGTAGTATCAGGTATACTTATGTACTTTATGTCCTCTGTTGTGATTCATCTTGACAGAGCATGGTATCTGTGGATGATCATCAATCAGAAGTAGATGATGAGCGCATGGCAGGCCACTGTCCTATTGGCATGATATCAAGTTGTATGCTGGAGTCCTCTGCTGAGAATGACAATGATGATGATGAGGAGGAGGATGACAATGGGGAAGTTGGACTTGCACTTGACATGATCCCTGCTACACCCTGGAGGAGATGATGGCAGGAACATCGATGAAATGATTATTAGGAGCAGATCCAGGCAGGTGGTGACTGATGTGTTTCACACATGAGAGACATAATGAGGAATTTTTTTCAGAATATGGTGGGGGCTGTACATGACTCATTCAGAGAAAAAGCTAAAGAGATCATTTGTAATGTTCATCTCCATCAGGGTGGTCCCTAAGGTCTGTAACTATTGTCTTTGTGCTCCCGTTATGGAATGCTGCCACCATGCTTTTTGCCATATCGGTGACTGGACTGTATAAGCACTGTCATGCAAGCATATCATGATTATGTCTTACAGGTCCAAACATAAAATGCAGATATTGTATGACATTTAATAATATTTCAACATGTGCATGACACACATTACATTATTAGACTTTCCTTCTACATTCATCTGTCTATGCATTGTGGCAGTTAACATGCAGCTACTGCTGCAACAATTACTCTGAAACATTAGTGACAGAAACTTGCCAACAACATGTTGGCCATAGTCCAGGTATACTTAAGATTTTTGTATTGCCATATCATGTATCTGCATCAGAAGGACATTTCCTTGCCCAGGTGTTTTTGATGTCACTTGTCATGCTGTCCCACTAGCACGATGTCATGTTGTGTGCCATGTATTTTCAATGCTGATACCATGCTGGGTCATATAAATGTCATACATATGGGCAGTCCTCCTTTATTTACTGCATAAACTGCCAATGTAACATTCATGTATACACCATTGTAACAATAATTTATTCAGTAACAGTACAGTATGTCTTGTTTGGTTTAAGTTGGGTTTCCACATCCATTTGTTATTCACATAAATTCACACCTTTCATCAAACACTGTACACATTCAATTATGTATGTATATGTCTCTGCATGTAGTCCGAAGCATATTGAAACATTATTGTTCCTTTGACATGTGAGCAATCACTGACTTAATGTTGATGTGCTGTAATGATGCTCACAGGACTGTCTTCTGCTCAGTAATGAGCACGGTCTATGACATATAGCTGCAGTTGTTTATTCCACATTGTACGACAGCATATGCGTATGTGATGGAAATTGCTAGCTTACTTACCTATGCCTGCTGTTACATGATAGAACAGTAGTCTTTATGTGCAATTTAAGTCGCCAATGTGACATGCATTTGCCGTTTGCTTAAATTTATTTTGGGAAGCACCACATGTGGTGTACGCATGCATTTGCAATTTGGAACCTTATTTTGTTATCCATTTTTATCACTGTCTTCATTGATGTGGGCCCAGCTTGTCCACCTCCCTTACACCTCTGTAGGTACTAAACATATTTTGCAGATATGTTTGCCATTGTTGGAATTCTTGTCCATTGTCATGTATTAGTTTGCTTGCAAGGCTAACATGAGCCAAACCTATGGCCATTATACAGATGCAGGACAAATGCACACAAGCCACTGGCTACTGCTTACAGTACATCCTTGTCCTTGTTATACGTGTATGTTAACTATTGTACATTGTTAAAATTCATGTGCACAACCTGATGTTTTTTATATAGCTGTACTGTTACATTTGGGAACATACAGTATATTATTATTACATGTCATTAGTGTGTAAGTGTTATTGACATTGTTTTCGTGTAAGTTCCAATTAGGCTACTAACTGTCATACATATATGCCTATACATATATGCTACCTTTGTCATGACATATGTGTGTGACATATATGTATCCCATCCCATTATGTATTTGTTTGGGTTGTCTACACCTAGTTGTGTATGTAGCAGCCAGCTTGCTGCTTTGCTGCAGTACTGCTGTTTGGCACTGAGCTTGGTTGTTTGACTTTCACATGCATGTTCGGAGGTTGTATTCTGCCATTTGTTAGAATCATCTAGCATTACAGTATCTGCATTTGCTCATCTGTGAGGTTCTTGGTTTACACGTTCACTGCTGATAGACTACTTGGATATGGGTTTATTTATCTAATATATACATTGATCACTATTTATTACCCTATAAGACACATCTACCATTGGTTATAAACACCCAGGTATGACTGCCACACAGTTTGCAACATGTCATAAAATTGTATTGCATAGATAGATAGGTTTTTCTGCATTTTACCGTGGCTAGTATGCATCATTACCCTGTTTGACAGCTTTCTATTATGCATGTTTGCAGTGTGCTGTCTGTTAAACTTACCTGTCCTTACTGTTTTTTTCCCAACCTTTGTCTGTCATGTGTTGTGATGTTTGTTCTGTGTATATACCTGCTATGGTGGCCTTTTCCTCTTCTTTGTCTATCTTTACTTTTCCTTCTATTATGAAAAAAATAAAAAAACGGGCCTACTCCCACTAAAAAAAAAAAACATTGCCCATGCTTCTCTGACTTTCCCTCAGATTTTTGTATCCAAACATACCTCTTGTATGTCCCTCTTCTTTACCCATACCTCAAATCTGCTATCCTATCTCCTAGTTTCCTTGGGGGGTGTGCACTACCTGTGTTCCCCACATATGTCCTGCACCCATTGTTAGCTAGTGTTAGCTGTGGCATTGTGGTTGTGATTGCGCTGCAGCTTTATTAATCTGTAAGTGATACCAAGCATATTTTCATAATAATGAAGTTATGCAGATATTCTGTAGTTGTTTGGAGGTTAAGGATGAGAGTATGTTATAGATGTGTATTTATGAACGTCAGTCTGCTTAGATTCTGAGACTCTTTCTGTAACTTTATTAATATACATCATGTTTTTGACAGCAATTTTTCATTACTTATGGAGTACCTGTCAGTGATATACTGTTAATCCTGAGATATTATGATGTGTGCTGAGAGATTCTGAGCTCACTGTTGCATATTTACACATTACATAGTTATCCTCAACTTTTCAGCTGATAGCGGAATAATGCAGCAGACTTTCCAGAATCCAGCCCCTTATATTTTGCTTATGTTCTGTTCACTTTATACCTTAGTTTATCAAGTAGTATATTATTACACTGATTTAAATCATACTGTTTTGTTTTCCAAATTGTTTAGTGTGCTGGTTTTCGCAGTTAAGTTTTATATCACTCTGTGTATTCTCCTTCTTATAAGTTGGTTTGCATTCCATAAAGTTCATGGAATTCAGCACATGTTCCTGAATTCCTCTCAAAAGTTGTTGTGAACAAATAACATGCTAATATGCCTTAGAGTTCATGGACTAAGGCTGGTGCACTCTTAAGCAGTCACATCAAATCTGTATAAGTCTAGACAAGTGGCTTACAAACTGGGCTGTGCATTATCAATGTCTCTATTTGGAAATTATACAAGCTCAATGCAAATAGCAAAATCAGCAAAGGAAGGCAAATCGGCAGCAACCTGTCCATTAAGTGAAAAATATTTACAAACGATTATGGATTTTAAACAATGACATTTACATTAAGTAAAACATTTGCAAACAATTACAGATTCTGTCTTAATGCTTGTATGTATATAAATATACTCATTATAATGTGTGAAATCTGATGGAGTCTGCAAAATTCCACATGCAAAATTAATTAAGGAGAAAGGTAATCACAGCCACTTTGCTGTGGCTACCAGTAGCTTACACTGTGTGTGGGACCCCTGTAGGGAGCACAAGTAATGCACATGCACAGGGAAATAGGGAGATGGAAAAGTAGATGCGGGGTAAGGGTAAAGATGGGGGATACCCAAGAAGTTTGCTGAAACAGAAAAATCAGGGGGACAGTAGGAAGACATAGGTATTTTTTTTTTTTGTGGCAATAGGCCTCTTTTTTTTGGAGAATATAAAGAATGAAAAAGACAGGGGAAAGATGAAACAGCATGGTTAAACATTTAACAAATATAAAAACAGAACAGACAAAGGTTGGAAAACATTAAGGAGGTGTAAAATTACATGGACAGCACACTATACAACAACATGCATAAAGGAAAATGGATAAACAGGGCAGGGATTCATACCAGCCATTGTGCAATGCAGAAATACAAATGTATCTATGCATTATGTAGTACTAAGATGTTTTAAACTATGTGATAGTCATTCCTGAAGCTGTATGACTGCCAGTAGTTGTGAGTTGTAGTGAAATAAATACTGATTGCAGTATACAGTGGATATTGAATCCAATTAAGTCTGTCAGCATTCAAGTGTAAGCCAGGCTGCAGCACAGATGAGCAAATCCAGCCAGGGAAAAGCAGGAGAACACATGCAGAGAATAGACTAGAACCTCCAACCCAGCTAGTGAAAGGCAACGTTTAAGTCTAGACCTAATCTAAAGTTTTCAGGCATTTTCGTCATAAGGTTTCATTTGTAGCCCTTTCTGATAATATTTGTAAGATGCATGGTTTTGTAATTTCCCACACTAGTTTTGACGCATTTTGGGGATGGGATCACTATCTCCTCCTTCTGTATTTCAGGAACATATCTGTATCACTGGCTTTCTTGAAAGAAGTAAGCCATACTTGATACCAGTTTTGAACCATTTTTGTTTGTTTGTTTCAGTGTGTACCTATTAATTCCACAGGTTCATAGGAAGATACTAGGCTATTGGCACTGAGGCCTTTATAAGACTAGCTAAAAATTTCACCCATGTTCACACAAAGTTAGTACCTGTTTTCCCTGTCCAGCAGGGACACAGGTGGGATTCCAGGGGTATATTTTCTGTTTCCTATTTAGTCATCCAGGTTCCTCTTAAAGAGGGCTAGTGAGGTACTCTACTTGACATGAAGAAAGAGTCTATTCCATAGATGGAGGAGTCGGTGAGACACAAATCTATCCTGCCAACAAGTTCTATTAATGTCACATACCAGGTTGATGTCTTGCATGTGGGTTGAATGAGTGGAATTTGACTAATGGTTATACAGCAGTTCCATCAAGGCTGAGTCTAAGATGGCCTTGTATGCCAGACACAGGTCACCTCTGAGCAATCTGTACAAGACTGAGTAGAGGGACAGGGCTTTTAGCCTATCTGTATAGAGTAGGTGTTTGAGATCCTGGATCTTCCTGGTCAGGAAGCTCTTTGGTCACCCCTACTGTTGCATGTGTTTGGCAAGGTACATGCCAAAGGGGACATTGTACTCGATAACTGGTCTGATAAGGGAGGAGTACAGGGATGTTATGATCTCCTTGTTCCTGGATGAAATACCCTTACTTGTGAGATGGGCCAAGTAGAAAGCCTTCCATACAATGGAGGCAATGTGGTGGTCAAATGTCAGGTTGCTATCAACCTGGGTGCCCAAGTCCCTCACGACTGATTGCATGCTTAGTACATTGTTATTAATGTGATAATTAGTGGGGACGCCATTTTCCCCAAAGGCGATAATGATGCATTTCATCGCTTTCAGTTTGAGGCCATACTTCTGGAACCAGTCATTAATTTGGATAAGGCCCTCTTGGAGGATGTTCACATCACTAGGGGAATTTAGGACAGTGCCCAGCTTCTAGTCATCTGCAAACTTGGTCAGCCACAGAACACTGGTTTTGGCTTGCACCACAGAAAAGTATATTCCAATCAGTAGAGGCCCCAAGACCATTCTCTGGGCTATGCCACTTGTTACGGGTCCACTACTAGAGGTGGCTTCACCTATTTTGACTGAGTGGGTTCTATCAGTGAGGCAGTTAACTATCCATCTGACAGCATACAGGTTGATGCCTAGCTGGGAGAGTTTATCTATTATGCCTGAGTGGGGAATAGTGTCAAAGCCTTTGGTTAGGTCAAGGTAGGTGGTGTGCACTATCTTCTCCTCGTCCATGGCTTTGGTGACTGTTTCAAAGAAGGTGATCAAGTTTAATAGGCATGATCTCCCTTTCACAAAACCAAACTGTATGGGATCAAGCATTTGGATGTTACCAAAGCCCTTGTTTATAAAGTCCATGATAATATGTTCCATGGTCTTGCAGATCAGGCTAGTTAGGCTGATGAGCCTATAATTGCCTGGGATAGTGGACGCTCCACCTTTGTGTAGAGGGATGACAGTGGCTGTCCTCCATTTTACTGGGATGAAGCTGGTGCACAGGCTTTGGTTGAATAAGGTACCTAGTGCTGTTGGGTGCTCTTGCCTGAGTTCATGTAGGACACAGCCAGGGATGTTGTCAGGTCCCATGGAGGCTGTATTTTTTGTCTTTTAGAGGGCATAATGACCTGCTCCCTGGTGATGAAGGGAGGTGGGGCAGGTACTGGGGATGCCCTGGTTTACTGATGGGGGGACAGGGGCTTGAAGTTTTCACTGAACTTGTCTGCCAGCAGGTTGGCTACATTTGTGTATGTGGTATTCTTGACCACCAATTCAGAGCAGATTTGGGAGTTACTTTTGAGATTGCTAATGTATGCAAAGAAAACCTTGTGATTGTCCTTAGTGGAAGTGGCCAATTTGTTCTCGAAGTTAGCCTTAGAGGATTTCACCAATGACCTAATTTGCTTGTTCAGACAAAAGAGAGATTGCTTCCAATGTGGCACCTGCTCCTTCTTGCTCCTGGATAGCATTTTTTTTTTCCTTTTATTATAGAGTCTGTTTATTGCTGCTGTCCATCAAACAGGTTTACTCTTCCTTGAGAAAGATGATATGGTCCTGTCAGGTATTGCTGAGTCCATGCAGATATATAGGTGCTCATACAGTTTTTTGGTGTAGGCTTGAGCATTAGTACTTGTTCCAACTGAAGGGATGGTGGCTATGAAGCTTATACCCATTCTCAGTTGGTTGTAGTCAGCTTTGGAAAATTTTTTTGTTTGACCCTGGCAAGAGGGGGGTAGGGGAGATGGTGACTTCAAAAGTGATTGTTTTATGGTCGGATCTTACCAAGGAGGATGACACTGTAGGGGTGCTACAGTGGTGTTTCATGTTGGTTAGTACCAGGTCCAGGATATTTTCACCTCTTGTGTTGTTGTCAACCAGCTGATCCAATGCATTGGCATTGATGAAGCTGAGAAATCTCTGGACATTCGTGTTTGAACTAGAATAGGTCTTCCACTCTATGGTTGGGTAGTTAAAGTCGCCCATGATCAGGGTAGAGGGTTGAATTTTGATGGATGCAAGTAAGCACAGATAGGTGGAGTGGGTCTCCTGAGTCATGGCTGGGGGTCTGTAGGTAACTATGATTTGAATAGGTGCATTGTCAACAGTTAACAGCACCTGGAGTGTCTCCTGTGCGTCATACTGTTTGACCAGCCTCGATGTGTGTATGTCTTTGATAAATATTGAAATTCCACCTCTTTTGGATTTGTAGCCCACAGTTTGGGGTCTAAAAGTATGGTAGGATGAGTAACCTAGTAAGACTGAGGTGCTCTCCGCAGCTTTGAACCATATTTCAATGACTGCACAAATGTCAGCATCTTCTACTGCGAGAAATGCTTGGAATGAGTGCAGTTTCATGTTAAGACTCCTAACGTTTAGCAACATGACCTTTAAAGTTCATTGAGAAGAATTTTTCATATTGGTAATTTTGTCCTCATGACTTTGCCTATAAAAGCCACTATGGGAGAGGCAAGAGCTTTTGCCAGAAGCCTAAAGCCCAGGGGAAACAGATGAAGGCCATCTCTGGCAAAGCATTGTGGTCTGTCGATCATGTCCTCCCAGGGTGTCAGGTACTGGATCCCCTTGTAATGACACCAGAAACTAAGCCAGTTGTTAAAGTCAATCATTTTCTGTTTATATTGAAGCATCATTCTGAGTGATAGTAGGATGCTGCTTAAGACTAGGGACGTACCTGCCTGGGACACATATTCAGCAAGCTCAGCCATGTCTCTTCATATAGTCCAGAGAGGTACATCTCAAGTCATTCAAACCAACATGGACTATGACAGTCATAACAGTACCTGTTGTTGAGAGACTTAAGTGCATGAGTGATATGGTGGATTCTAGCACCTGACAAGCAACATACCGTGACTTTCCCCATGTCTAGCCTGGTGAGAGGCACATCTGTGTGTCTCATGGTATAGTCTCCTTTGACTAGTATGTTGGTTTTGTGGCTGGGCCTTAGAGGCTGTGAGACACAGGCATGTACACTATGCATAGTGCTTGGTGCAGTGGGTTGTGATGTGCGTGTGTGCTTTTGATTAGGTATGGTTTTGTTGAGAACCTCCACATATGTAGGAATGTACTGTACAGGTGTGGGTGGTGTTAGAGGTGTGGTGTTTGTGCAGACAACCTTCTCACTGTCAGATGTACTGGTTTGTGATTGATACATCAAGGATTCTAGGTTATTAATGTAATTGTATCTCTCACATATTGTGTTCCTAGGCAGTAGAAGATGAAGGTTGCCTGTGTACATGAGGCAGTTGTCACACTGTCTCAGGATGACCATATCAACCAGACTAGCAGGATAAACCACAGGAAATTGTCCATCTATGGTTGTTAGAATCTGTGGAAGCTGTCAATGATGGTAGAGTGGGTGCTATCTAAATTGATAGGTGTGAGTAGGGCTGGATAAAAATCATGGTAGTTGCAAGTGAGGGCATCAGTTACACAGGAGTGCTGGTAATGGAACAAAATGCAACTGAGATACCTCACAATGGGTTAAAACAGTCAGGCAGCCCTGTTACTCTCACTAACAGAAACAACAAGCCCCTACCAGCATAAGATGGCTGCCAGAAACACAGGAAACTCTACAAGCAAAACAACCAGGCCTGGATACAGCAGGCCTCTAACCAGACTATGTTATCTTATTAGAACATGAAACCTCACAAATAATGCACCGAAAAGCACAGACAGAGCACTCCTAAACAGGAAACACAACTCCCAGTATGAAAAAAAGCAGTTTATTGTTAAGCAATTCATAAAAATGCAACTACAGTAATGAAACACTATATAGCAATAAAAATACAGTTAAAACAATACAAAACAGTACAAAAATCCAGTGAAGCAGTACAAAAAGCTTTATAACAGTGCAAAATGTAGTAGCTTAGCTGTATAGCACAACTATAAGCATTAAAAATTGAAATTCAATGAAATAAATGTACAAAAAAAATGTTCTGCTTTTGGAGCAGTGATGAATCACCACTCCTCAGCCTGGTAAAAACAAATACAGCCCCCTGCAGATACAGGGTTTAAATACTAGAAAAGTTGAAAGAATCTAGAAGCTTGAATTACTACGCAATCCTGCTAGCCCCTGCACTTTCAACCAATAATTTGTGCTAGTGAAGGTCAAGCAGCCCAGTTACTCTCACTAACAGAGAAGACAATCCCCTACTCATAAGATGACAAACAGAAACACAGGAAACTCAATAAGTAAAACAACCAGGCCTGGATAGAGCAGGCCTTTATCCAGAGCAAAGATACAACCAGCAGCAAAACCAGAAAAATAATCCAAAAAACGACAATAGGATTCAGTTCCACAGTAAAATGTATTACAATGACTTAGCGCCTCGACCACGACAGCCTTCAAAGAGTACAAAATTACAAAAAACACATTCCCCTATTTATACATCATCAGCAATCATTTAATAAATTAATCAATCAATTATACAAATACTTTAAATTTTAAAGCAAACTTCTCCAATTTACTTCTTTATTCGGACCTCTTGGTGTTAATGTGTCAAACTTCAATATGAAAACAGTTTCTTTGTATAATAGACTATTTTTAATTAATCTTTCATCCCCCTTTCTGATAAACATTTCTTCCAAAACTGTAGCTTGTAGTAAAGTAATATCATTGTGATGTTTTTCCAAAAAATGAAATGCTACTGGACTTTCCAGTTTCTGTTTCCTAATGTGTCTTATGTGTTCCTGCAACCTGATTCTGAATTTCCTCTTGTTTTCCCCAATATAGAAGAGGTTGCAGGGACACTTCAGACAGTATATTACATTATGTGGTCTAAATATTTTCCCATTGATCCTAGGAAAACTCGATAGTATATGATAACATATGTTACAATTATTACAGGGTGTAGTGCCCAGAGACACTAGTGGGCTAGAAGGACTAGCTACCAGTGAAATAAATAATCCTATGCAGCAGTTCATCTCTGTGTAAAAATTCCAATAATGTATAATTTTATATAATAAGCCAATTCTTGCCAAATTGAAACTGTCAATAATTTTGCTATTTTGCTAATTCTAGTAATCTGATATTGTTTGTAGACTACCTTGTAACCACCTGCTTAACTTGTAATGTTTCTTCTGTGTCTGAACTCTTTCTTGTAATTAAAATTGTTGTTTTTGTGGAGCTTTTCTCCCCGGACCTTCACTGAAAACGGGCCCCCATGCCCAGTGGACTTCCCCGGTAATCAAACTGAAATACATAAATAAATAGATTCATAGGTTCATAGGTTGGTACTAGGCTATCAGCCCTAGGGCCTATACAAGTCTAGCCATAACAATTCCCTGGCTATTTCTTCCCACATTATTTACTTTCCTGGACCCCTATCTAGCAGGGTGACTGACGTGATCCCTGGGGTGAATTTCCTTTCTCCCATCCAATCGTCAAGGTTCCTCTTGAAGAGGTCCAAAGAGGCACTCTGCTTGACATGTATGGGCAATCTATTCCAGAGTCTGGGGAGTCTCTGGGTCAGGAACCTATCCCTCCAGCATGTTTTGTTTATTGTGATGACAAGGTTTAGATCCCTGGAGCGTGTAGCTCTGAGGGATTGGGATTTCTTTAAGTGTAGCATGTCCAACAGCTCTGCGTTTGACATGGCCTTGTATGTTAAGCAGAGATCGCCTCTGAGTAGATGATATGCGACAGAGTATAGCTGCAGTTTTTTAAGGCAGTCAGCGTACAGCATCTGCTTTAGGCCTGTGATTCTTTTAGTGAGGTATTTCTGAGGCCTTTCCAGTTGTTGCAGATGTCTTGAGAGGTACATACCAAATGGGGCGTTGTATTCTATAATGGGTCTAATGAGGGATGAGTACAGTGGGACAATGACCTCCTTTTTCCTGGATGAAAAGCCCTTCGTGATGAGGTGTGCCACATAGAAGGATTTCCTGACTGTTGTGATGATGTGGTTATCGAAGGTGAGACCACTGTCCACCTGTGTCGCTAAGTCTCTTATCACACTTTCTGTGTTTAGTGTACTGCCACCTATATGGTAATTCATGGATACATGTTTTTCCCAAAGGGGATAACAATACATTTCTTGGCATTGAGCTTGAGCCCATGGCTCTGGCACCAAGCATCTGTTTCTGTAAGGCCCTTTTGTAGTGTATCCACATCATTTGGGGATTCAATAATGGCTCCCAGTTTGCAGTCATCTGCAAACTTTGTTAGCCAGAGTCCCTTAGTGTTGACCTGTACTTCAGAGAAGTAGATGCCAAACAAGAGCGGCCCCAGGACTGAACCCTGAGGTACTCCACTTGTCACTTGTCTGGAGCTGGATTTGGAGTCGGCTACTTTTACAGTGTGGGTTCTATCAGTAAGCCATTTAGAAACCCATTGGGTGACATAGGGATTAATGCCCAACTTAGTAAGTTTATCTATGATTCCAGAGTGGGGGATGGTGTCAATGGCCTTGGCAAGGTCTAGATAGGCTGTGTGGACCACCTTACCCTTGTCCATGGCTCTGGAGACTGATTCAAAGAAGTCAATCAGGTTCAGGAGACAAGATCAGCCCTTGACAAACCCAAACTGGGTGGGGTCCAGTGTTTGAAGGTTGCCAATGTCTTTGTTTATAAGTTCCATGATAATACGCTCCATGGCCTTGCAGATAAGGCTTGTCAGACTGATGGGACGGTAGTTTCCGGGATCCAAGGTGGATCCCCCCCCTTGTGGATTGGGATAACTGTAGCTCTGCGCCACTCAGTGGGCATGAAACCTGAGGTGAGGCTATGATTAAACATGACACTTAGGTGAGGTGCCAGTTCATATTGTAGTTCATGTAGTACACAGCCTGGGATGTCATCTGGTCCCATGGATGCTGTATTCTTGGCTTTAGAGAGTGCGTTTTGTACCTGTGTGGCAATTATTACAGGAATTTGGCAATCTTCCGGTATTGAGATGGGCCATTTAGGGGGTGAGAGGGGGGTGAAGTTGGCACTGAATCGATCTGCCAGAATATTGGCAATATCCTTCGGATCAGTATATTTAATGCCATTCTGTTTTAGCTCAGAGCGGATCTGAGCATTGCCATTTAGATTCTTGACATAGTTATAGAATGCTTTGTGGTTGTCTTTGGAATCTTTGGCAATTTTATTTTCGTAACTAACTTTGGAGGATTTTATGAGGCATCTCAGTTTCTTACTGAGGCTAGTAAGAGAGTTTTTTGCATCCTGGAATTTTCCTCTTTTCTGCAAAAGTTTCTTCATTTTGTTGTAAAGTTTGTTTATGGCAGGGGACCACCAGATTGGCTTCCTTTTTTTGGATGAGAGCATTTTGGTTCTATTTGGGATGGCACGATTCATGCATGAGTGGATGTGCTTGTATAGTGCCCTAGTGTAGGGTGTAGTGTAGATGTTTTATTAATTCCCAAACTCTTGTACTTAAAGTGTTATAAGTAGTTACAAAAAAATTTTATCTCCCTTAACATGAGAATTACTATTACTAGAGCAGATATATATTTTACTGCTATTATTATTACATTTATTGAGGTTGAACTGTATTAATTTATCAACAGACGCTTAATTAAATTCTCACTATAACCTCTATGTAAAAATACAGACAAAGTTTGACAAGTTTGCTTTTGTATATCAGACTTATTATTACAGAGCCTGGACAATCTAATTATCTCCCCATTAGGTAAAGATTGGATAATATGAACCGGATGGCAACTAGTACCAAACAAATATTGGTTGCCATCCTCAAATTTACGATGAACTGTAGTTTCAATAGAGCCAACTTTCATTCCAGATAAATGAGCATCCAGAAAATTCACCTCTGTGCCAAATTGTAAACCATCAAATTTGAAATTATACACATTGTTATTTAATTCCAAAAGAAATACTGATACTGCATCCAACCCTGCATCACAAATAAAAATTAAATCATCAATGTATCTGAAATAAAATAAAACATGTTGTTGTACAAACTCATTTTTATATACATAATCCAACTCAAACATGGCCATAAAAACATTTGTATACATAGGGGCAAATGGTGCACCCATGGCTGTACCACTTGACTGATGATAAACAACTTAATTAAAACTAAAATAATTATGAAACAAACAGAAGTGAATTAGTTCTACAATATAATGAGACCTTGGACTATCATCCAAAAAAATATTGTAAGGCTCGTATTCCATCATTATGTCTAATATTGGTATACAAACTACATACATCAATAGTTATCCAAAACATATCCTGATTCCAATGGATGGCTGATATCTTATCTAGAAAATCAAATGAGTCTTTAATATAAGAATCCAACCTCTCTACATGGGGTAATAAGTAATTATAAATTAGAACCCCAATATTGTGTAAAAAATAACTTACATCAGATGCAATAGGAAGCCCCGGAGGATTAATATTATCCTTATGTAGCTTAGGAAGACAATAAAACGTTGCTAAGTTACAATTATCTAAATTAAATTTAGTATCTAAGTCCTTCTTAGAAAAATAACCCAGGTGCACTCCCTTTTCAATCACTGCAGAAAAATTCTTCATAGTATTCAAATATGTACCAACATCACACATTTCATAAGTTAAATTATCATTCAAATGTTGCATGCACATATTATAATACTGCATGTAGTGAATCACCACAATTTTGTTGCCTTTATCAGAAGGCTGAATAATCAAGTCATTTCTAGATATAAGATTCTTAAGGGTAAGCCATTCAATCTTAGTCATGTTATATTGGTGAGAAGTATGACTATATTCATCAACAAGTTCCTGTATAGAAAAATAAAGCATTTCAGAAAAATGTGTGACAGTGTCATTCACATAGGTGGGGGGGGTATAAATTTGCTTTGAAAATGAATGCCACTAGTGTCTAGTAAAGTATAAGCATTTGGAGAAATGTTAACATCAGAATCACCAGATACACAAGAAAAGAAACTGTAACATTCAACATCAGTTTCCAAATGAACAGGTTCAGAATTAATATCCCTTTGCTGTTTTTCCACTTGCACATAAAAAAAAAATTAAGATGTAATTTCCTAATCAATTTGAAAACATTTTGTTTAATCAGATATAACCAGGGTACTACAGTCGGTACAAACTTTAAACCAAGATGAAAAACAGCATACTATTCATCAGTTAATGCACATCCAGATAAATTTACATTTGAAACATTACAACTAAAAGGAGAGGATTCAGTTCCATCTACCTTGTTTATAAGGCTGTTAAAACAGTACAAAACTGTACAAAAATCCAATGAAACAGTACAAAAAGCTTTATAACAGTGTAAAATGTAATAGCTTAGCTGTGTAGCACAACTATAAGCATTAAAAAGTCCAATTCAATGAAATAAATGTAAAAAAAAAATTTTTTCTACTCTTGGAACCTCAGAGACTTTCCACTATATTACAGTGATGAATCACCACTCCTCAGCCTGGTAAAAACAAGTACAGCCCCCTGCAGATACAGGGTTTTAAATACCAGAAAAGTTGGAGGAATCTAGAAGCCTGAATTACTACGCAATCCTGCTAGCGCCTGCACTTTCAACCAATCATTTGTGCTAGTGAAGGTAAGGCAGCCCTGTTACTCTCACTAACAGAGAAGACAAGCCCCTACCAGAAAAAGATGACAGCCAGAAACACAGGAAACTTAACAAGTAAAACAACCAGGTCTGGATACAGCAGGCCTTTATCCAAAGTATGCTACATGACTAGAACATATAAACCTCACAGAAAATGCACAGAAAAGCACAGTCAGAGCACTCCTAAACTGGAAACACAACTCCCAGTATGAAAAAAAGCAGTTTATTGTTAAGCAATTCAATAAAAATGCAACTACAGTAATGAAACATTATATAGCAATGAAAATACAGTTAAAACAGTACAAAAATCCAGTGAAGCAGTATAAAAAGCTTTATAAGAGTGTAAAATGTAGGAGCTTAGCTGTATAGCACAACTAGAAGGATTAAAAACTGAAATTCAATGAAATAAATGTAAAAAAAAACTGTTTCTGCTTTTGGAGCCTCAGAGAATTTCCGTTATGTCGCAGTGATGAATCACCACTCCTCAGCCTGGTAAAAACAAGTACTGCCCTCTGCAGATACAGGGTTTAAATACTAGAAAAGTTGGAAGAATCTAGAAGCTCAAATTACTACGCAATCCTGCTAGCCCCTGCACTTTCAACCAATAATTTGTGCTAGTGAAGGTCAAGCAGTCCTGTTACTATCACTAACAGAGAAGACAAGCCCCTACCTGCATAAGATGACAACCAGAAACACAGGACTGGCTAGAGCAGGCCCTTATCCAGAGCAAAGATACAACCAGCAGCAAAACCAGAAAAATAATCCAAAACACGACAATAGGATTCAGTTCCACAGTAAAATTTATTACAATGCCTTAGCGCCTCGGCCACGACAGCCTTCAAAGAGTACAAAATTACAAAAAACACATTCCCCTATTTATACATCATCAGCTATCATTTAATAAATTAATCAATCAATTAAACAAATACTTTAACATTTAAAGCAAACTTCTCCAATTTACTTCTCTATTCAGACCTCTTGGTGTTAATGTGTCAAACTTCAATATGAAAACAGTTTCTTTGTATAATAGAATATTTTTAATTAATCTTTCATCCCCCTTTCTGATAAACACTTCTTCCAAAACTGTAGCTTGTAGTAAAGTAATATCATTGTGATGTTTTTCCAAAAAATGAAATGCTACAGGCCTTTCCAGTCTCTGTTTCCTAATGTGTCTTATGTGTTCCTGCAACCTGATTCTGAATTTCCTCTTGGTTTCCCCAATATAGAAGAGGTTGCAGGGACACTTCAGACAGAATATTACATCTGTTGTGTCACATGAAAAATGATTATGTGGTCTAAATATTTTCCCATTGATCCTAGGAAAACTCGATATTATATGATAACATATGTTACAATTATTACAGGGTGTAGTGCCCAGAGACACTAGGGGGCTAGAAGGACTAGCTGCCAGTGAAATAAAGTAAGCTTTAACTAATTTATCCCCCAAATATTGGCCTCTCTTATAAGCCACATAGAGTATATTGCAAATAATCCTATGCAGCAGTTCATCTCTGTGTAAAAATTCCAATAATGTATAATTTTATATAATAAGCCAATTCTTGCCAAATTGAAACTGTCAATAATGTTGCTATTTTGCTAATTCTAGTAATCTGATATTGTTTGTAGACTACCTTGTAACCACCTGTTTAACTTGTAATGTTTCTTCTGTGTCTGAACTCTTTCTTGTAATTAAAATTGTTGTTTTTGTGGAGCTTTTCTCCCCGGGCCTCCACTGAAAACGGGCCCCCATGCCCAGTGGACTTCCCCGGTAATCAAACTGAAATACATAAATAAATAAATAAATAAATACATCAATGTTTTATTAATTTCCAAACTCTTTTACTTAAAGTGTTATAAGTAGTTACAAAAAACATTTTATCTCCCTCAGCAAGAGAATTATTATTATTAGAGCAGGTATCTCTTTTACTGCTATTATTATTACATTTATTGAGGTTGAACTGTATTCATTTATCAACAGACGCTTGAATTAAATTCTTACTATAACCTCTATGTAAAAACACAGACAAAGTTTGACAAATTTGCTTTTGTAATTCCGACTTATTATTACAGAACCTGGACAATCTAATTATCTCCCCATTAGGTAAAGATTGGATAATATGAACCGGATGGCAACTAGTACCAAACAAATATTGGTTGCCATCCTCAAATTTATGATGAACTATAGTTTCAATAGAGCCATCTTTCATTCCAGATAAATGAACATCCATAAAATTCACCTCTGTGCCAAAATGTAAACCATCAAATTTAATATTATACACATTGTTATTTAATTCCGAAAGAAATACTGATACTGCATCCATCCCTGCATCACAAATAAAAATTAAATCATCAATGTATCTGAAATAAAATAAAACATGTTGTTGTACAAATTCATTTTTATATACATAATCCAACTCAAACATGGCCATAAAAACATTTGTATACATAGGGGCAAATGGTGCCCCCATGGCTGTACCACTTGACTGATGATAAACAACTTAATTAAAACTAAAATAATTATGAAACAAACAGAAGTGAATTAGTTCTACAATATAATGAGACCTTGGACTATCATTCAAAAAATATTGTAAGGCTCGTATTCCATCATTATATCTAATATTAGTATACAAACTACATACATCAATAATTATCCAAAACATATCCTGATTCCAATGGATGGCTGATATCTTATCTAGAAAATCAAATGAGTCTTTAATATAAGAATCCAACCTGTCTACATGGGGTAATAAGTAATTATAAATTAGAACCCCAATATTGTGTAAAAAATAATTTACAGCAGATGCAATAGGATGCCCCAGAGGATTAATATTATCCTTATGTAGCTTAGGAAGACAATAAAAAGTTGCTAAGTTACAATTATCTAAATTAAATTTAGTATCTAAGTCCTTCTTAGAAAAATAACCCAGGTGCACCCCCTTTTCAATCACTGCAGAACAATCTTTCATAGTATTCAAATATGTACCAACATCACACATTTCATAAGTTAAATTATCATTCAAATGTTGCATGCACATATACTGCATGTAGTGAATCACCACAATTTTGTTGCCTTTATCAGAAGGCTTAATAATCAAGTCATTCCTAGCTACAAGATTCTTAAGGGCAAGCCATTCATTCTTAGTCATGTTATATTGGTGAGAAGTATGACTATATTCCTCACAAGTTCCTGTATATAAAAATTAAGCATTTCAGAAAAATGTGTGACAGTTGTTATTCACATAGGGGGGTATAAATTTGCTTTGAAAATGAATGCCACTAGTGTTTAGTAAAGTATAAGCATTTGGAGAAATGTTAACATCCGAATCACCAGATACACAAGAAAAGAAACTGTAACATTCACTATCAGTTTCCAAACTAACAGGTTCAGAATTAATATCCCTTTGCTGTTTATCCACTTGCACTTAAAAAGAAAATCTAAGATGTAATTTCCTAATCAATTTGAAAACATCTTGTTTAATCAGATATAACCTAGGTACTACAGTCTGTACAAACTTTAAACCAAGATGAAGAACAGCATACTTGTTCATCAGTTAATGCACATCCAGATAAATTTGCAACATTTGAAACATTACAACCAAAAGGAGAGTAATCAGTTCTATCTACTACCTTGTTTATAAGGCTGTTAAAACAGTACAAAACAGTACAAAAATCCAGTGAAACAGTACAAAAAGCTTTATAACAGTGTAAAATGTAGTAGCTTAGCTGTATAGCACAACTATAAGCATTAAAAAGTGCAATTCAATGAAATAAATGTAAAAAAAAAAAACCTTTTCTGCTCTTGGAGCCTCAGAAACTTTCCGCTATGTTACAGTGATGAATCAGCACTCCTCAGCCTGGTAAAAACAATTTGCTTTGAAAATGAATGCCACTAGTACAGGGTTTAAATACCAGAAAAGTTGGAGGAATCTAGAAGCTCAAATTACTATGCAATCCTGGTAGCCCCTGCACTTTCAACCAATCATTTGTGCTAGTGAAGGCCAGTCAGCTCTGTTACTCTCACTAACAGAGAAGACAAGCCCCTACCAGCAAAGGATGACAGCCAGAAACACAGGAAACTCAACAAGTAAAATATCCAGGTCTGGATACAGCAGGCCTTTATCCAGAGTATGCTGCTTGACTAGAACATAGAAACCTCACAGAAGATGCACAGAAAAGCACAGATAGAGTAATCACAAACAGAAAATACAACTCTTAGTATGAAAAAGCAGTTTACAGTTAAGTAATTCAATAAAAATGGAATTACAATAATGAAACACTGTCTAGTAATGAAAATATAGTTGCAACAGTATAAAACATTACAAAAATGCAGTGAAACAGTAAAAAAAGCTTTATAACAGTGCAAAATTTAGTAGATTGGCTGTACAGCACAACTGTAAGTGTTAGGAAGTGCAATTCAATTAAATAAATGTAAAAAATAACTTATTCTGCTCTTGGAGACTTGATGCTTCTTCTGACCTACTGCTCAAGTAACCTGCTGCTGCCATGCTAGCCATCCTGCATTCAGCGCTCTGTTTTACAGGTGGAGCACCTACAGTGGATGGTCTCATGGCCATGCAGCACCCTCTGTGTGGCAGATCAGGTACTCTAAAGATACTCCCCAACTGCAACATCAGGTCTGCTGTATATGTGGAGCTCCTACAATGAATGGCCTTGTGGCCATGCAGCTCAACTTGTATGGCAGATCTGGACAGCAGGCATGGTCTCTGCCTGCAATATCAGGTCTGCTATACAGGTGGAGCTATGGAGTAAAGCAACATCAGTTGGATCCCGTTGTCCCACTTAGTCCTCAGGAAAGTTCACACTATAGTTTGCATAGGTAATGTGACTCACTAAAATAGCAAGTTATAGAATCTCATTGCCTATTCATGGTGCAGGGAGATTCCTGATCATTCAGTGCCTCAGCAATACCAGGCACTGAATTTGGGCAGCTCCCTTACAAGATGATACCATCCAGGAGGTGAGTTGCAGCATCGCTATGGAGTTGTGATACCAGAATGGCAGAAACTCTCCATTCTTCTTCTTTAAAGTTCTTGGGATCTGACCCTCTGTTTCTCTGGGATTTGGTAGCTATAGAGTTAAATGACTTTTGACTTTGATTTTTGCCAGAATGCCACTTTACAGACTAGAAATTCACAATTAAATGTATATCATCAGAAAATTAACTTCTGCTAGCCATTTTATCCTCTTCCAAAAGGCACTGAATGTGACAAAAGATAACACTGTGCTGTTTTGTAAATTCAAGCTGCATTTATTATCTGCATAATGTAAATATTTTAAAATTCAGCTTTCACTCATGACAAAGTTAGGAAACCATTGCATGCAGAGCTGGATCATGGTCAAATGGGGCTCTAGGCATGGTAATGGATCAGCACCCCCCCAGCCATTCCAGTGTTCCATTACTTGGCCAACTCTCCCCAGTTACCATAAACACTGTTCACACCTGTCAGTGTACATACTATTTTCTTCTTTACTTCTACAATGATTACAGATATTTGAATTTAATTTAAAACTTTTATTTTAAATTGTATAGCACATACCATTTTCTAAACAAAACAATACAGTCTCACAATGAAAACAGGCTTAGCATAAATAACAGTAAACCTCTCGCCTCTGAAACTCACCTTCCTTGAAACAGTATTGAAACCCATATTAATAGAAAGTGCATCCTGCCAGTGGTGGATTAAGTATAGTTTTGGTCTGTTTTCAAACCATGGGCACCCTGCACACATTTTTAGGACTATACATAAATGTATGTGTTCTTTTATTTACTTTCCTGATTGTATTAAATTATATTCCTTATTTAACACAGCACCACTTGTTAATGTGTTTTAAATTTGTAGCTTTGAACATTTTTCTAGTACGCATTGAAATAAAACATATGAACCATTAATTACAAAACTACCCTTTGCAGAAATTTTCAACCATAAAAGGCCACTCAACCTGTTGTCTTTAAAATCCACCAATAACCAAAATTATGCACAATCTCTGCAGAAGTAAAAGCCATATGAATAATTCCACATTAAAGAGAATTACAACTAATGAAAAGGCTGTTGCTGACAAACAAATGTGCATTTCATTACTTCATCTACAAATTCAGTGCCTGCTGTCTTTGAGGAATAAATTGCCTATGTTGCATTCAAAACTTGAGTGCTGCTGGTGATATGGAATAGGGAATGACTGACAGTCCAACAACAGGTTGATAGCTTTCATCCTCAGAACTGCAGCACCCCTCCCCCTAATGCTGCACAGTAGGGTCAGCAATCAAGTAAACTGTAGCATGTTGTGGACTTGCCCAAGAAAGCACAGTATAAACTAAAAATAATGCATAGCTTGAAACTATTAACTATGCATGAGCCGAGTTGCTCCAGTGTTAGCTATGTTTACATGCAGTAATTGGCCAGCACACATCCCTCTCCTAATCAGCTCCTCCTGCAGCATTAGACCTATGAAGAAGTTCAGCAATCATTGCACCATGCAGCCCAGTTGACCAATAGGCTATTTTTCTGCTTACAGTTTCTTTCAATGGCATTTTAACACAAATCTAAAAATGGCAATAAAACTCTAAATGTTGTAGTGTAGGAAATCAGATTCTTGTTTTCGAATTGTACATAGTGCTTCAAGAGTTCTCATTACTTTACTTAGATTGAGAGCTCTTAGAGCTCGTGTTACAGATTTTGAAATAGTGCACTCATTTGGAGTAGCAAGAAGAAATTTTTTTTAGGCTTACCTACAGGCTGTTGAACCATTAATATACCAGGTCATCACCATCTCTCTTAGGTTTGAGGTTTTCCCATCTTACTTAAAGGAGGATGGTGTTAACAATATCCTTAAAAATCTTGGTTTACGTCCTGATGATCTTAACAGTTATCGTCCAATCTCAAACCTTTCATTTCTTGGTAAGATTCTTCAGAAAGTGGTTTACCTTCTGCAGGAGACTTACCTGACCAATAAGGCTATCCTTGATCCATTTTATTCAGGATTTAGGGCCATGGTATTTAGACTACTCTCACAAGAGTCTTTAATGATTGACTAGTTGTGAGCAATCATTATCATTATTATTCTGTCTTGGTCCTCCTTGATATTTTATCTGTCTTGGTGGATCATTCTATTTCATTAGATTGACTGGAGCATTACTGTGTTGTCTCAGAAGCAGTCCTTCACTGGATTGTTTCTTACTTATCTGGACGTACTCACAGAGTAGTTTCAGGGTTTAAATCATCCTCCTCACACTCTCTAGCTTGTGGGGGTACAACAAGGCCTCATCTTTGGTCCACTATTGTTCATCATTTATTTACACCTGCTAGGTGACAATATTTGATTGACAGATTCACAATACCATTGCATTTCTGATGAAACACAGCTGTACCTCTGTTTCCCATAGGATTCTATGTTAGCCTTTTCTTTTCTCTTCCAAGATCTGGAACATATATATATGGCTGGATGGTCAGTAACAGGCTTAAATTCAACACCTCTAAGACTAGCACTGATAGTTCATGTTCCTTTGATGGACTCTTTCTTATCTATTTTATCACCAGTTATTTTGCTGGGGTGACATATGAATTTTGGTGTCAAATGTATGTGATCCTGGTGTGATTTTTATTGACAGTCTGACACTGTAGGACCGCATTTCAGCTGTCCTAAAATCTTTTTTCATCCATATGCAGAATATGAGCCTTATCACCCAAATTTTGTCTCCCACTGACCTTCTAACAGTAGTATATGCTTTAGTGTCTATATTTAGATGATTGTAATGCCCTTCATCAGTCTTTTTGCCTATGAGTTTGCCTAACTTTAATTGGCATAAAACTCTTGCAGCTCACTTACTTATGGGTGCCCCAAGACCTCATCATATTACCTTATTTTACAGGATCTACACTGGCTACCAGTAAGACAACTGATCATCTGTAAAATCGTTTTCTGGTTCTCGATATGTGCATTTAGGTCACGCATTATCAACACCAATTCATGTTGTCCTGCTTTATCTAGTATCTCCTGCAACTGCTGTCTGAATGCACTCTTTTCCTTATTATGACAACCATGCTGAATACCGCCCTTTATTTTCACTAAACAGTAATTTGATTGCCAGTTCTGATGCCTCACTGTCTTCTGAAGCCTCTCCCTCACCATAATGTCCACACTAGCCTGTTTTCCTCCTGAGTAGTAGACCATAATCCCAGTTTCTTGTACTGCTCTTCCACCTCATCTCCTAGATACATAGCATGCCCAGCTTCCTTTTTACCATCCACTTCAAAGCTGCATTCTTAGATCATGCTTTAGAAGTGGATGGTAAGAAGGAAGCTAGGCTATGTATCATCCACTTCCAAGCTACATTCTTAGTTCATGCTTGGAAAGTTGAATGGCTTTACATCTAGCTTTTATTCAAAAGAGCTATCCAGGCTAACCCAGACTGAGCAACTTGACCCAATGGTTAAATACCCATGCCCATTTAGCAAGAGTAGTCAACATGACAAAATCACTTAGAGACATATTTTACCTTATACATTGGCTAACCAAGGCACACAGTCTGTGAGGCATCTTTTCCTGTCTTCAGGATACTGTGCAGCACCATAGTAGATATTAAAAGCAGTTAATCTAAACAACTATTTCCCTTGTACATATACCCCAAAGAAACATAGGGAGAACATGCAGACTCCATACAGACATTGGCAGAAGGTGCAATGATATGGGCTTTTGCCAGCATAGCCACGTGGAGTTCTGTAAAAAATGAAATATATGCTGTTTGAATATCAAACTGATTTGCACTAATGCTTATGTTACAAATGTATTGGAACTGTATGGCATTTGAAAATCGAAATGTGTTTGTAAAGTTGCTAGCATTACAAAAATGTGTCAGCAGTGGGTCCTGCTAGACACAGAAGGAATATACATGTAAGATTGTATAAATATAAGTTAGCAAAGGACACTGGCCGTGAAGCAGTTAATCTCAGTCCAGTTAGTTTCGGAATATAATTGTAATTAAATTAGCTGTTAAGCCATCAACATGGCACCCCATTGTGCTGAATGGAACTGGAGTCAGTAGGTCTCGGAGAGGCCATTGTTTAATAGCCTCTGTAAAGAAGAGGGGAAGTACTGTAATTGTTTCATGGCTCCAGAGCACTACCACAAACATTTAGATGTGTATTGTAGTCATCTATGCTAAATTCCTGTCTCAGTTTCAAAGGGGCAATAATGTGAGAACCTAGAGTCAGGTGACCAGATGAGGTCATTCTGCCAGTCATCTCAGAAATTTTAGATATTAGAAAGAAAAATCTCTCAGTATTAAGTATTCTGTCTTGGGTCTGACAACAAGAAGGACCGTTCACCTCATCATCTGCCTTGCTCTATTAAGTAAGTAAGGAATGGTAATTCTGCTAGATTCAGTCAGGAAAATATACTGAAGCTTAGTTTAGATATTGTTTTTCCTTATTTGTCTGAATCTGTCCATCAATGTTATTTTCAGTATTTCATGTGATTTGAACTCTGTGGTTTACTGTAAATATACATTCAGTATTTTCATGCTTTTGTATTATTTATTATTAAATATATTTAAAACTTTTATTGTGGCTGGTCCTTTTAGAAAGGCAGAAACAAAACTTTGCAAGGACGGCAAGTGCAAATGCCCAAAACCAAGTAGCAAAACAGCAAACAGACCAGCTCAAATGTGAGAGAGGAATTTTGACATTATTACAAAGTCAAATAACAGTCCACAGACCAGTTTTGGCTAATAGCCTTTTTCAGTGTTTAACACAGACTGTAATACACAAACCCCGATTTATAGAAAAATACAAACACACACATATTAATCAACCAATCAAAATATCCCACTATAAATGTTCATTTAGGTTGGGTGGAAAAAGAACACACAGTCTCACAATCCAGGCTTTCTCCTTTTTATTTAAAATATTGTGCCAACCAGCCTTGCAATTTCTGTTACCACATATCCTATCAATAATAATAAAATGAAATTGAGCAGATGGATGTTTAATAATGTGCTTATGTAGTGCATTAGTGAGACATGCATGTTGAATATAATGCTCTTAAGCACATTTTAGTTGAACACTTTTCTGACATGTTATTAGGTTTCAAACTTGTGCACTGTTCACCTGCTTGGACTCTGTCTCTGTAGTTAGAGGTGTTCTTTTCAACATTTGTGAATCTATATTTAGCATAGATGGATACTTAGGGAATTTGGGACTCATTCAACTATGCTTTTGGTGTTGAGCAGCTCCATATACAGTTATTGTGGCTTCATTGGGAAGACAAAATCATTTTGCAGTCTTTATTTTGCTTTTGGAGTATGTATATGGACATTCGGTTGATTATATTTCTTTGAAGCAAATGCTTGTTATAAGTGGATTCCCCTTATTTTGGACTGTTGTTGCTCATAGAAATCTATTATGAACATGTGAAGATCTTTTGGGCGTATTATTTGGGAACAAAAAGTATTTGATTGAGTGTTTTTTGACTATCTAGCATTGTAGCTGCCTTTAAGTTTTTGCCGATTCCCTTTTGAAGTTCTAAAGACACCATTGGGGCTATTTCATAAATAGTTTTTATGTAATGCATTTGTAAAAACCTTCAGGGTATACTACTGTCATTTCTTTTTGGTGAATTTATCCATTTAACTTGGTGCTTTTATAACATTTGTGAATCTATACTTAGATATTCATGCAATGTTACAGTATAACTATTTCTGAATCTTTGGAAAAATATATAACTGTTTATTCTCAATAGGTGTGCTAATTGCTATATAACAGTGCATCAGCATATTTTTGTATTAGCAACAGCCATTTTTTCTAAGCTATATTTTGCTTTAGCACTGATATTGCACTAGTATAACAACTTTTATGTGCTTAGACATACATAGATGAATACATACTTCTTGTGTATGGTTAATAAAAACTTGTGTTCTAAAAACCAATAGAGCGATTACATCCATATTATTGTTTTAAACTAATTTTGAAGTTTGCTAAAAGGTAGAATATATTTTTAGTAGGCAATCTTAACAATCTATATTTCATCTTTGTGTATAATACTGATCAATCAATATTGAGACATACATGTTGAATATAATGCTCTTAAGCACATTCTAGCTGGACACTTTTCTGACATGTTATTGGGTTTCAAACTGTGCATGTTTCACTATAATATAGGAACTTGTGTTTGATGAAGCAACATAGGTTCATAGGTTCATAGGTTCATACTAGGCTATCTGCCCAGGGGGGCATATATAGCCTAGCCAGAGTGTGTTGGCTTTTCGCCACCCATTTTAAATTAATTTTGCTATGCCTTTGATGAGGGATGAGTAAAGGTATGATGACCTCCCCTGATCTAGATGTTATCAACTTGGGTCCCCAGGATGTGGTAATTTGTGAGCACTTGTTTTTGCCAAGGGGATGACTATACTTGTCTGTTATTGTGTTTATATAACTGTGTTAAATACATTCTGATGTTTGCTAAATGGAGAGGTTAGTTTCCTAGATATTTAGCAATTGATATTTGGAACTATTTGCATGCCACTTTTGTTTCTTGGTGGTGGTTGTAATACTATATATAACCATTGGGCTGATTTTCTCTATATATAGTCATCCAACAAAAATATATATTGAGGTTGTTGTCCCATAGTATTTGTGTTTTGGTTACAGCATTTAAAAAGATATCAATAGATATTTTTGTTGTATATTATACATTTTCAAGAATGGATTTAATGAATATTTTAGAGGGGCTCTCAGCAGATAAGGATGACATTCAAGTTTTTGGACTAGATCCCAACACAGGTTCTAGTTTAAATCAGGCATCTCAGTTAGATAAGCAATGTGTTGAGATATTTGATAAGTTACTTAGAAGTATGAAAAGTCTTAGATTTTGTTTGCCATCTGAAATTACTCAAGGCATATTTATCAAATGGTATTTCTCCTAGGGGCCTTCGCATTTGGATTAAACCATTAGTTGGCCAGGCTGACAATATTTTATTAACAACCTGGTCTGAAATACAATAAACCACTTCAATGGAAATTGTTAAGGCCTTGCATGCTTTTTATGAACATAAAATAGATAACCATGTGTCTGAAGTGACTGCACTGTGTGAATCGGCTAAGCAGTTTAATGAACAACAAATTTATAAAACTTGTTTTCAGAAATTGAGTACTGATTTATTAGTATTTGAAAGAGAAATTAAAGAAAGGAAATTAAGTAAATTTAACAGAGATGTTAAAAATTATAGTTTTGGAAAACCCTTTCAGCAAGTTAAAAGTGTCAAATTTTCTCAAGGAGACACCCGTATTGTCAGTCAAATAATAAAAAGGAAAAAAAAATCCATTCTTAAAAAATCTACCAGTGATACATCCAGGGAGGATTCGTCCTCCTTTACAGATACAGAAACTTAATCACAGCAGACATCACCAGCGTCTAAAAAAAGTTGTTCTTTTCAGGATTTTAATTCCCGTAAAAATGTGAGCACTGCTCCTTTAGAAGGAGGAGGGGAGGGAGAAAACATAGGTCAAGATGCATCCTTACAAACCCTGCTTTTTGAAACCCAAGTAATGAACCAAAATCATGTACATAACATTTCTTCTGTGTCTTTGTCCGATATTGAACACCAGGTGTTGAATAAAGGTTTAAACTTTATTTCTGGCTATGTGGTGTCTGAATATACTTTTGTGGATGATTTTAATTCATTATGTAGATTATTGAATCTTAGACTGTTTTTTGACAACAACACAAATCAAGAGTAAACTGCCTCTAGTATACCACCTTTCACATTTCACAAATCTACATTTGTTCCCCCTATGAATAAGCATGTTGATATATTTTATAAGTGTATGTTGAAAGATTTGCGCTTTGGCACACACTTAGAAAATGGTCTCCTAATAATTTGTCTTCATCAGAGCTTCATGCTTTAGATAATTTGAGGCAAAATAAAAATATTGTAATCATTAATGCTGACAAGGGTGGAACTACAGTAGTCATGGATTGGTGTATGCATCTAGCTGAAGCTGAGAGACAGTTAAAATATGGTCAGTTTTAAACAGTCATGACTATTGATCCAATGTCTAAGTTTAAGTGTGAAATAGATGCATTCCAAGAATTGGTAGTAAGTGAAGGGATTATCACTGATAAAACCTCATATCATTTAAGAGTTAAGAATCCATTACCACAATAGTTGTATCTTCTCCCAAAAATTCACAAAAATGCTACACAGCCACCAGGGAGACCAACTGTTGCAGGTAATGGTTCTCTTACAGAACCATTATCCGAATTTTTGACAATATATTTGAAACCTTTGCTAAAAGGTGTGAGGCTCCATATACAAGATACTACAGACTTTTTAATATCATATCAGACACACAATTAGACACTGATTGGATTATGTGTAGACTTGATGTTACATTGCTTTATACCAGTATAGCACATTGGGCAGATCTCAATTCATTGGAATACTGGCTAAGGGAGATTTTACTATAGGGATTAACACATTTCCTTCTCTGTTTGGCTAAACACGTACTTACCAAGAATGTTTTTGATTTTAATGATATTTGTTATCTACAACTTAAAGGTACGGCTATGGGTGCTTCTTTTGCGCTGATCTATACCAACCTTTTTATGGGCTACTTGGAACAAATGATCATATATGACAATAGTCATAACATATTTTTGGATGAAATAGACATTTAGAGGAGATTTTTGGATGACTGGTGGTTGGTCTGGAAATCGGATGTAAAATTTCTACAAGAATTTGTTGAATATCTCAACAAAAATAAGTTTACTGTGAATTTTGATATGAAATCCATCTCTTTTCTTGATATCCTTGTAAACAGATAACCAGATGGTACACTTGTTACATCATTGTACCATAAACCCTTTCATTCCAACACTTAACTGCATGCCTCCAGTTGTCATCCAAAACATATCATTTGAAACATCCCCAAGTCCCAATATATGAGAATTCGGAGAATTTGTTCCACAGATGAGGATTTTCAATTTCAGGACAAGGAACTAACATCTAGGTTTTGTCAATGTGGCTATACAAAATCAGATTTGGTTCAGACTAGCAGTCAGGTTAAGGTGTCACATAGGACTGACCTGTTGAGATATCAAAATTATGAAAAGAACTTGGATTGTCCTATTAGGTTCATAACGAGTTATGGGTGAAATACCTATGGCTATATGGACCTGGTGCAACATCGTTGGGATATGTTGTTAGCTGATGAATGGTTGAATCTCCTTTTAGATGACAAATGTCATTCTTCTTTTAGGAAAGGAAAAAACATTGGGTGGCTACTTCATTCATTATAAATGGAAAATTCCGTCTTTAAATTTCACTCAGGGCACATTAGATGGTAATAAGCTTGTTGGATGTTTCCCTTGTGGTCACTGTTCCTTTTGTAAACATGTATTTCAAGCTAAACAATTTACCACCAAAAACACAACATATTTATTTAATATCAATACATTTTTGAACTGTAGTAGTGATTGGGTAATTTACTTAGCTGTATGTACGTTTTCAGCTTGTTATATAGATCAAACTTCTAGACCTATTAAGTTACGTATATCTGAACACTTTAGTAATATTAGGAATAAATGTCTTACTAATGCACTATATAAGCACACCGTCAAACATCCGTATGCTCAGTTTCATTATATTATTAATGATAGGATATGTGGTAACAGAAATTGCAAGGCTGGTTGGCACAATATTTTAAATAAAAAGAAGAAAGCCTGGATTGTGAGACTGGGTGGTCTTTTTCCACCCAGCCTAAATGAACATTTATAGTGGGATATTTTGATTGGTTGGTTAATATGTGTGTGTTTGTATTTTCCTATAAATAGGGGGTTTGTGTATTATAGTCTGCGTTAAACATTGAAAAGGTTTTTAGCCAAAACCCGTCTGTGGACTGTTATTTTCCTTTGTAATAAACTCAAAATTCCTCTCTAACATTTGTGCTGGGCTGTTTGTTTGCTGTTTTGGTCCTTTTAGAAAGTATTTAACTATTGAGAGTGCTTATATTTATTTGGTGACACTGTGTGGGCCACTCCTGATGGCCTAGCTGTCTTGGTCAATTACTACCATTTGTTTTAGTATTTCTATTACACAGTATAATTGACCACTCTTATTAAGGGACGTAGAGTAGATGATTGTGGAGTGTCTCTTGGCAGTGATAACTACCTTATACTCCTGGCAGAAGGGGGTACAACATGTACATTTGTGCCAGGCTTTCCCCTGTGTGTGTGTGTGTGTGTGTGTGTGTGTGTGTGTGTGTGTGTGTGTGTGTGTGTGTGTGTGTGTGTGTGTGTGTGTGTGTGTGTGTGTGTGTGTGTGTGTGTGTGTGTGTGTGTGTGTGTGCAAAAAATCAAATATCATCATGTGTGTGTGTCAGCTACTTGGAGCAGGGACATGAAACACTGGTTTCACAAAGAGGGTGCTGGAGGACTTGGCTTGGACACTCGGTTGAAGACCTAACCCTAGAGCTGTACAAGTGGAGAGTCTTACTGGGGATCAGGAGGGACACAGAGATCCAGACCATGAACTGAGTGTGTTCCCTGTGTGCTCTTAAGAGAATTTGTACTTGGTGCAGAGAGCTGTATCTGGAAATACTGAGTGCATCCATTTGTGTTCCAAGTGAATGTCCCTCTCCAGTGTTATTGGTGAGGATTTAGGCTCCTTGATTACTGGCCCAGTGTGAGGACATCACAGAAGATCAGGTCAAAGCTCGTACTCTGTGTATGGAAAGCAGAGACCTTAACCATTATGCCAGTTAGTCTCCCTAAAAATGAGCAGAAAGGGCATAAGATCTGAGACTGCAATATGGAAAATTGTGTTTCCTGCATGTAGACTGGTAACCAAAACAAGTCCACATACTCTGAAGCTCGAGGCAGTAATCCAGACACCAGAAAAATGAACCAAAAAAAAAACAAATTTATTATACTTTAAAAACATTAAGTGTATACTTTAAAAACATTAAGTGGTTTTGTCCATTCACTTGGACTTCATCAGAACAATGAAACAGATGTAATTCACTTCTTATATAGTACACCAATTAATTAATTAATTAACTATGAGTTTCCTGCATGTAGAATATCTGTAGAATGGTGGATATGTCAATTGTATAAATTGCACTAAGGCTAATTATGGATGTCTTCATAATATCAGAATGCCATATTTTAGCAATATAAGGAAATATCTGCATGTCTGCTGTGATTGCAACATTAAAATATCTCAGGGATTCAATAATATTTAATAACCATAACAGGTAGCTTTATACTCCAGCTTTTCAAAACTATATAGGTAGGATGAAGTTTGTCATAATCACATGACTGTTAGTAATATGCTGCAGGCGTTATTAATTTATACCATTTGGTTGACTTCATATGTTTCTACTTAACTTATGGTACCTTTCTAAGGGAAACATAGTGGGAGATTTATATTGACTAACATTTCTTTTCTCAGAACACCATGGATATCCCCCAAACCCACACATGCTTTGAATCCTTCTTTTCTAAAAGCTCAGTCAGATGTGACATCTGTTTAATAATTCATCTGGAGGATATATCCATATCATCCACAATATGATTCATTATTACAAGAGTAGGGACAGAAACCACATTAATCCGGTCTCTAGATTTCAGCATCATGCAAGCAGTCTGCTGAATCATGGGACGGTGATGACAAATTTGAAACGTAGAACATGTTTTTCATTTTGGTACTCATTTCAGTCCTCTTTAGAAAATGCCTGTGGTATATGTAAACTAAAGCAACATTTGCAGCTGTACACAGAGGTTCTGAATGGAAAGATTATAAAAGGAGCAAGCAAAGGAGAGTAGTATTGCTGGAAATGAATTCATCCACAGGTCTTGGTGAGTATCTCCATGAGATGGACCCTATTTTTATCAAATTACACAAGGACTACACTGATATATAGACTGTATTCTATATAGAATATATCATGGACAGAAGTGGGACAAGAAATAAAAAAGACAGCTGGGTGCACAAGTTGCAGGATAAAAACAGTACCCAATCCTTGTAGGCACGCTTTTGCCAGGACTTTAAAAAGTGACAGTGTAGAATCCTCAAGACATGGAAATATTCTTATAATGGGATTAGGCCAGGCTCAGGGGGTGGATGCCCCCCAGTTGTAGAAGGAAGTAGTAGGCCACAAAAGCACAACATCAGAGAGCCCAAAAGGAGCCATAAAGAAGAGTGAATTACTGAGTATAAGAAAAAAATTATGTACTGTTACTATTATGCAAAATTGTCAGAATTTCCATATAGAAGATATACAAATAGATTAAGAGAGAACATAAAAATGCTTACAAGAAAAAGTATCAAAAGTCTCAAATGCAAATTTGTGTTCATTAATGCAACAGATTCTTGAAAACATTATATAGACCAAGAAACCTTGGGCCATTTGTAAAAAGAAGTCTGAGGAAGTGCAAAAATATAACAAACAAAAAGTAGAGATTTTTGAAAGATATAAACAAAATAAACATGAACATGGGAAAGAAAGAGAGATCTGATATGGTGCAACATTTATGCAAAGGAGAAAGCCAGACTAATCAATATAAACAAGAAACTCCAAACATATTTAAAGTGAAATACAGACAAAGGCATCCAGATGCGGAAAATTTTACAATACAAAAAAAATAACATCACAAAGGGGAACACAGAAAAGAAGACTAGTAAAGTAGAAGTTAAATAAATAAAAGCTGACATTACAGAATACTGGAAAAGTGAAACATTTAGTGTAGAAAGTCTAACACAGGTTATTTCACAGAATGATGGAAAAATGACTCCCCGAAGTAAGGAGAAACAGGAAGAGCAGGACAAATCTGAAGAAGAAATATGGACGTGGGAATGAAAAAGAGATTTAATATGGTATATTTATGCAAAGAAGAAAGCAAAACTAATCAATACAAAAAACCAGCAGCATGGATATTTGAAGAGAAATACAGGCAAAGGCATCCAGATATGGAAAATTATACAATAGAAAAAAATAAGAAAACAAAGCGAGAAGAATTAGTAATGGAGAAGTTAAAGAAATAGAAACTGAAATTTTGGATTACTTGCATCATTAAGGATTTAGTATAGAAAATCCGACTCTAGTAACTTCACAACATGATAGAATAACGAGTCCTCAAATTAAGGACAAACCAGTGGAATGGGAAGCATCTGATCAACTGCCATATGAAGATACTTTGAAGCCTTCAGTAGGAAACCAGTACAAAAGTTCAGCTGGAGTTGCCCAGCAAGGGAAGAAGCAGAAAATAGTGGCAATTGTGATGCAGTCAGTGTTGTGAAGTGATAGGCCAGTTACTTTCCATATGAAAGAGCAACGGATGACACAAGATGAAGTTGAAGAGAATATCTCACAGGAAGATGTTCTGGTACTTTCTGTAGAATACCCACAATAAATCGAGAATAAAGAATGTGCTCTCGGTTTAGAAGTAAAAGATCTAATGGAAGAGTTGCTTTATTTAATAGAGATGGATAGCCATATTAAGGTTGATGAAAGAAACGGCTTATAGAAAGTCAACAAGACCCAAAATGATAGACTTCTGATAAAACAAATGAATACAGTAATCAAGAGTGTTAAGAAAAACTCACATGATATAATAGATATAAATAGAACATACTACTGTAAAGCTAAATTAATAACAGATAAAGTCTTACCATAAAAATACAGGGCAGTAAAGGAATGGAAGGGAAGAAATCAAATCCCATCATGAAAGTATCGAACAGGGAAAACTATAAAGCAATTAAAACAAGAAGTGTCACTGTTAGAAGAGTATAAAGAGGGAACAGATCAACAAAAATACTTAGAAAGATAGATATGATGAAAGCAGCACACCGTATTATAACAGATCAGGATCTATTGTATACTATTGCAAATAATAAACTACAGCTATCAACACAGTCAGGAAAACTTGAAGATATGCAGAAAAGGAAAAGTGCAAAATAAGCAATTTATTGAAGACACAAAAACGTTTTATAAAGAATTGGGAAACTAAGCAAAAGGAATAGAAATATCACCAAAAAAAGAAATAGACACAATTTGGAGAAATATTTAAAAAGATCCTGTGGAATATAACAAAGATGCTGAATGGATAGAAGAAGTAAAATAAACAGTAAGAAGTTCAGATGTACAGGATATGAAATGGGATGGATTATCGGCGAGAGAAATTGAAACAAAATTAAGCAAAGCTCCTAAATGGAAAACCCCAGGCCCAGATGCATTACCTAACATCTGGCTAAAAGTATTTACATCTTTACATGAAGATTTAAACCTGAGTAAGAACTACTTATATGCACACTCTGATCAGACACCTTGATATTAACAACAGGAAAAAATTACACCCCTTCTTAAGAGTAAGTATGCAAGCTATCATAAAAACTATTGATCAATAATTTGCCTTCCAACGATGTTTAAACTATATACTGGAATTGAAGCTGATGGAGTTTATAGTCATTTTAAAAAAAACTCAGTCATGGCACTAGAACAAAAGGGTGACAAAAAAAGTCACATGGATCATTTTCTGTTAAATAAAGTCATAATGAAGAACTGTAAAATGAGGAAGAATCTAAGTATAGCATGTCTAGATTACAAAAAAAGCATTTAACAGCATCCCATATTCATAGATAAAGATGTGCTTACAGATGTATAAGTTATACCCTATGTTGATCAGTTATATTACTGTGACCATGAACCAGTGGCAAATCACTTTGCAGCCAAACCATGCTAAAGGACAAATTATTATCACTCTGATAAAAATTCAAAGGGGGATAATCCAGGGTTTTTTATCCATCACCAAGAATGTAGAGTTATATGGATTTGAGGATATTAAGAAATTATGAAGGTGAAATTGATATTTCAGGGCTAGAAAATATATTAGTATCACCAAAGACCAAGTGTAAGTGTAAGTATTCATTTTGGCTAAGAGAATAGCCCTTTTCCTTGGTATTTTAAGACATTAATGTACATTCCTTACTTTGCAGTTAAACAGGTAAAGTCTGTCTTCTGTGTTTGTTTATTACCGTCACTCTGCCTTGAAGGTCAACTAATTTAACTTTAGTCTGAGTAGTATATGATAAATTCCCAGACCTTTTCACCATTGAATTGAACTCTTTGTACTGTCTATCAGTCTTCCTGAAGCTGTGTGTAGTATACCACAAATATACCTGACTGTTATAAAACATGAAATCAGTAGGAGGTGTTCCTCATTCTAGTCTCATAGGCTTATCACATGGGCATACTGCTCTATATCATCCCAGCCCTGTTACCATATCAGTGTCTCTCTTTCTATATTACACAAAAGTAGATACCCTCTGATAATTCCCCTGGTTTGATTGCAGTTCATTTCTAAAAAAAAAAAAAGAAAGACAATGCCCTTCATTAGGTAGAGATACTAGGAACACAAGAACTACTCTAGATGAGGCCAAATAATAATTTCAAGCAGAAACAGGGATTTCCTGTTTATTTTAAGAAGAGAACTTTCCAGAAATGCAGCCTCTGGTTTGCATGGTGCATTGGCAATTCAGAGTAGTTACACTCTGGCATACAGTTGCGATCCTCTTCTACAATGGCTGTTATGCATTCGGAAAGATATACAATATTACTGACTTGTTAGCTATTTATCAGTCTTATTACTAAATAAATGTTGTTAAAGTAAGTTAGGAATTAAGTTATTATAAACATAAGAAATGTATTTACTTACGCCAATCTATTGTTGTTTGCTGTATTACACTGCCCAAATTGCTCGCTGCCGCATTACTTTCAAGTTATTCTAGAAAATGGTTAATGTGCACTTAGTAACTTAAAAAGAAAGCTTTTCTCCCTGGGCCTCCGCTGAAAATGGAGCTACGTCCAGTTGGACACTCCCGGTCAACAAATATAAATAAATAAATAAATAAAAATATATAGTGATTATATAGGTAATTCTGTAATGGTACTAAATAAGAGATATAGTGATTTATACATTATGTTTATTTATTATTAGTTATTATACACATTTCTAAATCTACATTTATTCATTATTAGTTATTATACACATTTCTAAATCTACATACTATACAATATAATAGTGTAGTGTACTTCTTAACAATTTTGTATGAAATTCCTTGGAAAGCAGACAGTGAGTACTACAGCAGAACGAGAAATAGATTGGTGAGCAAAACAATAAATGACTCTTGTCCTATAGAAATATGACAGTGTATTTTTCAAAGTTTATAACCACACAGAATGAGTAATTTGAAAATATCAACTTATGTCAGTAGCAAGGAACATCATTGTTCAGGATAGTCAGTCTCAGCGCTCTTCTTTTTTTCTTTACTCTGCAATCAACTTTCATTTACAAATTGCATCTGACCTTTATGTAGTTGTTATTGTGAGAGAAGGATGTAATTAAGCATTGTAGGGCCTGCTGAGCCAGCTGATATGCAGGCCACCGTGAATGCAAGTACAAGCTTACTCGGTGTTTGCCTCTTAAAGTCTATCCAAATCTGTAAGAAATAATGACTATTGAACCACGGCACAGCAGCAAGATGTCATTATTGTTAATTACTTAGTAAAAAAAAAGAATTTGTTCTCAATGACAAAAATGTTAACCTCCTTGGAGCAGATGATGCCATAAAGGACAGTTGGTCTCACTTATTTAAAGAGATCAATATAAGTGAAACTAAGGTAATTGTACCATATTTACATATGATGAAGCGTTAGAATACGTATAAAAAAACAACCTGCTTGTTGTGGGCAGATGACAGTCATTAAAAGACCAGAGAGAGAAGCAAAGGCTTCATTCATTATGTAAAAGCTACTTATTCACAAGCAAGCTGCCAATGTGACAACTGTGCAACACCAGTTAAATGTTAAGTAATAAATCCATATACTAAAAACAAGCAAGTTAGCCTGTGCAGTTCTCTTTGCTGTAATCTGTTAATGTGCTGTTCTAAAGGTGATCTCAGTTAACAATGTGGGAGTCTCAAGAAATTTGAAAGCAAGCATGTAAGCATTTCATTTTCCTTGTTATGATATTTGCAAGAGGTCACTGCTACTATAGATGATGTCTTAATGTTCATTAATCAAAACACAGCATATAGGTCAAGATGCACTTGAACAGTATATGATTAATGACTCCACAAATGCAAGGATTTCATATAATAATGCATGGACAAAGTATGTGCAAAACTGAAATGTTCTTTGTAGTATTTATCATGGCTGAGTATCTGCATGTAAAGATCTATGCTGTACTAGGAAAATCCCTTTATTATTGTTCGCTAGTTTTCACCTTTTTAGAAGGACACAGAGCACACACACACACACACACACACACACACACACACACACACACACACACACACACACACACACACACACACACACACATAATCACTGGAGTAAACTGCTGTTTGCAAAAAAAAATCTATTCTCTGTTCTTAAAGATTTTACATTGTCTGCTGAACATAATTTGTTATGTTCCTAACAAACTTTTGCTGCAAACTTCAAAAGAAGTTCACTCCAATTTATATAATACATTTTTATATAATACTATACAGATATATTAGATTTTGAGGCAGCTCACAATTGTCTGGACAGGATTATTTGTACTTTTGGGTCTCATGGTTAAGTGCTATCAGATATACCCATGGTAGCAAGTCAAAATGCATTTAAAAATAGTCAGTGACATGTAAAAATACCTAACCCAATTTCTCTAATTGAAAGTGCAGATGCATTAATTTTTTTAACAGAGAGAGAGAAATATTATCTGGTCCATCTCCTTTTTAATGGTCACACAACCTTCAATAGGTTCGATAGCTATACATATAGCATATTTAGTAGAAAATACAGACTTCCTTTTTAAGATACAAAGGGACACCTTACCTAAACAAGTTTGCTCTGTCATTACTTTAAACTGCCGATTATAATTACGTTAAGAACTTTAAGAGAGATCAAGGAGAGATACTAGTGGTAGCTGATATTCTTTTCTATAGGTTCCAGAAAATATAAAAAAAATTATTTTGTTAAGAACGCTATCTTCTTCTTTGACATAGGCTTAACTTTGGATTATATGTTGTGGGAAAGAGACCAGCTCTGGTCAATGGAATCACTCACATTAATGTCATTTTCTACACATAAAATTCATGACATACTTTAGCTTTAACAAATCCATTATAAAAAGAAGATGGGGGGGCCAGATTCCAAAATTTCAGAGCAACATGAGCATACAGCCTCTGTCATCCTGGCAGCACTAATCTGAGCTGGAAAAATCCATTCTCTACCCAGAATGACATTTTCCCAGAAGTCAGAATCTACCCAGTTAAATTGAAGGGGGGACAAGGTAATACAGTCCACTGCCATCCAAGGTTAATGAACTGTGCTGCCTAGTCTGAGTGTAGTGCTAATACTGCCTGAGGTCTCAGTAAGGTCACATCGAGTCTCGATGATTTTTGAGCACAACTGCTCCCCTGTATGTCAAACATGGTATTGCAGGCAAGGCATACAATTGGAGTGGCATGGCCAGTAGGCAACTGAGTGCAACACCTCCATCTGTAGGGCAGTCTGGATAGTAAGCATCATGCCTGCATTCACTTGATTTGAGATAGGGAACAGGGAGGCTGAGCCAGTATCCCAACAAGCAATGCAATTTGCCTCCTTGCAGTACCATTTCCAAAATACAGGAGTAGCTGCATGAGTATAATTTCTCCACCCACACCACCTTACTCATGTATGCTAACCTTAACACTGCCCTAACCTTATCCTTGCTCCTAATCCCCAACACTACACATTAGGGTATTAAATATCCTTTTCTTAACAGTACCATCACACGAAATAGACACAGCCACACAAATGTGCACATACATGCATGCCCGCACAAACACACATACATGCACACACATATTTCCCATTTCATAGTCCTTACTCTAAACCTAATCCACATATAAACACACACACTCATGCGCGTGCACCCACACACACACACACACACACACACACACACACACACACACACACACACACACACACACACACACACACACACACACACACACATATTGCTAGGCTTTTTTTGCAGAATGCTAGTAACTGGCACTCACTGGTACAATCATTAGAATACGACTGGCTGGCTTTGGATGAATTGCTCATATATATCGGGGATTTCTCTTTTCTCCGAGACTTGCAAAAATGTTTTTTTCTGTGATTTTTTTCACAAAGTTTTGCTCATTTGATTCTCACATGGGCTAATTGACTAGGCTTAAAATGGCTCACAAGGGCAGTTAGCCTAATACAAATCAATGAACCTATCATCTATGAACCTAACTTTCATATTTGGAATTGCAGTTAGGTAAAGTGATCATAAATAAATTGCATATCTGTTAGAGCAGTATCTGTATATTACAAACAATACATATGCATGGGTGTGTTAACATTTGCACTTCACTCTGTTGATTTGTAATGGAATTATTGATCCATCAACAGATTGACATGCTTGAAGAATTTGTACAAATTACTCATTCTCAAGTCCTGCATGTTTGAAAGCAGGAAGATTGAGTATGTCTGGGTAAGGTAAGTGTAGGGTTGGCATATACCAAAGGTTTTGACATTACAGATGGGAGTGTGTGTATGAGTACTTGTAAGTTAATGTTCAAGTAAGGGACAGGGAAGGGGATAGATTTAATGTTCACAGACATTTATCATCTCATAGCACTACTTCCTTCTATTAGCCTCATCATGCTCAATCTGTCAGTTTCTCTAGTCTACTCCACTCCCTTCAGCTAACTGCGGAAACTACAGGCACTTTTTTCATGGAAGCAATTCTTTTATGCATATTTAAATTATATTTTTCCAAAGCTTTCATGAAGATGCATACTTTGGATGTAATTCACCTCCTTCCAAATATAAAAAAGAAACGCTGTATAAAATTTCTGCTCTTATTCTATTTCATATCGACCTTAATCCTAGACCTTTATCTGCAAAGGCTATTCTTGAAAAATTCCTAAGGGGCAAGTGAAACATTTCAAATGGATGAAAGATGGCACACATTGGGTGGAAATTCTAAAAGAATTGGCAAAGGGTAAGACATGATCATGAGCAATTATGCCACGTTTGATTCCATAATGAAGGGCTCCGCTGCAGACAGCCCTCTGTTAGTATATGTCAAGGAGGACTGGTAGATCACTATACCTTATTCCAAAAGCAGATTTAGGCTTGCAGTGCAAAAGCACTTCAGAGCTGTATATTTACAAAGGCTGCCAATTCACAACCCTTAAACAATGACTTAACTCATTGAACTCAAAGGGTGGTTTTGGCATTGCAGCAGTTATGCAGGTGGTAGATGGTTGGAAGCCAGACCACCTGCAGCAGAAAGTTCCTGTTACAGGTAAAGTTGCAGAACTCTTGTTACAGAGCAGTTGTGGAGGGTAACCATAGAATGCTCAAGAGTGGTAAGTTAATGTGTGAGTCATGAATTTTAGTGGAGATGCTTTGAACTGCTTCATATGTGAACAGATAAGCAATATTCCCTGGTAGAGTTGTCCCCTACATGAGCATTTTGATCTGAGTGGAGTGATAACACAAGCAAGATGACCAAGTGGGCTGTCATAAATGGATTCTCCAGTCTGTCACACAAGTGATGGTGTTGCACATAACAACGTCTAACTGGAATCATGGTACTAGATAGCTTCATGTGGAAGTAATGCTGTCATCTAAGCAGGAATTATGTTATGGCTGGAAGAAGTAGTAAGATTAATTACTACAAACTGTTCTAGATTTTCATTACCCACTTCAAATGAAGCAGGAACTCCTTGTGGTTCCTCATGCAGCATTCTGAAGTAATGCTTTTGGTGTATGCTTGCCTGCTTGCTGACATGGCTGATGACAGGGATGTAAATCAGATTTTATGCAGTAAAAGAGCATGGTGAAGGGTCTTCACTACCTTATTCCTAATGTCTTTGGATCGGGGACGTTACAATCTATAGTATCAGCAACAGGTTGTGTGTCCTGCATAGCTTGATGAGTCTCTGTAAAGGCATGATAACCATTTGAAATGGCGGGACCCCCTACAGCTAGTCCTGAAATATGGACTCTGAATGGCTGAAAGAAATTGCACATATACTAAGCCAAGATGCCATTTCTTTGAATACTTCCTTTTCTCCAAGGTACAGAAATCTTGATGTTGGTATATATAGGTTTTAGAGGTATGAGGGTGCATGGGAGGCTTCTCCCCTGCTAAAAGAAGCTTGGAGGAGAAGAGTGATCTTCAGGATTCACTCCTCTCCTGTGTTTTTGTCTTTTATTCGGATTGTCAGCATTTGGTGTTTCTAGTGCCGACAATCCAGTAGGGAGTTCTGAAGATAGTGGCCACAACTGAATCATGGATCTTTCAACATGATGAAGCCTCAGAAAATATTCACCCTGGCTACAACATATTCAGGACTCATAAGGATGTTGGAAGATTTGCATTTATTGACTCAGGACAGCTCAGACTGATTCTGCATCACTTAACAATTTTGCACTACCACCCTGATGAAACAACACCTCATAAAAGTCTAAAATATTTCTCAAAAAGTCTTGGTATCAGTTACATTTTTTAAATTCAGATTCAGATTTAGATAATTATACCTTTGAAGGTTATCAGATAGTATCAATAGTGAACTGGTAGTCATGTGAGACTGTAATGGTTCATAGGTTCATAGGTTCATAGGTTCATAGGTTCATAGGTTGGTACTAGGCTATTGGCCCTAGGGCTTATACAAGCAACAATTTCCTGGATATTTCTTCCCACAATATTTACTTCCCTGGACCCCTGTCTAGCAGGTTAACCAACATGATCCCCGGGGTGAATTTCCTATCTCCCATCCAATCGTCAAGGTTCCTTTTGAAGAGGGCCAAGGAGGTGCTCTGCTTGACATGTATGGGCAGTCTATTCCAGAGTCTGGGGAGTGTCTGGGTCAGGAACCTATCCCTCCAGCATGTTTAGATCCCTGGAGTGTGTGGTTCTGAGGGATTGGGATTTCTTTAAGTTGAGCATGTCCAACAGCACAGGATTTGACATGGCTTTGTATGTTAAGCAGAGATCACCTGTGAGTAGACAATATGCCACAGAGTATAGCTGGAGTTTTTTTTAGACGGTCAGCATAGGGTATCTGCTTTAGGTCTGTGATTCTTTTAGTGAGGTATTTCTGCGCCTTTCCAGCTGTTGCAGATGTCTTGTGAGGTACATACCAAATGGGGCATTGTACTTTATAAGGGGTTTAATGAGGGATAAGTATAGTGGGACAAGACAATTGTCCATCTTTCACTGAGGCAGAAAACAACCTCATTATTGAGGCCTTGAGACAACACCACCAAGTCCTGCTGTCCAGAGTGAGGCAAATAGGCAAGATTGTAGAGCCTTGTGTAATGAACAGGTGCATAACATTAATGCTGTGACTCAACAGAATTGCACATGTGAGCAGGTATGACACCAGGTCACAGATATGATCAATGTGGCATGCAGGCAACCTCTGTCAGCCACTGAGGAATTCCTGTTGAACCTTGCAACACAGGACAGCTCCCAGGCATCCATCACCACATATGTCATGGATGTAAGTGCAACCGCTTCCACTCAAGAGGAGCATTCAGGTATACTTAGTTGGATCATCACTGGAATATTGTAGCAGTCAGCATGTCTGGGTGCACATAGTGTTATGTGGGTGTCGAGCATTTTGGAGGGGGGTAGCTGCAGTTTTAAGCTCATGCACAGTTTGTGACTCACATGCCTGTTAATATAGCAGCTAATGTAAGTGTGAGATATTTTGAAGTATTAGCCCTGTTACACTGTCACATATGCTACTGTGTACATTTCTTCTCCCTCACATTTTTCCAGGACCATTAGGAATAGGAAAAGGCAGGGCTCCTGCTGCTGGTAAGCACAAAACTGTTTTGTCAGAGATGTAGATTTAATTTACTGTATTTGCTCAAGTATCATCACAGGCCTGCTAGCTGGATTGATGTACTGTCTGCATGATTGCCAATTGTACAGATATTTTATGACTGTACATAGTTTAGACTCATATCTATGCCTTGTAGGTGTGACCATAGTCATTGTTTTGACAGTATTGTCAGGACATTACAAATTGTCATAACTGTCAACTGTGCAGAGTTTTGCAAAATGTCAACACTGTAAACCATTTATGTTCTGCTCATGAGCTTCCTGTTTAAAGAACATTTATTTCCAAATTATTACAGATGTGGGTTAGAAAATCATGTACTCATGTCCTGCTGTATGAGGGTGTGGGATATACAAGTGTATAATAGTGACAGCAGTGTATACAGTTTAACATATATTGCAACACAGTATTGCAGAGCATAGTAATGCAGGTATTAATGTAATGCTTTTCCCTTTTTATCACAGGTGACCAGGGAGGTTGGTCTTTGTCCCCTTCATAACCTGATGTCAGTGTCTCCTCAGACTCTGATGATGATGGTGGGCAAAGTGAGGCACAGCTGGGGTTTGCAGGGACTGAATTTGACAAAGAGGTTAACATCCCTCATCTGCCCTCATTATCACTGTACACAGCCAGTGTGCCTATGCACACCCAGTCCCCTGTGGCCACATATTTTGGACAGTCAGAGGGTGAGGACATTGAACAGGAAAGTGTGGCTACTGTGGCTTCAGTGACTGTTGACACTGGCCATAGCCAAATAGCTGGCAAGGTTCCCCACAGGTGGATTGATAGGGGTGCTCAATGGTAGCCTCCCTCCACCACCTGCTGCTGGTGTCTCATCTTGTGTCACTCATCATATGTTTAAGGCCATCATGGAGGCACAGGCATGTTCAGAAAGGAACTCCAGATGATTGCTCAGGATTATGGTTGCAGTGCCGTCTGACATCCCTGAATATCTCCACCAGATTGCTGATACCCTGGATCAGTTCACTGATGCAGTAGAAAGATGCTGATCTGACAGAGGTCCCACACTATCTGTCTTGGAATGTATGTTGTCTGTGATGGAACATCTGGTTGGAGATGAATGTTAGCCTTGTTGACGTAGGTCAGCAACTACATCTGCTGAGAATCAACGTGGCCATGTACAAACACGGTCCTGTAGTGGCAGTACATCCAGCACTCCAGAGAAGAGTCTGTTGTCCACATCAAATGTGGCAGGCCATGGGCTCGTGGTCCTGGGCAGTCCCATGGAAGACACATTCCCAGCAGACAGCAGTCACCCTCAGGTAGTTGTACAGCATCTGGCCTTGGGCATGGAGGTGGCAGTGCAACTCCTAGTAGAGCCAGTTCACATGTTCTGGGGCAGAGACAATGAACTGTCAGATCTACCATGCACAGCATACAACTGTCCAATACAGACATGTAGGGCTAGCACTGAGCTTGATTGTGTGCACTCAGACACTTACACACCGATGTCACATTCAGGTCACTTACGGATACACACACCACATTACCATGGTCCATTCTGCCTGCATCCCTTCCTGACTCACACACAAGCTTGCCAACCTATTGGGTCATCCTAGGCCTCCTGCACTCCCACACAACAACCTGTGCAAGTGATGATACCTGTGCCACATCCATCTCATTTCTCTCATGGATGCAGGGAAATAAAGATATGTGTCTGATGCACAGGGTGACTATCTGCATTAATATGAAATTGTTTCATCCAATGTTGCTTTTGACATGCTATTTGTACTGTTCAGTTTCTGAATTTGTGCGTTGCCATTTATAATGACTATACCATAATATTATGTGTACATTACAATGGATACTGTTGTAATGGCTTTGTAGTCACATGGTGACAGGTATCACACAACAATGTTATGTCTCACTTTTAGGATTGTGTAGGACATACCTAGGGGTACACATCTACAATCAACCTATCAACATCAGAGCGCAGAACTGAATGTCAGCAGACAAGACAAATGTTGTCTGAAAGGTAACACAGTATATGTTCAGGGAATTACAGGTTCATATGTGTTTAATATGCTAATGAACACAAGGGCTCCTTTAAGCCTAGCCATGTATCCCCATACACTGTCAAGGTATGATACCACTGAAACTGTAAGCAGGGATTTGGGAGCTGAAACATCCACAAACTGTGGTGTGGGAGGTGAACCATCCACAGTTTCCCTGAGTCCATTGCAGACATCGGTCCACAAGCAGGTATGATTGCCCTGTTCCACATCCAATTGTGTAACTTGTACTTGATTTGTGTTAGGGTGGAAATGTGCTTTACATGGATGCAACACCTGCTCCATATAGGGGTCTGTGGGCTACATACCTGTCTCTCTCTAGCATGTCCTATATATACCACTGTCAAAGTGTAGGTGTGTAGAGCAGGTCATTCTGGTGCTATTTGTTTCATGGATATGCAAGAGGTCCATGTGGGGTCTGACACCATCCTGTATGGCAGGTATACACTACCTCTCCAAAGCATGTAAAAGACAGACTACATGGATAGTGCCTTTATTTGGTCTGCATAGGACATGATATGTACACCATGTAGTGCTTTACTGAGGAACTTCATTGCACCAAGGATGGGTCTGTTGCATGCTGATTAGAGTGGAACAATGGCTTCTTTGGTTTACATGCCATACCTTTGTTTATAGGTTGTGCAACACAGAATGATGTCCACAATATTACAGACATGTGACAGGATAGATCAATATCTGTGTCCATAAGTCACTGACTACTCAGTCAATTGTTCTAGGTGTGCTGACAATACAGTTGTTACCAGGAGTGGATGACTTTCCAAAGGATAGCATTCTGCATTTTTTGGTATTTAGTGTTAGCCCATGGCTCTGACAACAACTTTATGTCTGTGTCAGCCCATCCTGGAGAACATTAGTATCAATGTGGGATTCAATGACAGCTCCTTATTTGCATGAAGTCATCGATGACTAGAATGTTGGATTATGTGTCAGCTTGACTTACCGGTCGGGTTTATAGCTTGTTCCTCCATGACATGTTGCTCTATGTGTTGATATGTGTGTTGTTTTCAAAGAGTGCATGTGGGTCTGCTGAGGTTATTTGCTATCTGGACTGCACTCAAATCAGCATGCAACAGACATGTCCTTGGTGCAATGACGTTCCTCAGTAAAGCACTACATGGTGTACATAACATGTCCTATGCAGACCAAATAAAGGCCCTATCCATGTAGTCTGTCTTCTACATGCTTTGGAAACTCAATAGCTGACTTTCTATATGAGATTTTTGTGATTTATGTTGGTTACATATCACTGCCTCAGCTCATGTCTGCTTTGGATTTTGTGTGATGGCAGAGGTGTGTGGACCACTGACTACCTTAATGACATTAGAAGTACTTTTATGTGAGAGCTTTGCCTCCAGTGTCATCATATATATATATATATACATTTCTCACATACCATATTATTTTGTTTGATAATGAAGTGGTTGTCGGTAAACATGTTGTGATTTCTACAGTGCTTCAGGCTGCCCATATCCAACATGGTGGTAAAGGTGACAGTGGGAATCCTCATATTCATGGCAACAGATCCTTTATTGTTGATTACACAGCTGTATTGAGCATATCACTCAATGTCACAAGTATCTGCTCCACAACTATGGGGACAATGCTTGACAATGCATGCTGGTTGTCCTGTGTACAAGTTGGTAGTGGAGTTAATGCCATCATGGTTTCTGAGAAAAATGTCACCCAAGGTGTCTGGTCCTGCATAGAACATTGTCAAACACTGGAGATTAAAGTAATATGTGCACCCTATAAAGTTAAGGATGACGCAGTTAAGCAGTTATTCTGTAGTTACACACTAATCATGCAGTGCATACTGAGAAAGAACATTTACCTTATGAAGGATGATGAAAATAGGGGAGTCACCTGAATTGTTGCTGCCTGGCTACTACTACTGGTCTCAACATGGCCTCAATGTGGTGGGGTACAAATTATTCCTTGTCTCTCACCAGAAAGAACACATTAGCACCAAGCTCAATTTATGAAGCAGGCCATGGCCTGTTTGTAGATCCAAACACTTGACACACATGATGCAAGGCTCCGTATGCTTGTTGTAGCCTTTTCCAGGTAGATGTCTTAATTAGCAATCAGAACAATCATTTGATGTTTGCATGTATTATGCCTTGGGTTCCAAGGGTTGTAGCACTTAATAGGCTACCCACCTGATGGTGATTATGAGTACAGCTGCTGCATGGTGGAGATCTGCATGACATGGATGTGAGGCCTACTGCAGACAGGTGGCCACCTTTGGGCAATGTCTCAGTCCCTCCCACATGTCCTAGGTATGTCATACTGTACATTCATATTCGTGGAACACTAAACTGTATTCCCATATCATTTCACACAACATACATTTGCTGTCTGGTAGTTTGACAGACATTGTAGACTTGCAAAGCTAATGTAATGACAGCAAAATTGGACAGGTTTTCTGTGCATGCACAGGCATGCACATCTTCATTGCAAAGAGTGCCTACAGAGAATGTGTTTCAGGCTGTGAATCCCATGGGTGTAGCAGCATGAGCCTTACTTTGCTGGGTTGTACACTGTCACATTTGTAGGTATGCTTTTCCAACCATGCCTAATAACAGGATTATGGTGCATTCAAGTGTCACAGGCCTGGCAAAGTAGTGTACACAATCTACCATCCCATCCCACACTATCAGGTATTATTTTCCCTTAAGACAACACCATCAATGTAATAACATGTTACATGTAAGCATCTGTCAGGCCATTGCCTAATTATGGCCTGTTGTGACATATACAAAAGCAATAATATATTGCTAATGCTAATAGCATTCTTCCTGACTATTGTAGAGATGTGGACAGTGTCCCCAAACCTGTACTCCTACTTCACATAAACACAATGTGTGTGAGATGCATCTGCATTAAAAACCTTGCATCCAATCTCTCTCACACACACCTAGCTGTACATATGACAATGAGCAGGGTGCCATCATGCCCACCTCACCTCCTACTCCATCCAAACACACATCACACATACCTACATATGCAGAAGTCAGTACCAGAAACATACCTAATCACTAGACATGTCAAAAACAGCAACACAAGTACATTACACATAATAGTACCTTTGCAGAACACAGCACACATTATAGCTAATGCACCACTGTCTTCCTGGTCAAACCCTTTTCACAAAACACAAATGTAAACATATTAGTCATAGGTGATTACATTGTGAGTCACACTGATGTCCCCTCACCAGGCTAGATAAGGTAGGGGTCATGGTCAGCTATCTGTGAGCTGCCTGGATATGGAATATTTCACATACAGTCAAAAATGTCAACAACAGGTACTGTTATAGCTATACCATAGTTCCTGTTGTTGTGTAAGATTTAACATGTACCTCTCTGGACTTTGTGATGACAGACATGACTGAGCTCTCACACTGTGTGTCTCAGGCAGGTATGCCCTTGACCATCAGGTGTATTTTACCTTCAGATAGGATGATGCCTCAATACAAACAGAACATGATTGACTTCAAAAATAGTCATAGAATCTGGTGTCAGTCTAAGGGGATCCACTATCTGTCAACCTGGGATGACATGCTCAACAGACCTGGATGGGTCGCCACAGATGTTCTTCATCTGTCACCCCTGGGATTTTGGATACTGGCCAAGGCTATTGCCACCCCATAGTGCCCTTTTTAGGTGGTGTCTCAAGGACAAATTTTCCATTGTAAATACCCCATGAAAACAACCTCAAGGTTATGCTGCTAATAACTAGGAGTGTCAACAGGAAACTGCACTTAATGGAAGCTGTCCGCATATTGGAAGACACAGACCTTTGTGCAGTGGTGAGCATCATGGCCATACCAGGCTACACCTGCTTCCACATGTGCAGACCTCAAACTGAATGCATGCAGGCTAATTTTGGCAGTATATAAATATTCATTAAGAATACATACACACCCACATTGGTTACACAGTATGATTCCATGGATAGACTTCAGGTGCTAGAGATTGTTTGTGGGGCACCTATTCATGTCTTTGCTAGCTACAGGAGTTACTCCATGAATCAGGGCACCCACTCTGCTTATTTGGATTTGCATGACTCTATCAAGATACATCTGGGCACCATGGTTTAGGGTGACTTTTACTACCCACTGACTGGGTAGATTAGTGTTGCTCAAACTCACTTGCCCAAAGGTTACCCAACTTCATTATCTCCAAAGCCCTGGACCAGCTGGAATGCACCCCCCACAAGGAGAGCTAACATACTTGATTGGGTGCTTACCAATATGGGCGACCACTGTAGCACCCCCACTGTGAGGTCCTCCGTGATGAGATCTGACTTCAGATTGGTCTTACTCAAAGTATCTTCTTGGACAGGGGCAATAGGTCCTGATCATGTATATAATGGTAACAACTTGGATATGATTCTATGGGTACTAGGGCTATGAGCCAAGTAAATTCCAATGAGCCTATGATCCCATAGGCAGATGTAAAATGCTCTGGCATACATAAACTTGGCAGCAATGAGAATAGTACCAGAACCCATTTATTTATGCAGAACACAGTACAGCATACACATACACACCAAGTTTGCAGCTGTGAAAATAGAAACCCTATCTAATGTTACACACTACAGATCACAGTACTTAACACACACACCACAACTTATGTCTGACATTAGCATGGCTTTAGGTAGTTTTATGGTTGAAGACATCAGCAGGCCTAGTGGGGGGGGGGGAAGAGTTTGGAGACCTGCATCACCTGCTAGGCCCAAACAGTGGGAAAACCCTCTTTGTTTGTAAGTCAGTGTGGGATTCATGTTTGTTTTGAGGAAGTTATATACCCAGGCATAGCAAGAAGGCTGGAGGGAGACTAGAACCCCTCATCTAGTCTTACACACTGCATATCACATGACTTATCATATGCACCACAGCTTAAGTCTAACAGCAATATGGCTTTAGGTAGTCTTATGGTAGATGACATCAGCAGGCCTTGTGGAGGACAAGAGCTTAGAGGTCTGCATCAACTGCATGAGCCAAAAAGTGCAAAATAATTGCAGCTTTGAAGTCAGTGTGGTACGCACTCTTGCTCTTTGGATATATATATATATATATATATATATATATATATATATATATATATATATATATATATATATATATATATATATATATATATATATATATATATATATATATATATATATATATATATATATACACACACACACACACACACACGCACACACACACACGCACACACACACACACACACACACACACACACCAAGTGGGGCAGAGTGAGATTAGAACTCCTACCTATCTAGTTTTATACACTAGAGGTCACAGTACTTAATGCATGTGCCATAGCTGAAGCATGCTTTGTAAATGACAGCAGATGAAGTAATTCTAGAAAACATAAACAAGCCCTGTGTTGAACAGCTTGGGAGGCCTGCAGAGTCACATTGCTTCTTACTGTCATCTGCAACTAGTAGCCTAACAGTCAGAAAACTGTTTAGTAGTCTTGCTATGTGACAATAGCACCCCATTAACACTCCATTTTGGGCATATGTGTCTGTCTGCATTTTGATGGGCAAGCCTGTGACAAAGTTAAATTAGCCCTGCCAATGAGTGTGCACACAACATAATACAGTACACAACTTGTTCAGTTGTTGATGTATGCTTGTTGAAATCCAGCAGACACAGGTGGCTGTAGTGAATGTGGGTGTTGTTGCTGCTATAGATAAAAACATATGGCTTGACAATATATTTACATATTTGTATACAATGCCATATATTTTCAAAGTTTCTACATGCTGTAATAGGGAGACATGGTATGACTCACCACTGTCTGGATGTTTGTAGAAAGTACACAGGTATGACTCATACTTATGTGTGTTTCACGCAAAGTTGTGGTTTACTGTCAAATGTGGTATAATTTACACATGCTATGAGAGAAGACTGCCAGAACTCTGAACTTCAGATATCCCAATAGTCCTCTAAGTGCAACACATGCTATTCTATGCACTTCTACATATTTTTAAGTTCATTATCTAATGTTGCACCTTTCCTTTTGGTCCTTCATCCAACATTATAAGTGTCGTAGTGCAGTTTTACGCTTTACTCTCACTGATCTGGGTATGTAGGGCAATACAGCCATACACACACATATATACATGTATATGTAGATAAATATAATAATTATATAGCTTTATATATATATATATATATATATATATATATATATATATATATATATATATATATATATATATATATATATATTTACACACACACACACACACACACACACACACATATATACATTTTTAAACAAAATTGCGTGAGGAGAAACATATTCGTGCTCTGCTTAACTAAGTGTATGGGCATGCGCAGCTGCATTTTCTGCTTGTTTGCACGTTGCTGAGGAGTACACACATGGGCGGTACATTGCTTACATCAAGATTTAATGTTCCATAAATTTACTTCAGTCCACAACTAGCTGCACTCCAGGGTAGGATTATGATATGACTACAATATTCCAAAGCTGGATCTACCTATATACTCAGGTCCATAAATTAATCTACTGTTTCAATCACTGTGCACTGTATGTAATATTCACTATTTTATTTATGTGTTCCAAATGTCATATGCTTAATTTGTGATATATTTAACAGCATAGTATAATCTTTTGATCAAATGATCAATTTAGTTAAGTTATTTAGCAGACATGCCCCATCTGTAACACATGTAATCAGTATACCCAATTTCAAAGTCATCTGCATACAGACTTTAGAACAATTCAAATGAAATGAATAGGTCTAAAGAGAAATCTGAACAGGTTTGGGCTTAGTACAGAGGCCTGTGGGATACCCTGGCTGTAACCAATTATTCCACTTGTCCAGTTGCTCTATGATACTTGCCATGTCCTATATGTAAGCCATGCAGATATCCATCTTTTCAAGAGTGTATCAATGCCTAGTTTTTCTAGTTTATTGATTAATGCTTGTGTATGTCCCTGACAAATCTCTATAAATTGCATCATAGTACACTTTTTCAGTCATTGCTGTTATTATATTGTCATAATACATCATGTTGCAGGTGGAACGTAGATCTATTTTCAGCACATGCATGCTGATATATGGTTTCAAGTCCCAACCTTTACTATTCAGATACTGATTAATGCAATATTACCTACCACTTTTTAAATAAGTCTTGGATATGCAGCTCAGACGCAAATGTGCCAGTGATATGTGCAATAAGATAATATTAGTATAACACACACACAATCACAGTTTGTAAAACAATATGTATCAGTCCTTAACATGCCAAATATTTGGATATCTCTGGATTAGAGCCCTGAACACCATTACAAAAGCTACCTGCTTTAGTCCCTTGAGCCACAAAGGCTGTTTGGGGATCATTCATCACACCATCACCTGCATAAATATGTACATTGCTATTCTCAGTTAACTAACATATAATATGTAAGTTAAAATTGTACATTATTGTTCTTATGCTTTGTGACATACAAATTGTGTGAAATGCCCATACAGCACAGATGATTTATTGTTATGGCAGTTACAAGGGGACGCTGCTGTTTGAGGGGTGTGGGAATAAAAGCCCATGTTCTTCTAGGACACATACAAGTCTGTCTATCATTTGACCTCACTTTCTAACATGCCCCTTGAATTAAGTGCCAGTAACCTGTTGCAGTAGGACTGCATGAATATTCCATGTATGAGGCCTACCAACTAACAATGGTGACATGTCAGTGGAATGGGTGTCTGTAGTTCCATGTGGATGTAACTTCTGTCCAAATAGCCCAGTATAGTTGCCTGCATAATTTACCCTGTCCATAACTACAATGGCATAACATAGGAAGCCACTATACTACTGTGTAGGTTATGGATTTACCTTGCAAGTGCAGCAATTGACACAACTGTAGCTCAGGACTTGACTCTGTCTGATGTGAGTAGTACATCGCCAATACATGGATAGGTACAGGATGTGTGAATTGCCTGACATCAATTTTAATTTATGTATGTGAGTAGGAGTAAAGTGTCAGCCCCTAGTCCCTAGGTTGCCAGTGGATGTGCTATGTGTTGTCTCTTAACCAAAGCCAGGGTGTACTGATGAGTGTACCTACATCTGCCTACAGGGACACCATCAGGAAGTTCCTCTTCCGAGTCCTCCTGTGAGTGTGGCTGTGTTGAGCGAGGCACTGGTGGGGGGCTGTACATCTCTTCCCTTTGCTGATCCTGCTGCAGCTGTTTCCGGACAATCAGACTGTGTAGCATAGCACATACTGTGAATATCTGTGCACATATGGCTGGAGTATACTGCAGGGCTCCATCAGATATATCGAGACACTGGAACTGTGACTTCAGAAGCCCAAACACACACTCTATGATATTCCAAGTTCATGCATGTGCCTCATTATAGTGTTCTTCCATGGGTGTGTGTGCATTTCTGATGGGTGTCATCATCCTCGGTTCCAGGGCATAGCCAGCATCCCCCATTAAATGGCCCTATGGGATGTCTCCACTAGCAAACATCAGATAC
>NC_056726.1:683556068-683691068 GCF_019279795.1 Protopterus annectens | reverse complement strand
AATAGTACATGCTGCTCCTTCAACTTTACTTTTCCTATCTTCATTAACTATATTTCCCTCATTTATGGCTAGCCTATGTATTGATCCTTTATCAAAATAGGGGGCAGCTCTTTGCTCTCTCAATGTCGGCATATCTACAAAGCCTCTTTTAATGTCTTTTTCTGAATAACCTCTGGTCCTGAACCTATCAGTTAACTCACTAATTTCTTTGACATAGCCTAAATCGGTGGGATTATACCTGGATGTACGTATTGCTTGTCCTCTTACCACATTATGATATACGTATCCCGGATGCATACTTGTTCTGTGTAATAGTGCATTTTTATGGCACTTTTTCCTGAATACTCCAGTATTCATAAGTCCATTATCCAATTTCTCTATATAAATATCCAAAAAAGGAAGTTTATTCTCGGAGTACTCATATGTGAACTTAAGGTATGTATTGCTAGTATTAACATTCTCCACAAATTCAGCCAGCTCAACAGATGTACCTGTCCAAACAAGGAACAGGTCATCCACAAAACGTTTATAAAATGGGACATAGTCCCTAAAAAGAGACATCTGGAAGAGTTTTTCGTGCTCCCATTCCGCCATATAGAGGTTGGCGTAGCTATTCGCACATGACGTGCCCATAGCTACGCCATCCTTCTGTAGATAAAACCTATCTTCAAAACAGAATACATTAGATTCAAGAATCAGTTCCAAGAAATACATCAAGAGCTCAATTTTTGACAACTGCATCTCGGAATTACGTTCCAAATAATTGTCCAGTTTAATAATCCCATCAATGTTGGGTATCACTGTAAATAACGATCTCACGTCAAGTGAGACCATATAAAAATTCTTTGTAGTATCAAAGTCTCTAAAAAACTCATTCAATTCTAACAGAAATTGTTTTGTATCCCTCAATATGTTAGTGTCTCTATCAACAAACTGTCTAAGTTGTTTTTCTACATATATTGATAGCGGTTCAGTTGACCACCCTCTACCAGATACTATTGGTCTATAGGGGGGATCATTCATGTTCTTGTGTATCTTCGGAAGTCCATGAAGGACAGGTATCAGGGGATGTTCAACATACATAAACTCAAACGATTCTTTGTCTATAGCATTAGCTTTATATAAATCTTGTAAATTGTTTTGTATTTTATGAGCTATGGTATACACCATCCTCTCTTCTATACATTTATAATGGGTGTCATCTTCCAACATTCGTTGCATCCCATCAATATACTGAGTCCTGTCCATGACAACAATACCCCCTCCCTTATCTGCTGGTCTAATTGTCAAGGTTTGGTCATTAATCAAACTGTTAAGGGATTCCCTCTGTCTAAAAGTTAGGTTAAACTTATTTCTGGGTGTTTTATTGGCTCTATTATCATATAACTGGGCTATATCATTCTCTACCAATCTGCTATAAGCTGCCAACAATGGAGGTAGGGGTGGCGTAAACGCACTAGGTTTCCTAAATTCTCTTATGTTATCAATAGGTTCCTGATCTTTGAAAAAAATCTTTAAAGATAGATTCCTAACATATAGTTTAAAATCCCTGACAGTTTCTTCATGCACACTAGTGTATGTCGGGATAAAAGTGAGACCTTTATTCAGTACAACCATCTCTTCTACAGTGAGTGGACGTTTATAAATGTATAGAAGAGAGGATGGTGTATACCATAGCTCATAAAATACAAAACAATTTACAAGATTTATATAAAGCTAATGCTATAGACAAAGAATTGTTTGAGTTTATGTATGTTGAACATCCCCTGATACCTGTCCTTCATGGACTTCCGAAGATACACAAGAACATGAATGATCCCCCCTATAGACCAATAGTATCTGGTAGAGGGTGGTCAACTGAACCGCTATCAATATATGTAGAAAAACAACTTAGACAGTTTGTTGATAGAGACACTAACATATTGAGGGATACAAAACAATTTCTGTTAGAATTGAATGAGTTTTTTAGAGACTTTGATACTACAAAGAATTTTTATATGGTCTCACTTGACGTGAGATCGTTATTTACAGTGATACCCAACATTGATGGGATTATTAAACTGGGCAATTATTTGGAACGTAATTCCGAGATGCAGTTGTCAAAAATTGAGCTCTTGATGTATTTCTTGGAACTGATTCTTGAATCTAATGTATTCTGTTTTGAAGATAGGTTTTATCTACAGAAGGATGGCATAGCTATGGGCACGTCATGTGCGAATAGCTACGCCAACCTCTATATGGCGGAATGGGAGCACGAAAAACTCTTCCAGATGTCTCTTTTTAGGGACTATGTCCCATTTTATAAACATTTTGTGGATGACCTGTTCCTTGTTTGGACAGGTACATCTGTTGAGCTGGCTGAATTTGTGGAGAATGTTAATACTAGCAATACATACCTTAAGTTCACATATGAGTACTCCGAGAATAAACTTCCTTTTTTGGATATTTATATAGAGAAATTGGATAATGGACTTATGAATACTGGAGTATTCAAGAAAAAGTGCCATAAAAATGCACTATTACACAGAACAAGTATGCATCTGGGATACGTATATCATAATGTGGTAAGAGGACAAGCAATACGTACATCCAGGTATAATCCCACCGATTTAGGCTATGTCAAAGAAATTAGTGAGTTAACTGATAGGTTCAGGACCAGAGGTTATTCAGAAAAAGACATTAAAAGAGGCTTTGTAGATATGCCGACATTGAGAGAGCAAAGAGCTGCCCCCTATTTTGATAAAGGGTCAATACATAGGCTAGCCATAAATGAGGGAAATATAGTTAATGAAGATAGGAAAAGTAAAGTTGAAGGAGCAGCATGTACTATTTTTTATACTAGTGATGTAGCAAAAATTAAAGATATAATAAGGAAACATTGGGGTGTGTTAACTGTTGACCACGAACTGTTAAAAGTAGTGGGAGAAGCACCAAGATTTGTATACAAGAATAAGAAGAATTTAAAGCGATTATTATGTTATCCCAAGGAAGAGACAGGTAAATATGATATAGTGTCATATGGGACAGAAAGATGTAAGAAATGTAATTTTTGTGACTACATCAATATGGATAAAATATTTATTCATCCTATCACATTTAAAGAGTATACTTTTAGGGCATTTGGTAACTGTCTTACCCCTAATGTAGTATACTTGGCTTCCTGCTCTGAGCTAAGCATATTATGTTGGCAAGACCAACAGGGTGCTCAGGGACAGGATAAGAGAGCATGCCTATAATATACGGATAGGTTTGAAAACCAATGCCCTCGCCAGACATGTTATGGAGAGTGGACCTAGACATGTCTTTAAGTTTTCTATTTTAGAAACAATTAAGTCAGGACATAGAGGGGGTGACATTAAAAACTATACAGAGACCAGAGAAGCAAATTGGATAATAAAATTGAGATCTGATGTTCCACCAGGTCTCAATGGTGTAGTTCCCATTAAGCCCTTTCTGAAGGCTAGGAGAATTTGTAGGTAAAAACATCTAAGGCAAATATATATGCATATATTTTAATCATTAGTGTAATATATTTTTTGAATATGAGTTTTTAAATGTTTATTATCTATTTTTTGTATGTTGATACGTATTTTAAATTTTAAATTTGGCAGATGTGATTTCTCTTTAAGGGTTTATTAATTCCCGCCAATAGCGCTATATAAGTAATGATGTGATGTTTAGAGTGTATAGGTCTGAAGAAGCCATCATTGGTGAAAGCGCTAACCTGCTCAAATAAACTTTTTAAATAATATCTGGATTTTGTCCGCTGGATGTTATCTGAGAATTTCTAATTAATTGCTACATGCTGATTTTGGTTGCGCTGGTCTTTGTTTTGCTGCTGTTGCTCTTTTTTATTTTATCGTTTGGGCTATTTTATTGCAGAGCAGCATTTACCTCATCGGAGCACTTATTGGACTGTTTACTGCCTAATTCTCATAATATACAAACATCATTTATTTCAAATGACATATAACTCTCGTCTCTGTATAAAATGCCTTTTTCACATGTTCCATACAGCAATTGGGACTGTACATGAGCACTCATTAAAAGACAGTTTGAGACAAACGTGTAGCTTGGCCAATTGGCACCATGTATAATCCCCAAATTTGCACCCCCTCCCAACAAAAAGTCATGAACCCCACTTCAAAAAAAAAAAAAAAAAAGGTTTATCCAAAAGTAGCAACTACAGCATTAGAATTTATACTAGCTGTTGGTTACAAATACTCACACTGCAAATGACGGATCACATTAACTGATTTCAGAAGCCACTGTGCCTTAAATAATTGTCCTAAAATACACTCAGAAAAAATCAGCTTTTAGTCTTGCTTACTGATTATACTTTCTAACCGTCTGTGCTACCTCCTTTATCCCAATCTACCTACTGTCCTGCTTTGAAATATTGACATTCATCTCATAAGTGGCAAGTTGAAGCTTCTGCATATACCAAGCTAGCATATCATATCATATGATATTTTAGTGAAATTTGGAACCAGACTCTTAAAGGTTTGGAATAGCATTGCAAAGTATCTCTACAATCATGATTCATTACTCCGAAATTTAAACATTGCTCTAATCTACAGTGTGAGGTCATACTGGAGGGGAGTATGCTGATGTGCTTTTTCAGTGACTGGGGTTATGCAAGCACTATGCTAGTGCTAGCTCTTAGGGATTCATGCTATGCCAAATAAGGAAAAGATTTTCTGAAGCAGTCAAAGTAGATGAACTTCATTACCATTCCCAGGCACATACCTCTCAACTATTTTATTTTATTTATTTAACATTTGTTGACCGGGAATGTCCGACTAGGTACCACAGAGCCTGTTTTCAGTGGAGGCCCGGGGAGAAATGCTCCAGATGCATGTCTAGGAACTATACCTAAGTTTCATAGCATTCCCTATTTTGACTCAAATTTTAGCTCTGTCCCTCCTGATTTCTTGTAAAACTGGTGACTTTTAGATGAAAGGTGTTGAATTACACTTAACAAATAAAGATATTTAAAGCTAAATATGTATTTTAGTTCATAAAATGCATAATAATTCACATTATCTTATTCAGACAATGTCCCAAGTTAATAGCATTTGTATTTTAAAAGTGTCCCTGATTTTCCATGATTATTTCTGGATTCAGGGTAATGCTACTTAATGCTAGAAGTCTAAACCTCAAAATGCATTCACCCGAGGCACTCCTTAAAATGGAGAACATCGACATCTGTGCAGTGACAGAGACCTGGTTCAAGGCTCCAGAGAGCACCCCTGCATTCCCAGGCTACAATTCATACCACAATTTTCAGCCACCTAACCTGGAATGAAACACTAAAGGCAGAGGCATATCCATATTCATTAAGGATATCCATACCTCCAGGCTAGTTGCTCAGCATAATGCATCTGAGATTATCCAAGTGCAACTAACTCTAGGCAAGACCGCAGATCCAAATTGCAACTTGCTACAGATCCCCCACCATGCCCCAGGATTCCCACTCCTCATTTCTTGATACACTGGAAAATATTATGGTACAACCCAACAACCTAAAAATGGGCGATTTCAACTACCCCACCATTAACTGGGAAAACTACTCATGTACCAACTCTTTTGCTCAACGTTTTCTGGAATTCATAAATTCCAGTGCCTTGGATCAACTTATCCACACCCACACCAGGGACATACCTCTCAACTATTTTATTTTATTTTATTTTATTTAACATTTGTTGACCGGGAATGTCCGACTAGGTTCCACAGAGCCTGTTTTCAGTGGAGGCCCGGGGAGAAATGCTCCAGACGCATGTCTAGGAACTATACCTAAGTTTCATAGCATTCCCTATTTTGACTCAAATTTTAGCTCTGTCCCTCCTGATTTCTTGTAAAACTGGTGACTTTTAGATGAAAGGTGTTGAATTACACTTAACAAATAAAGATATTTAAAGCTAAATATGTATTTTAGTTCATAAAATGCATAATAATTCACATTATCTTATTCAGACAATGTCCCAAGTTAATAGCATTTGTATTTTAAAAGTGTCCCTGATTTTCCATGATTATTTCTGGATTCAGGGTAATGCTACTTAATGCTAGAAGTCTAAACCTCAAAATGCATTCACCCGAGGCACTCCTTAAAATGGAGAACATAGACATCTGTGCAGTGACAGAGACCTGGTTCAAGGCTCCAGAGAGCACCCCTGCATTCCCAGGCTACAATTCATACCACACCTTTCGGCCACCTAACCTGGAATGAAACACTAAAGGCAAAGGCATATCCATATTCATTAAGGATATCCATACCTCTAGGCTAGTTGCTCAGCATAATGCATCTGAGATTATCCAAGTGCAACTAACTCTAGGCAAGACCGCAGATCCAAATTGCAACTTGCTACAGATCCCCCACCATGCCCCAGGATTCCCACTCCTCGGATTCCCACTCCTCATTTCTTGATACACTGGAAAATATTAGGGTACAACCCAACAACCTAAAAATGGGTGATTTCAACTACCCCACCATTAACTGGGAAAACTACTCATGTACCAACTCTTTTGCTCAACGTTTTCTGGAATTCATAAATTCCAGTGCCTTGGATCAACTTATCCACACCCACACCAGGGACAGCAATATCCTAGACCTGGTCATTACCAACATGTGCAACCGGTGTTCCACACCAGAGGTCAATTCCTTGTTGGTCAGATCCGACCACAGGCTAATCACCCTAGACATCCACATCCCACCCCCACCCCCATTAGGGGAAACCACAGTATAAAATTTCTCCAAAGCCAACTTCATGCTTCTTAAGACAGAAGTGGCAAACTCCACAACACCCATGCAGACAGACAATAGATGTACGACTGCTGAATCCTACACAAATGCACTTTATAAGCACTTACACAAGTGCATGGATCGTGCTATCCCTAACAAAACCAAGATGCTATCCGCCAAAAAAGGAAGCCAGTCTGGTGGTCCCCTGACATAAACAAACTCTACAACAGAAGAAAGAAACTGTTGCAAAAAAGAGCAAAATCCTATGATTGGAGGAACTCCCAGGTCAGCCTCAGTAAGAAGCTGAGATCCCTCATAAAATCCTCCAAAGCTAGTTACGAAAACAAAATCGCTACTGATTCTAAAGACAACCACAAATAGTTCTATAGCTATGTCAAGAATCTCAGTGGAAACACTCAGATCTGCTCTGAGTTGCAGCACAATGGTACTAAATATACAGAACCAACTGATATTGCCAACATCCTGGCAGATAGGTTCAGTGCTAACTTTATCCCCCTCTCACCCCCTAAAGGGTCCATCTCTATACCGGAAGAATGCAAAATTCCTGCACAGGTAAAAACCACAGTCTTTAAAGTCAAGCACACAGCATCCATGGGACCAGTTAACATCCCAGACTGCATTCTACATGAACTACAGAATTAACTGACACCCCACCTAAGCACCGTGTTCAGTTATAGCCTCACCTCAGGCTTTGTGCCCACTGAATGATACACAGTGACGGTTATCCCACTCCACAAAGGGGGAGCCACCACAGACCCCGGGAACTACTGCCCCATTAGCCTAACGAGCCTGGTCTGTAAGGCCATGGAATGTAACATCATGGAACTTATAAACAAAGACATTGTTAATCTCCAAACTCTGGACCCTAGCCAGTTTGGGTTTGTAAAAGGCAGATCATGTCTCTTAAACCTGATAGACTTCTTTGAAGCAGTCACCAAAGCTGTAGACGAGGGTAAAGTGGTTCACACAGCCTATCTAGATCTCGCCAAGGCTTTTGACACCATCCCCCACTCTGGAATTATAGATAAACTCATTAAACTAAGTAGAAATCCTTATGGTACAAGATGAGTTGCCAACTGGCTCACTGACAGAACCCACACTGTGAAAGTAGCAGACTCCAAATCAGACTTCAGACCAGAGACAAGTGGAGTACCACAGGGTTCAGTCCTGGGTCCTCTACTGTTTGGTATCTTCTTTTCTGAAGAACAGGCGAACACAGGAGGTCTTTGGCTAATGAAGTTTACAGATGACTGCAAACTATGAGCCATAATTGAAACTCCTAATGATGTGGAGATCTTACAAAAGGGCCTCACAGAGACAGATGCCTGGTGTCAAAGCCATGTCCTCAAGCTCAATGCCATAAAGTCCATTGCCATCCCCTTTGGTAAAACCTCTGTACCCATGAGCTAGTCTACTTAACACCGAAAGTGCGATAAGAGACCTTGGGACACAGGTGGACAGTAGTCTCTCATTTGATAATCACATCACCACAGTAGTCAGGCAAACCTTCTACATGGCACACCTCATCACAAAAGGTTTCTCATCCAGGAAAAAAGAGGTCATTGTTCCCCTCTACTCGTCACACATTAGACCCATTATAGAGTACAACTTCACTTTTAGTATGTACCTCACAAGACATCTACAATAACTGGAAAGGCCGCAGAAATGCCTCACAAAGAGGATTACTGACCTCAAACAGTTTCCCCACGCAGACCGTCTCAAAAAACTCCAGCTTTACTCCATCACATATTGCCTACTCAGAGGCAATCTCTGCCTGACATACAAAGCTATGTCAAACCTAGAGCTGCTGGACATGCTCCACTTAAAGAAATCCCAATCCCTCCAAGCTACATGCTCCAGAGACCTAAACCTTTCCACCACAATAAACAGAACATGCAGGAGGGATAGATTCCTGTTCCAAATATTTCCCATACTCTGGAAAAAACTACATATCTATATCAAACAAAGCTCCTCATTAGCACTCTTCAAGAAAAATCTTGATGATTGGATGGGAAATAGGAAATTCACCCCGTGGATCACCTCTGTGGCTCTGCTCGACAGGGGCACAGGAAATTAATATTCTTGGGTGGCGAAAGCCAGGGTACCTTTTTGGCTAGGCTTTTATAGGCCCTAGGGCCAATAGCCTAGTACCTACCTATGAACTTATTTGTACCTGGTTCTTTAGAGATTTGTCCCTGATTAATTGGCATTATGCCCTGGTGTAATCCACTGACTGCTAAGAGTGAGGTATTAACTATTGATCTACTGAAACCCTTTGGCTCCACAACACCACCTGTATGTCAGTCATAACAATGCAATGCATGCATAACTATTGTTTGCTGTCTTCACTCTACAGTATCCAAAGCAGATGATATATTGTACTTTGTATATTGTGTATATAATGTATACTGCCTTTGTTATTCTAGATAGAAATTTATGATAGGATTGTTTGTATGTCTGTTTTTTTTATGTTGTTCTCTCTCTATGTATGTAGAAAATGGTGATTGTATTTAAATTTATTTTGTACGTAGAGCTTTTCTCCCGGGCCTCCACTAAAAATGGACACTTTTTGGCCCTGTGGACCATCCCGGTAAACAAATGCAAATAAATAAATAATAAATAATAAATAAATAACAGGGAGAACGCTGTTGTGCCTTCAGGATTAGGCTTGAAAGTATACTGTTAGTATCCCACCAGGCTGTGTCTTAAATGTGCAGTTCAAATTAAAAAAAAAAATACTACCGTTGAGTGTTAGCTACTGTTTTCGTTTTCATTTCCGACAAACTGATGGAGCACTTAGTACACATAAGGCCATAGAACAGGCTCTGATTCTTTGTTGTTTTAATTTGGTGTTTAATGCCAAACATAACATTTCTAAGTAACATATTGTTGAACACCAAAGAAAAGTTTCAAAATCAGAAGTAGACCATTGCAATTCCTCATTATCTGACACAGTATGAAGAATTACAAAAGGCCTAGTCTTACTTGGGTACTATATAACTTTTTAGGGTAGCATGCATGGGTAAAGTCTCTTGGAATGTCACTGCTGGTCTCCAAGTATTTTATTAAAAACTACAAAAACATTTGAATATTAACTTCTTCTTTTTGTTTAGATACATATATGATAGACTACTCTTTTGGTGTTCAAAGGTTTATAGGTGATTACTAGGTTAATGACCACATGGGTTATTTTTAAGCCTAGTCATGTGGCCCAAATGCATCTGAGTAGTTTTCACACCCTAAGAATACTTTAAAGGGTATATGTATGGTTGAGCATGGGAGATCAAGCAGTTACAGGCTGAAACTGTCTGCTAGAGACATAGCTGCCAGACCTGAGGTAAATTTCCTATTCCTCATTCACTGGTCCAAGTTATACTTGAATCAGGCTAGGGTAGAACTCTTTATCATTTGGATGGGAAGCCTGTTCCATAGAAGTGTTAATCTCTGGGACACATACCTGCATACCTCGCAACAGTAAATATTTTTGTAGAATGTCTGGATTTCTGCCTCATATTTTTGGTCCTTTTTCATAAAATTGTGGTTTTCTGGCAAATTAGTTGCAAATCATTGAAGATCGAAGTTAGAAAATAATGACAGACATTTGAGTTTCAGACTTCACACCCTTCATAAAATTCATGCTAATGCAAAACCTGTTATTCTATCAATTTTCTAAGTTTGTAATACCAATATTTAAAAAGTGTCCAAATTTTGTCCTTTGTACCACTTTTATTTATGGCTTTGTCCAGATTTCTTGCTCTAAGAGGTTGAGAGGTATGCATACCTGTCTGTCCAATGTATCATATTTATGTTTCATTATGCTCACCAAGCTGCAAAGATCAGTTAATTCTGATGCTATTTGTTTGGCTGATACACAACTGGTACTCAAGCATTGGTCTGATAAGAGTTGAGTACAGTGGAACAATGGCATCCTAGGATCTAGATGTCATACCATTGTGTATAAGTTCCACAACAAAGAATGATCTCCTTACTACCCATAGACACATGATGGTCAAATGTGAATAGATTCTTTGAAATAATGGGTAATACACATCGCTGTATTAAAGAAATTAATATACAAAAGTCATCTCAAGCTTTTGGAAGATTTTTTTTTTATGAAAACCTGTACATGACTGCCAACTATAGCTGTACATGTGTAGATTATGTATATTACTAACACCTGCATGTTTTCAAGTAATTCTGAATATAGCCTTAATATTCACCTCTTTTGTAAAAATACAATTGTTGCTTTATGTTTTAATATTAATGTCAAGTCTGCATACATTTCTGTGCTAAGATGAAAAGATGAATCTGTACATACAGATTTACATGTACAGCACTGCTGAATTGCTGTCTACAAATAATACAGTGTTATTGTTATTTATCATTTTAACTTGTACATTTTTCTTCATACTGGGTGACCCCTTGGTCCTGTACTTAAAGCAATAAGGAGAATGCTTTCCTTTCTCATTGATCTAACAAGATCAGGCTGTGGCCTCATAAAATTCAACCCAGCATAATAAAATACTTTTCACCAATGAATGCTTCTGTACCTGGTGGTTACAACAATAGCTAAGGTCACGGACAGATCAGGCAGCTTCAGTGGTAAATCAACTTCCATTTGTAAATCAGTGGACACTAAGAAATTCAAGTAGTGCATCTTGTAAGACTTGCTTGACCTATACTTAGCCAGAAAAATAACATCTGACCTTAAAGGGACATTTATCATAGCATCTCTATTAAAACTTGGCAGCAAATAATACAGCACTTTCTTCAGTTATATACAAACTGGTTACTACAGAGATATCTTTTTGCATTTCATCACAAAAGGTGGATTGACTGTGTTATAAGAGTGCACTAGTCTTTCTTACATTTGCAGTACAAGATAAAGCATTGCAGCCTTGATGCTATATTTTGCAGCTTAGTGAAGACATGTACTTCCGTAACACAGATAAAAGACAGTTTAAGTAAAAATATATAAAATAAATAAAAATAATAATAAAAAATGCTACAGTGTGCTCTTGTCTGAAAGTAAGTACTTCTTTTAAATATATTGTTCTGGTGGATCTGCCTATCAGATTAATACATTTGGGAAATTTATAAAGTGGCTATTTTACAATAAAACGTTATATTTCTGATTAGCATATTTATAACAAAAATATTTATCTGGCAGTTACAGTGATTCTGGAGACTTCTTTGTATAAATCTTACAATCAAGTATTGCTTTAATATTTTGAATAATGACATCTTTGAAAATATGCACATTTTTTGAAGATAGTTATGCTTTTAGCTGTTCTACTCAAGCTTTATGATATCCATGGTCTGGATTTCTAAAGAATCTGGGTTGCATAGTAAAGCTCCTCTGACATTCAGAAATGTCACCCCAATTCTAAATTCAAACTCTACCCTGGTATGAAATCGTATTGTCAGTGAAGTAAGCTCTATGCCAACTAATGTCACAACACTGCCACAAAAGTACGTAATACATGCTACACAAAGAGCGGATAATGAGTTAGTAACAGTCAATGTTAATGTACCCTATTACCTATTCTTTGTGTAATCCAACAAGTGCCAAGCTAACAACATAACAGCTGAATCCACTAGAAGCTGGTCATCACATTAACGTCACCTGCATGCCAACACTAGTATGGCAAACACTTAGCCTACTTATACTACCAGGGCTGCTGTACATGTGCAAGTGTATGCCCTTTCCTCTTTCTATCACCACACTGCCACCTATCTCATGATCATAGAAATACAGGTGTGACAAGCAAAAAATGTGAGTAGTGAATGCATTCTCATATTTTAAACACTGGACAAGCCATGCTTAGGGCCTGTGCAAGGAAACTGAAGGCTAAAAATTTAAATAAAGATGGACAAAAAGAAAGAAAGATTTGTTGTCCATGCTATAAAAATGAGATAACTTGCAAAAGACATTACAGTACATGCATTTGGTCCTTGACTACCCTGGCTTTCCTCATCCTGCAGTATGGTTCTGTCTGTGAGCATTGGATATGGTACAAGAAGCAAGGTGAATACAAGACATATACTGCCTACAGTGCCGATTTTCTCATGCAGTGGAACTTTACATACAGTATAATAGAGAATTTATTTACTTTATCCTTTGTTGACCACTTACCCTCACTACAGTACTGGCCTTTTTTCAGGGAAGACCCACTGTGTTTTTTATATTACTAGATAAAATTTGGCCAGGGTATCTGGAAACTCCCCTTTTCAATAGATCCTTTAGTATATTTTACATCCATCTGAGCTACCACCAATTCAAACAGATGGGAAATCAGTTAAATATCAAAGTGTTTACTGGTATTTGTATTTTGGCACCTTTTCCATTTCATTTTTTAACTCAGTTTAATATGTCATTCTAAGGATGACACACTCAGGAGTGCAGCACCCCCTTATGCTGCATTGCAGTATCAACGATCCGTCCACCTGCTATGGGAAAACAACCCACAGATTCTGCGCCAAAGGCGAGTTTTCTACCTGGTGCATCACTGACACCTGAGAGCACTGCAATGTGTTTTGCAATTAATCTCTTTTTTTCACAATTGACTTCAAAAGAGTGCTCCATTATTTAGCACGTTTCTAATGGCACTTAACACTATCCTCCCAAAACCAGTAACTGCACTTCCTAGTCATCCAATTGTCTTTAGCACCCTTCCTCTTCCTATCAGCTTAGCACACTTCTTATCCTTCCTCTTTCTGTCATGCCTTTTTAAATACAGACATTAAAAGTCATGTGTATACCATAATTAACATTTTCATCCTGTGTTACTCTTCCCAGTAGTCAACATAACTATAAAGTTCCACTGCTTACCCATCCTGCAACAAGTTTTCAATAGCATTCCCATCTTCAATAATTTACAAAAGACAATTCTAAACCTAAATCCTAGCATCAGCTTCATGCTTCCTTATAAAGTAAATTACCATGGTAAGCATGCTGTCATATTCCAGCTCATGTACACCCTAACAAGGTTTTCCAAACATAAAAAATGCAACCCTGTACTAACAAGAAGTACTGCACCAGGTCTATGCAATTTTTCTTTTATCCATCCTAGCCAGTAATATAGAACCAAACTTGATCACTGCCTGTCTACAATAAAGCTTAATACCCACCCTCCTTTTGAAACCTGTCTCATAAATGCAGGGAACACAAACTACAAGTCTGAGCATTTAGACACCATCATAAACATGCATAAACTAGACATAGCCACTATAAATTAATCCTGGCTAAAGGATAGCTACCCAAACCTGCAGTGAATTTTTTTCTAGACTATTCATGCATGAAAAATTATGTACCAGGCAAATGAACAGGAAGATGAACTGTGCTTCTCATTAAAATCTAACTCCAAGTAAAATTAAATAATCAGCTATGTAGCGATAATAACCATGATCCTATGTAGGTAATACTTTATACACTTGTAAAACTTATATATCCACATCTCTTTCTATCTATCTGCCTATCTATCTATCTATCTATCTATCTATCTATCTATTGGTAGTTTAATTTCCACATCCCAGATAAGAACACATTTCACATTCCAAACATTAATTATTTACATCTCTCTCTGTCTGTCTCTCGCTACCTGTTATAATCCTTAGCAACTTCGATTATCAGTCACCTTGGTTCACACACAACAAAATTTAACACAATAATAGGTTACCTATTGATGCAGCAGTTAGTAAAACAGGCTACCTACACAAACCATAAATAAATCAACTAACCTTTGATGGACCTAGGCATAAGTCGTGCTCCCTGTTCCAGCTCATCTCTTGTAGTATTATAGCCCACTCTAAATTATTACTTTCCTTTCTCATTCGTGCTACCACACACCTACCCAAAACAATGACATGCAAAATTTTGTTTGAACTGTAATCACAAAATATTATCTCATTTGACTGGTCTCATGTATGTGAATGTCCAGATTCTAAAAAAGCTGCAAAGTACCTAACTTTCATTATAGTAATTCTTCACAGCAGTAACATCCCAACAGTAAGAGTGTTGCTAAAACCATAAATTTGTATTTGGCTAACTTTCTAAATCAAAACATTGTTCAAACTAAGGCAAAATGCCTGAAAGGTAATGCAAAGAATTACACTTATGAGTGGCTAATGAGATGCTGCATGCAGTCCAAGGTTTGATGACCCCAGAGTCCATTGCCTACAGTGTGACTTAGGTCAAGTTACTTAAAGTATATAGGTCATGTTCAGAAGCAAGTGGAAGAAACAATTTCTTGGAACTTCATATAACCTCCTTACCATACACAAAACCAAATTATGTAGTATTTGATGTAAAAAATATGTAGTTTATGTATTTTAATTTATTGATAAGGACAGCCCCCTGAATTCTTTCTCAGAACTGAAAATCCCTGCTGTGACATCATAAAAGACCTAACACACAATGCATCACTATCTAAACTAATGTATAAGCTGCAGTATTTCCATAACTGCATTGGAAGTGGCTTCTTCCTTCCTAGAAAGATGAGTTGCCATCTAGTTCTTGCAGATAGAATACCTTATATTGAAAATTAACACAAGATGATGTAAATAAAAAGTTGTTCAGCTAAGGAGGAATGTATTCCTCTTCCCCATAATGTTTTGCAGTTATGTAAATAATTACCTAGTATCTAACATGACATAATTTTTTGGGGTGTGACTAAAGAAAAGAGCTGAGTTCATAATGAAACTGAAAAATCAAGTAACACAGTTCAAGATCTCTTTTTTTTTTTTTTTTGCAAAATCACTTGCAATTTTAACATAAGGGTTATAACAACAAAAAAAATAAGAAAAATGCTTCCAAAAGTGGCCAATACACTTTAATCAGACAGTGCTGTGGAGAGGTTAAGAAATTTCTCAGGTTTCTCAGAGGTCTCCTGGACCATATGGCTAGTAACTACCTATGAACTTATAAACCTGTACCTAGTTACTGTAGATGCAGTGCAAAATAACCTCTGACCAAGGAAAAAGTCCACCAGATGGCTTAAGGCTATTAGATTTCGACAATCTTCCCATATGTAAACCCCCAAGGAGTTTTTCAGTGATGTTAGCTTTGGCCAGTTGTCAACTCTTCTGTTCTGACTTCTCAGGATAATGCTCCAGGCTACTATAAACAGAGGATCTTATTCAAAGAACACTCACAAGTCACAATCCCTCCACATCCTGGGAAATGTATTGCCATTCTTTATCAAATGCATTCTATTCTAGACACAAGAAAGAAAGAAAGAAAAATTTCCTTGAGCTGCCCCAACTAGAAATGACCAGTGAAGATTTTGGTTCCTTTCTATAGGGAAAGAGTACCTTGATAACCACCACCTTTATGACATATACTACTTATATCTTGCACTCAGTATAATACCCATCATACACAAATCTGCAGGACTAAAATACCAGCAGAAAATACCAAAACACTCATCTACCGCATACATTGACCAATCTCAGTTCTCCTATTCTTAGGAAAATTATAAGAGAAAGTAATATATTCTCAGTTCTCCATCAACATTTAACAATGTTATTGCCTATCCACATATCATCATAGTTTTCAGTCAGAAGGAGGACCACGAGTGTCTATTGGACTCTCACAGATAGTGCCTTAAGAAGCATGAACAAAAGAAACCTGACCAGGACTGTTTTTGCAGACCTTCCCAAGGCATTTTATGGTCATAACAACACTTCACTCTCCAGCTCCCTTTTAGACATAGTCATAAGTGACAAAGCAATGTCTTACTTTAACAAGTTTCCTTCCAACAATAGCCTCTAGGTGAAAGTAGATCCACCTTCTCTAAGCCAGTTCCTTTAATTAAGGTAATACTATAAGATTTAATGTTTCCCTATTACTGTTTTTTTTTCCAAAGAGACTTCCAGAAGACTGCCCTACTCTGCCACAAATTGTATATGCAGATAGCTTAGTTATTTATACATTAAACCCCACCACTTCAAAAATCAAACTCTCCTAGAAAGTTATCTGGCTCACACAATTTGTAACTTATTTTTAACTATATAAAAGCTAAAGCAATGTTGTTTGACACACAACAGGAAAGTATCATATACCTAGAAAATTGCCAAGTGCAAATCATTGACACTAAGACTATCAAAACCACAAAATTATTTAGTTGTGTAAGTCTTTTATTGGACAAAAACCTAAATGTTCAGCATCATATAGAAGAGACAAAAGACAAAATTAATAACACTTCTGTTTAAGGACTTGAAGAACATGTCTTATATCCTGACACCAAAAAGAATAACAATTGGAAAAGGAATTATATTAAAACAATTATATTAAAGCCTTCTCATTATAGCTGATACCTCTCAGAAAAAATCACCTACAAGGAAGTTCCAGAAAAAATATGCTAGTTCTTAACTCCATCTGCATTTCAGGAAGACCTTGCCTGCTCTTATGAAAGGTAGCTGAGTTCCCATCAAGGAAGGAGCAGAACTACCTCTTACCACTCTGAAAAAATCTGCTTAAAATGTAAACATTTCCTTTCTTCACCAACAAACTCTCAGTCAGGCAATCAGATGACAGTGTCACACCACCGACCCCAAATACCATCTTTGTAGATCCCACCCATAACAAATTTTCCAGATGTAACCACAGTTTCTCAACCTCAGCAACATGTTGGCTTATGTCTGATTGGAGGGCACTTCAGATTTCACTTTTGGCTTTTTCTATAATGTATTTGTTTGTTTGTTTGTTGGTTTGCTTGCATTTGTTTACCAAGGTGGAATACTGATTTTACTGGACTATTTTCAGGTTCAGCCCAGGGATACATGAAATTTTCATTCAGGTCAAAAATAACATATAGTATGTGAAGTATAATGATATTATTGTCAAGCAGAATAGACATGTTTAAAGAATTGAAGTTACCCATATGGTAGTCAGATTATATCTGTAACACTATTAGAATATACAGTTTAAACACTTGCAGTATAATAAGTAAAAATCTTATGCAGAGAAGAGGGATTCTGGGAAGGATTTATGCAACCCCGTTGATTTGGAGGCACATATATTTTACTTGTTTCAATAAGAAGTACTTTATTTCTGAGCAAAACCTTGGAAAAGATATATTATTTTATGTGGCGGGATGGCAATCTGCCCTTCCTCTGTAGATATTTTCCATGCTATACTGAGTATTGCAGTATCAGTTATATGCAAACATAGGTCTGTCTTCCTGGAAGATTTATATAAGCAGTGTGTCTACCACAATAACACTTATCTTGCTAGCTTTCCTGAAAAAAAAAGACTGTCATGCATCATATTAATTATTTTTCCTAAAAATTGATACAACCACAGCCCCACTCACTCACTGTAAGAATTTATACTTACTAACATAAGTCTAAGATTTCCAGCAGCACTAGCACTCTCATTACTTTCCAGTGACATCTCTAGTATCTCTACCTACTGCTTTTTCAACAGATAGACATCTGATGGCAAAACAGATGCAAATGTTCTTCCAACAAGGTAAAGAGCCTCATTACCCATTGAGCAGGATACTAATTTAAAAAAGAATGCAACACAGTCCTTGCATATTTGCTTAATATATTCCATCCACTGCAAGATATGGGTTTCCCCATTGCAAGTAAGATGATAAAGTCAAGGCTTACATCACGAATAAACTGGAGTTAAAATAGAAGGCAGAGTTAAAAATCATCTTGGACTTCACTTAAGCTAACTGCCACAAGATGGGCCAGCTTTTTTGCTGCAAGGAAAACATGCAAATGATCAATAGAATCAATTAAGAATATTCAAAGCATTTAGAAAATTAAAACACGCTAACATTTTCCAGTAACAAATAGATATTGATAAGTTATTTCATCCAAAATGAAATCATGATTTCATCAGAAATAAAGTAAACTAACAATAACCAACCCTCAAATAACATCAGTCTAATAATGAACTTTGCAACGTTCTTTAAAGATGTAACAAAAATAAAATTATAACACACTTTTAAACATATATATATATATATATATATATATATATATATATATATATACACATCATACATATGTATGTCTTTATATATGTATATATATATATATATATATATATATATATATATATATATATATATGGATTTACTTCATATTATTGAATACTTACTTCATCAAATCCCATTTCATCAAACCTCACTTCATTGCTTATCATTATATCGAACTCCCGGAACTATGAAATAGAAACACCAGGAAAGGAACTACTCTACCACCAGGACAAAACAACAAACAGAAGAACAAAAAAAGAAAAAAAAAAACAAGTGTGGGGGGGAGGCTTCACTACTTCACTCTCCTGATGTGGGGAGTTCTGCCTCCCACACACCGCTTAACTAAATATACCAACTCCAAGATCACACTACAGTGGAGGAGGGGCAAAGTTCACCATGGTGGCCAAGTGTTTCCTTTCCTGGGGTTCCTTTTTGTAGCTCTGGGAATTCAATATAATGAGAGTCAATGAAGTGAGGTTCAATGAAATGGGATGCAATAATGTAAGTATTTGATATTTTGAAGTAGACCCATATATATATATATATATATATATATATATATATATATATATATATATACACATTTAGATATATATAATATGTGTGTGTGTGTGTGTGTGTGTGTGTGTGTGTGTGTGTGCATATATATATATATATATATATATATATATATATATATATATATATATATATATATATATATATATATATATATATATATATATATATATATATATATATATATATATATACATGAGTGAAGGGATGTGCCTTCGTCGAAGGTTGGGCATTGGGCTGGCACATCGGCACCGTAAAAATCAACTGCCAATCATTAGCGGACCGGATTTCCGCTGTGGTGACCCCTAACCAGGAAAAGCCAAAAGAAGAACATATAAATATATATATATAAATATATATATATATATATATATATATATATATATATATATATATATATATATATATATATATATATATATATATATATATATATATATATATATATATATATACATATATATATATACCCATATGTATTCTTATTAAAATACACATCAATTCATAACATGTCATAATGTTTTAAATTTAATTTTCAAGACAGTGGAGATAAGTATACTTTCATTAAGCCCAGGAGATTTATTGGCCTTTAGCTGCAATTGCCAAACAAGTTCATGATAAAACACTTTATTGTCAAAATCCCAGCTTTTTCCTTTGGTTTCCAAAGCCATGGTGGTGCAGTGGTAGTGTTGTTGCCTCACAGCAAGAGGTTCTCATGTTCAATTCTCGGCTGGAGCACCTTCTGTGTGGAGTCTACATGCCCTTCCCGTAGTCGAGTGGCATTCAAAAGACATGCGTAGAATAGGTTTGCCTTTACTGAAGGTTAAGCTTTGAGCTGGCACCTCAGCACCCGTAAAAAAAATCTACTGCCAATCATTAGCGGATTGGAGTTCCGCTGTGGCAACTCCTAACTGGGAAAAGCCAAAAGAAGAACACCATTCTCAATAACAAAAAAATCCAAAAATTATTGGAATTTACAACAGAATGTCAACACCTGTCAAAGGTGCTATTAAAGCCCTTTAAAAATAGAATATAAATACTGATAAATGCATTTTCTTAAGGGGTTCAATATTTATAGAAACATGAAAAAGTACAACATGTGCCAGCATAGAGCATTCATTTTCTCTAGGTGTAGTAACAAACCTGGGGAAACTCATCTGAGCAGTTTGATTTAATACTGTTAAAATTTATAACCATAGAATTACTCTTATTAATGAAACTGCGCTGTGAGCAATGATCACATCTGAACACATTATGGGTCTGATTGAATGATTGTTGTCATATCCAGAGATTTAAATCATTATTTTTAAATTGTCATATGTTGCTTGATATAGAAATAGTAGACTCACAGGCCATCACTTCTATATTGTTAAGACAGTCACAACCAAAGGATTATCAGAATCACAGGAAGCATTATAAGTAAATTTATGAAAAGATGCAGTAGTATTTTAATATTAAAAAAATACTTTAAAAGGTCATGTGGGATAGTCAATAAAATAAAAACAATGCCCAGGTATCTCAGATAGGTGTGTGCAAATGCGGAATAATGACTATTTGTATGGAGCAGTGGTGCAATGATTTGCATTGTCCCCTCACAGCAAGAGGTTCTCCAGTTTGATTCTTGTCTGGGGTTCCTTCTGTGCAGAGTCTGCATCTCCTCCATGTGTTTGTGTCGGTTTCCTGTGGGTGCTCCCCTGTTACAAAGACATGAGTCTGAAGTCTTTCTCCCATGTGCCTATGCTGAAAATTGGCTCATTCCAAGTTGGAATTGGTCCGCTATATTGCGGTCATGGAACATTCACATTTAAACTGCTAGGGTACAGGGGGACCTGGCTCCCTGCAATAAGGTAAGTTAACTTTTTATTTTTTTAAACCTAAGGCTCACAATCACAATTTCGAGTGAAGGGAAGTTCAAGATTCTGGTCTCAAGATTATGAATTTCGAGCTTCCATCCATTCGATCTTGTGAAGGGGAACCATGGAAAATCTTCCGTTTTGCGCTTATGCGTATAGCGCAGAATGGGAGATTTCCCTTTCCTTCACTATAGTTCGATCTCGGAGTAGGTATATTTAAGTAGGGGGGTGTGGCCTGCGAAAACATTTGAAAGGTGTTAATTTTTTTTTGTCCCTTTCATATGTTCGAGTTTCTCTAAATTCCAGATTCTGGTTTCAAGTTTATGACTTTCGAGTTTAGAGAAATTCAATCATATGAAGGGGAACCATATAGTGAAAATAAATGTCTTTAAAATGACAAATTAAGTACTGTCATCGGTGTAAAGCTCACCTTCCACAACAATATTCCTTTATCATTCAACAGCTAACTATTGAGGATTTATCATAAACAAATCAGGTGAGACAGCTATAAGAAGTAAAAAACAAATACAAAAAAGAACCCCTCTTAAAATATCCTGAAATTTCCAGGAGTCCTTTAAAATAAAAGGAAATTAATGTAAAACACCATTAATTTCAGGGTCTACAATGTTGCTAGTGGTTTGGTTTTGCTACCACCACCACCAGAAATAATTTATCTCATTGGTGGGTTCAGAATGCGCTTGTGAATTTCCAAAATCCCAAACACCACAGGTATAATTGGGTGTTTTAATCGCAAAAATGTGTTGTGTCAAGAGAAATTTTTTTTTGTATATAAAGCAGATCCTATAAAAATATATCATTGCATTGATAAGCTATATTAATCTCATTCTTTCAAGCCCTAGTGTAAAGTAAAAAATTGTTTAATATCAAAACCATTTTATTAGAGTAATCAATGGCAAACATTGACATGATACCCCCACTCTTGTTTGGTTTCATTATTCATATAGAGTCATCAACAGATGATCCATGCATAACCTTGTTTTCTGCATTATATAGATTGTTGAAACTTCTTCTTCTTTTGGCTTTTCCCGGTTAGGGGTCGCCACAGCGGATCACCTGTCTGCTCATGTTTGACAGTGGAATTTTATGGTGTCAAGTTGCCAGCCCCGGCATCCAACCTTCCACAGAAGGCATGCACACACATGCACTCATGCCTAGGGCCAATTCAGAGTGTCCAATCCATCTTTGGGATGTGGCAGGAAACCGGAGCACCGGGAGGAAACCCACGCGTCCACAGGGAGAACATGCAGACTCCACACATAAGGCACCCCAGCCGAGGATCGAACCAGGGAACCTCTTGCTGTGAGGCAGCAACGCTAACTGCTGCACCACCGTGGCCACCCATATCGATTGTTGAAACTATGCTTAGGTTTTTGTCTTAATAACCGACTTATATCACTGTTACACAATGCCTCAAGAATAGACCATTTGGGACTGATTGATGGATTAAATATGATGTCACCTATCATACTGCAGACCTTTACACAAAATGCTCACCCATATTATGCAGACTGCTAGGTATTATCTGGCGTTGTTTAGTTCTGTTTGCCTTCATAACATTGCATGTCTGTACATCCAGTATATACAACTAGGAGGAAGTAAGTAGACAATGACATGCTTGACTATCATGGCATCAAGGATCACGACAGCATGACTTGAGATTTCACATGTATAATTTGCCTTGTGGGTTACTCATAGCCATACTGCAGTTTACATAACACCCAATTCATTAAGCTACATACTTACGCAATTATTCAGATAATGCACATATGGAAACCTATACTGCGCTAGGAATGTCACATGATATATACAATCATATGTTTTTATACATGAACACAAATGTAATGACTGGTATGCAACAAAACTGTAACAGTTAGGTGACAGATGCAGAAATGAGACTTTTATATCACGGACAAAGTAATGTCATCTAGACCTATGAAGCCATCAAGTAGAGGCTTTACAGCCACTAGTTGATAAGGATATTATTGGTAAAACTGACACATCTAACTGAGTGTCAGTGAATGTAGAAACTCTGCTAATCACAGTCATAATAATGGTTGATACAAGGTCATAGCCGGGATAGTTGAACACCTTATTAACTGTTTCTTTTATTGGTGCTGATATCACATCCTCATTAATCAGATGCCTTTTAAACACTTCAGTTATTTGATTTAGCAATTGTCCAGTGTAGTATAAATGATTATGGCTATATGTAAGGCTTGTGGAATTTCCTTAGTCTCTGCAGTTTAAGACACTGGTAGACTTGTATGGGCAATTGCAACAACTTCTTGGTGTTTTGAATGTGTGTCAGCTGGATTGTGGATTATTTTTCTCCAAAGAGTAATATAGGGAATGAATAATCTGTTTTGGATAATCCAGTTTCTGTTTTTGCTAAACATTTAAGTGATTTGCAGGCATAATATATATATATATATATATATATATATATATATATATATATATATATATAAAATAAAAAAAAACTTTATAAACTTTTTTATCAGACCACAGATCAAGTAAGCTTAGCTTTTCTTATTGTGACATTACTTGGAGTAACATGTGGTATGCGTTAGACTTTAAAGGGGCACCTTCAAGCATGCAAAGTGGTCAGCTTAGTTCTATGGATGCAACTCACATTTTATATATTTTTTATTTATTTATTGCATTTTTTACTGGGAAAGTCCACTGGGCCTAAGAGCCCATTTTCAGTGGAGGTCTGTGGAAAAAAGCTCCAACAAGAACATAGATGCAGAAAAAAATTAAACTTTATTCAGTACAGAAGTAGAAACAGTGTTATGTATAGTGATTACAGTAATATATACAGAATATATACATAAAAGCAGGAATTTAGTTGGTTGCAAGATTAATTCAATCAGAGAGGTACAAACAGAGATATATTAAACAGCATTATTGTACCAGTATCAACAAGTGATGAAAAAATAATAAATATGGAGACAATATCATCAGTCACTAGTAGTAAAAAGCATAGGAGTTGAGTTATAATATAAGGAGAAGGAAGAGGTTAGGTTATAGAGCAGGTACACAGCCAGGAAGAGCTCATAGGTTCATAGGTTCATAGGTTCATACTAGGCTATCTGCCCAAGGGCATTTATAAGCCTAGCCCATAGTTATGTGGCTTTCGCCACCCCTTTAGTTTGAATAAAAACTATGCCTATCATTTTGCTGTGCCTCTGTCAAGCAGTGACGCTGAAGTAATCCTGGGGTATATCTGCAATCTCCCATCCATTGGTCAAGATTCCTCTTGAACAAGACCAGAGAGGTGCTCTGCCTCACATGTACCGGGATTTTGTTCCACAGCATAGGGAGTCTCTGGGTGATGAATCTGTCCCTCCAGCACGTTCTATTTATAACCGTGTCAAGGTTTAAGTCTCCCGCCCTTGTGGTTCTGAGGGATCTAGATTTTTTGAGGTGAAGCATATTCATCAAATCTGGGTTTGACATGGCCTTATATGTCAGGCACAGGTCACCTCTGAGCAAGCGGTATGAGACTGAATAGAGCTGGAGTTCTTTCAGTCGGGCAGCATAAGACATATTTTTGAGACCCTTTATCCTTTTGGTGAGGAACTTTTGGGGCCTTTCAAGCTGCAGCAGGTGTCTGGTCAGATACATTCGAGCGGGGCATTGTACTCAATCATAGGTCTAATAAGTGATGAGTACAGGGGGTCGATGACCTCCCTTGATCTAGATGTGAATCCCTTCATGATCAGGTGGGTGATATAGAAGGTTTTCCTAACTACTTTAGCAACATGAGTGTCAAGCGAAGGCTACTGTCAACCTGGGTCCCCAGATCTCTGATGACTTTTCTGTGCTCAGTGGATTCCCACCTATATGGTAGCTAGGGGTAGCCTTGTTTTTCCCAAAGGGTATGACTATGCATTTTTTGGCGTTTAACTTCAGGCCATGGCTCTGGCACCAGTTATCCATTTCTGTGAGGCCCTTCTGGAGGATATCTGTGTCAGATGTGTTTTCGACTATGGCCCAGTTTGCAGTCATCTGCAAACTTTGTCAACCATAACCCTCCTGTGTTTGCTTGTACTTCAGAAAAGTAGATGCGAACAAGAGTGGACCCAGGACTGAGCCCTGTGGGACACCACTTGTGACAGGCTTTGAGTCTGACATGGCTCCAGCAACTCTGACCCTGTGGGTTCTGTCACTTAGCCAGTTTGCAACCCATCTTGTGATGTATGGGTTTACATTCAAGCTGATGAGTTTTTCGATGATACCTGAGTGGGGTATTGTGTGAAGGCCTTTGCCAGGTCGAGGTAGGCTGTATGGACTGCCTTTCCCTCATCAATGGCCTTGGTGACTGTCTCGAAAAAAGTCAACCAAGTTTAAGAGGCAGGATCTGCCTTTGACAAAGCCAAACTGAGTTGGATCCAAAGTCTGCAAGTTCCCTATGTCTTTATTTATGAGTTCCATTATGATCCTCTCCATGGCTTTGCAGATAAGGCTTGTCAAGCTAATGGGCGGTAATTTCAGGGTCTGTGGAGGCACCGCCCTTATGAAGTGGGACCACAGTCGCCGTGCGCCACTCCTTGGAGTGCGTATCCTGAGGTGAGGCTAAGATTAAACAGCTGTCCTAACTGTGGGTTTAATTCCTCATTGAGTTCATGAAGCACACTGGCAGGGGACACCATCGGTCCCATGGATGCTGTGTTTTTGCCTTAGTGAGGCAGTTCTCACCTGGGCGTTGGAGATGTTTGGGGGCTACAATCCTCTGGAATAGATATCTCTCCTTTTGGGGGAGGGGAGAAGTTTGCACTGAACCTGTCAGCCAGTATGTTGGCAATGTGTGTAGGTTCAGTAATTTTCACATCATTTTGAACTAATTCTGAGCATATCTGGGAGTTTCCTCCTAGGTTTCTAACATAGCTAAAGAAGGCCTTATGATTCTCTTTAGAGTCCTTGGCGATTTTTCTCTCAAAATTTGCCTTGGATGATTTTATGAGAGCTCTTAGTTTTTACTTATAATGATCAAAGGTGTCTTACCTTTCAAGGATTTTGCTCTATCTTGTAGTAGCTTCCTCCTTTTGTTGTAGAGCTTGTTTATGGCTGGGGTCCACCAGACTGGGCGCTTGCCTTTGGTACAGAGAGTCTTAGTTTTGTTTGGGATTACCTGATCCATGCAGTCCTGTAGGTGCTGGTAGAAGGCATTTGTAAGTGATCCAGCGGTTTTGAGTAATGTTTACCACTGGCTCAGGGGCCCTAAAGGAGACCACACTAATTTTTAGAAGTGTGAAGTCGGCTTTTGAGAAGTTTTTCACTGTGGTCTTTTGTGTTTCAGGTGGGGGCGGGATGAGGACCTCGAGCGAGATTAGTTTATGATCTGAGCTCACCAGTGAGGGGTATACTTCGGTGTTGAACATTTTGAAACCCTGTGTGGGGAATGTCACATGATATATACAATCATATGTTTTTATACATGAACACAAATGTAATGACTGGTATGCAACAAAACTGTAACAGTTAGGTGACAGATGCAGAAATGAGACTTTTATATCACGGACAAAGTAATGTCATCTAGACCTATGAAGCCATCAAGTAGAGGCTTTACAGCCACTAGTTGATAAGGATATTATTGGTAAAACTGACACATCTAACTGAGTGTCAGTGAATGTAGAAACTCTGCTAATCACAGTCATAATAATGGTTGATACAAGGTCATAGCCGGGATAGTTGAACACCTTATTAACTGTTTCTTTTATTGGTGCTGATATCACATCCTCATTAATCAGATGCCTTTTAAACACTTCAGTTATTTGATTTAGCAATTGTCCAGTGTAGTATAAATGATTATGGCTATATGTAAGGCTTGTGGAATTTCCTTAGTCTCTGCAGTTTAAGACACTGGTAGACTTGTATGGGCAATTGCAACAACTTCTTGGTGTTTTGAATGTGTGTCAGCTGGATTGTGGATTATTTTTCTCCAAAGAGTAATATAGGGAATGAATAATCTGTTTTGGATAATCCAGTTTCTGTTTTTGCTAAACATTTAAGTGATTTGCAGGCATAATATATATATATATATATATATATATATATATATATATATATATATATATAAAAAAAACTTTATAAACTTTTTTATCAGACCACAGATCAAGTAAGCTTAGCTTTTCTTATTGTGACATTACTTGGAGTAACATGTGGTATGCGTTAGACTTTAAAGGGGCACCTTCAAGCATGCAAAGTGGTCAGCTTATTAAATTCTATGGATGCAACTCACATTTTATATATTTTTTATTTATTTATTGCATTTTTTACTGGGAAAGTCCACTGGGCCTAAGAGCCCATTTTCAGTGGAGGTCTGCGGAAAAAAGCTCCAACAAGAACATAGATGCAGAAAAAAATTAAACTTTATTCAGTACAGAAGTAGAAACAGTGTTATGTATAGTGATTACAGTAATATATACAGAATATATACATAAAAGCAGGAATTTAGTTGGTTGCAAGATTAATTCAATCAGAGAGGTATAAACAGAGATATATTAAACAGCATTATTGTACCAGTATCAACAAGTGATGAAAAAATAATAAATATGGAGACAATATCATCAGTCACTAGTAGTAAAAAGCACAGGAGTTGAGTTATAATATAAGGAGAAGGAAGAGGTTAGGTTATAGAGCAGGTACACAGCCAGGAAGAGCTGAGATGATTTTTCAGTATTTGTTTGAAGGTAGTGGTGCTGCCTGTGTTTCTTATAGAAGGTAGGAGTGAGTTACATAGTTTGGAGACAATGAAGGAGTAGACCAGCAGGTAAGGTGGGGTTTTCTACTTTTATAAGTAGATGATTTTCAGATCTTAGTTGCCTGCTGGCGTACCTTCGTTGAAGGTTGTGCGTCAGGGCTGGCAACTCGGTACGTAAAAATCTACTGCCGGGAAAAGCTGAAAGATACAACAACAAGTATCATGAAAACAGGACAGTATGTGGGTCTGTAGATTATTTTGTGTGCTGTAGTTAGTTGGGTGAATGAGAGATGGTGGGGGAGTTCCACCCAGCCTAATTGTTTCAGTGTTACAGTAGTGGGACAAAAATTTCCCTTGGTGGCAAATTTGGCTATTCTTTTCTAACACATATCAAGTTTGGATTTTGTAAAATTTTGGATATTAGTGAGTAGAGGGGTGCCATAAAGTAGAGAGGGTAATAAAAAGGGTTTGGCTAGTAAAGAGGTTAAGAAAGTGTTGGTTCCTGTATTGCATACCGAGCTTTTGGTATGTTTTTTTTTATGTTATTGTTTATGTGTAGGTCAAAGTTGAGGTTTTCATCTATAGTTATGCCTAGTAGTTTAGTGTGGGGGACAACTTCTACAGTGCTATTGTCTTGAACTTGTATTGTGAAGAGTTTTTTTTGTCTAGGGGAGTGGTTTTCTTAGTGGTAAAAAGTACTAGTTGAGTTTATTTTTTTTAATTTAGGGCAAGATGATTGTTAAGCATCCAAGATTCAGTAGACATGAGGGCATTTGGGGTGATTTGCTGGAGCTCAGATCTGGAATTTGTAGTGCATATTATTGTAGAGTCGTCAGCATACAGGATTACTGAGCATTGCGGGATAGTGGAATGAAAATTGTTAATAAAGATTCTAAATAAGAGATGAAAAAGTATAGAGCCTTGGAGTACCCTTGTGGAAGTATTGAGGAAGGGAGATTAAGATTGTTGCCATTTGGTAGATAGCTGCCTATTGGAGAGATAGCTACTGAAACATTGTAGGGTAGGTGGGGAATTGTGAAGGGTGGATAGCTGAGAGAGGAGGATTCTCTGGGAAATGGCATCAAAAGCTTTGGAGAGGTTAAGGAAAAGAGAAGCAATTATTTTGCTGGAATCCCATGACTGGAGAAGAGGGCTGTAGTGGTGCTGTGCCCTGGTCTGAAACAATGCTGAGTGGGTGATAGAATTTGGTTTTCAAGCAGGTGGTTGAAGAGTTGAGCATGGATATATTTTTCTAGTATTTTAAAGAGGGGCGAGAGAATTGCTATGGGCTAAACGTTTGTGGTGTCTGTGTTGGCACTCCCTTTGTGTAAGGGGAGAATTAATTATTTTTTCCAGATGTCTGGGACAAGGGATTCTTTAATTGATCTGTTAATGAATATGCTGATGGGATAAGCTATAGAGTTTGCAGCCAGCTGCACAAATTGTGGGGGTAGACTGTCAGGGACCAGAATACAGGCTTTTAGTTTAAGTAAAAGTTTTTTTTATTGTGGCGGTAGGTATAGGGGAGAATTTTAGGTTGGAGTCGAGGCTAGGATTGTTTTCTGGGTTGATTTGGTCATCAGTTGTGTTGAAGGTGGTGACGGTAACTGTAGCAAAGGTGGTGGTTAGGTTAGCTAGTGTCACTGAAGTAGGAATTGAAGAGGGTGGCAAGTTCAGTGGGGGTTTTGTGTGGATCAGTGGATGGGCTGCTTTGAGAGCCTAGCTTTAATAGTTGGTTAATGGAGGACAATAATTGTTTTGCCATAATCTTTATGTTGGCTTTGCAGATGGAGGTAGTGGGCTTTTTTATCTCTGGTTATTAGACATTATGCCTGTTTATAGAGTTGCTTGTATTGTAATAGAATTTGTGGTGTCTTTGTTTTTCTGCCACAATTTCCAGATTTTATCCCTTCTGAACATGACTTCTTTGGTGGATTTTGAGAGCCATCTTGCATGGTTATGTTTATTCATTTTTGGTGGGTGGGTGCTTGCCTATTTAGGATGTATAGGAATTTTGAGTTAAAGAATTCAACAGCCTCATTATTAAACATCTATTTTAGTGATTATAGAGACTAAAAATTGTAAACTCATATGAATTGTTACATATTGTTCTTCTTTATATTCTAGTTGTATTAACATTTACTTTGGCATATATATTCTTCTTGTACTTTAACAGACTGTTATTTTATTTTATACTTTATATTGCATCTATTGAGCTTTTCTCCCCAGGACTCCATTGAAAATGGGCTAATTCGGCCCAATGGACCATCCTGGCAAACAAACTTCAAATAAATAAATTAAGTGGTAGGGATATGAGGGATTCCCAATTTACTTTAACTAAGGTTTCATTAAATATGGATGGCAGAAACTTAGTCAAATTTTTGGTTGATTTGTATTGGTGTTGGCCTGGGGTTGGGGTAGATTTGCATAGGATATATGCTGAGTGGTGATCGCTAATGGCATTAGATAGTATTCCTGCAGTGGTGATATTGTGAGGGTGGGACACTAATATAAGCTGATGTCACTGAGGGTAAAGTTCCTTGTTATTCCTCAGTGCCAACAAGCACGTAGAAAATTGCAGCTTTAAAAATATTTTTGAGATGAAGAAGATGTCAAAAAATGTCCCTGATGGGAGAAATACTCAAGGGCAGTTTATTCACCACATGCCCTGTCAAAACAGTAAGTGTGCATTTGTTAACAAATCACTTTAAATACTTCTACTATATGAAGTAAACCAGATGATGTAAGTAACCTTGCCTTCATTCTCCCTACCATCAACATCTGTAAAGATCAAAGTCCCCCTGGCAGTAATGCTATTTCTCTATACTCAAAAAGATTTCAGATTACTGTTTTGTTTATATCTGGCAACACGTTTTCAGATTTTTTTTTAAAGTTTGTAAGAATCCTTCATTGTTTACATTCAGTTGTGGAATCTTTGGTGAAGAGATTATAAGCTAAAACTTCTAGTGCTGCAAAAATGCATGGAATTCTTGACTGACAAATTGTATAACAGTATCTCAAATGAGAACACCATGGGTACCAGAACATGAAAAATAGATTTCATTAGCATAATTAATGAGTATGCAGATTCTCTCTCAGACTGATGATATCAGGATAGATAGAATAGTTATCAATACAGATAATATACTGACTGTATATAAACAGAAACAAGCAACTAATTTACTCTGTGGTCTGTGTTGTGTTTTATGAGGTATCCTACTGTGTTTAGTGCTACTTTATTCAAACATGTTGCAGAGCTTATTTATTTATTTACTTTGTACCATAACTTCTAGCTGATTAGATTTAACACACCATGCTCTTTCTTTACAACTAATAATGCTCAAGTGCTTTCTTGAATTCTTTGCAATATTCAGCTACATAGTAATTTGGTACAATTATGATGCAGGATTCGAACACAGTCCTAGTGACTCAGTCCTTGTGACCCATGAATTTTGTCACCAAAAGTGTTGTGTACTTGAACTTTTTTCTTCACACCTGTCCACCCTGTTTACTACCATACTTTTTGCTGAGCATGACAGGAATAGTTGTCAAGTTTCTCTTTCAATATCAGAAGATAAAAGAAGAGGTAACATGTTTTCTAAGTCAGTACATGATGTTTTCCTTGCATTGTTTGAAAAAAGTTCTAGATAATGCATTATGCATGTGTTTTTCCTTGTCAGATTTATATTTAACTAAATTAAACATTTGTAATACGGGTTGAGACACTATAGAAATGCTATATTAACAGCAGCTACTCTTCTGCCATGAAATTGGGATTTTTGTGGATAACTATAGATATGCAGCAATGCCACGGTGCTTATTACAAACCGTCTAAAGACACGCCTGGTTCAATACACTCATGTCACATTCAAGGCAATAGACAGAAAAGAAAAAAACTTTTATATGCTATTAAATAACTTGTATATTACATCAGTTGTTTTTGCATGTGGTCATTGTTTATTGGAGACTCAGATGCAAGCAACAATGAAGCAGACAGGAAAAAGTGGCTTGAAGATTACAGCACATGGACAATGTTGATAAATCTTTCAAACAGTTCAAAAACCTTTTTCTTTTTCACAAAAATATAACATTGTTGCTTTGTACTATGGTCTATTCACAGTGTAGTCTGACAATGCAGATTGTATAAAGTTTTTTTGTGACTACTGCTGCAGCAATCCAATGTCTTCAATGCCATACCTAATTAGGAAACTTACATAATTAGTTGGGTAAAGCAGTTAGATTAGTATTAACATCCACATAATATTATTTAAATCCATTTCAGTGTTGTAAGAGTATGTATGTATATATATATATATATATATATATATATATATATATATATATATATATATATATATATATAATTTATTTATTTATTTATTTAAATTTGTTGACCGGGAGTGTCCGACTGGACGTGGGTCCATTTTCACTGGAGGCCCAGGGAGAAAAGCTCCACAGTAAAATAAACAGACAGTAGTTACATTGGATTACATAGCGATTAACAATTTAACATAGAAATTACTTACAACATATTTACAGATGAAGAACATAGTACATCAGTAGACAACTAGAATCTTTATCTGTGAAGTACATAACAGGCATTAACAAATGTAACAATGAGAAGTTCCTGCTGTATAATAAGTACTAGGCTTATGAGCATCTGAGCTTGCTATCATCAAGGTAGTTAGTGGAGGTGTATATATATATATATATATATATATATATATATATATATATATATATATATATATATATATATATATATATATTCACTTTTTCAGCTACACCAGAAGCAATACCACAGCTACTAGTTGTAATGATTTACTCAGTTATATTGCTGTACTAAGGATCCTGGCTAACTGAATGGTAAAATGAGTCCTCCGATGACCAGTTTTGCTGATCACGAAAGAAGGTGGTGAAACTTCAGTCTAGAATATCTGATTGTGGACAAAAAATAATGGATATTAATCTGAACAGAACTTCATTTTGACTTTTACTGATAAGTTGTGCCTTGCGTTGCTTGTTTGTGTCTTTCGGCTTTTCCTGGTTAGGGGTCACCACAGCGGAACTCTGGTCTGCTAATGATTGGCAGTAGATTTTTACGTGCCGAGTTGCCAGCCCTGATGCACAACCTTCAACGAAGGTATGCCCATTCACGCATGTCTCCACACAGAAGACGCTCTAGCTGAGAATCGAACAGGACAACGTTTTACTGTGAGGCAACAACGCTACTGCAGCACCACCACCGCAGCTGCCTTGCATTCTATTGAAGAATTTAATATTTGAATCTTCTGTGTTGATTTCTTTTTCAATCTAAAGTATTTTTCTCAATGAAACATTTCTTGTTTTCTTATGTAATGTAAATTAATGAATCATTTTCTTGCTTGTTCACTGATGGGGTATGATGAAATTCAGACAGTGGTCTAGCAGTAATTATTTTTCACTTCTGTTGCAGTTTTTTTTTCTACATGTTATCTCGACTCTGACAATGAAACACACTGAGGGGAGATGAACTCTGTTCCATAAAACTGCAAATTGGACAAATATAAATAAAAGTAGATGTCACAATCCCAACTGACACAATGCCACATTACTGTGGAGTTCAGTTCTACTTTGTAGCATTACACACCTGTAGACAACTAGTTATTAGATAACAACAGGCTTTACTCCCATGGCAGCAAATGAAAGCAAGACAGCATTTTGTAACATCTTGCATGATGCTCAGCCTTATGGGATATTTATGGTAACATAGCACCCTACCTTACAAAAGGGGTATGGCACAGCTTTCTCACTTATCGATGCCTGATGTCATATGGTGTGTATAACTCATCTTGAAATACAGTTTACCAGTAATTACTGCCGAATCAACAAGTATATTTGAAAGGGTGAAGGTAACACTAACCAACATCCCAAGACATGAGCATTGTATCACACCTCACAAAACAAAATGCTCGCAGGTAATGGAGAACAAAAAATGTGCCCTCAGTTTAGAAGAAAATGATCTAAGAGAAGAGTTGCTTGATTTAATAGAGATGGAAAGACATATTAACATCAGTGAAAGAGACAGGCTACAGAAAGTCAATAAACCCAAACAGCTAGAAGTTTGATAAAACAAACTAACACAGTAATTAGGACTGTTCATAGAAATCCACATGATCTAACATAAGGAAATAGGATATATTACTGTGCAGTTAAATTAATAACAGATAAAGTCTTACCACAGAAACATAGGGCAGTAAGGGAAAGGAAGGGGAGAAATCAAATGCCATCATGGAAGATTCAAATAGTGAAAACTTTAAAGCAATTAAGATGAGAAGTGTCATTGTTAGAAGACTATAGAAGAGGGAACAGATCAACAAAAATACTTAGAAAGATAGATGTGATAAAAGTAATACAGTATCAGAACATATCAGTATCTTTCATGCACTATAGCAAATAATAAACTAAAAATATCAACACAGAAAAACTTAGAAGATATGCAGATAAATATAAAGAAAAAGTACAAGCTAAGCAGTTTATTGATGACCCAAATAAGTTTTATAGAGAACTGGGAAATAAGACAAGAGGTATTGAAACACCAGCAAAAAAAGAAGAAATAGATACATTTTGGAGAAATATCTATGAAAACCCTGTGGAACATAACAAAGATGCCCAAATGGATATAACAAGTTAAAGAAAGAATAAGAATTTCAAATGTACAGCATATAAAATGGGATGAAGTAACAGCTAGAGAGACTGAAACAAAGATAAGAAATGCTCATAATTGGAAAGCCTAGGGCCAGATGCAGTACCTAACTTCTGGATAAAAGTATTAACATCTTTACATGAACATTTAGCCATGTGTAGGAACTATTTATATGGTACACCGAACAGACACCAACCTGATTAACAACAGGAAAAACAATACTCCTACTTAAGAGCGAACCTGCAAGCTATAGACTGATAATTTGCCTTCCGACAATATATAAAATGTACACTGAAATTGATGCCAACAGAGTTTATAGTCATTTAGAAGAAAACTCAATTATGGTAAAAGAACAAAAGGGTAACCAACGAAAGTCATATAGAATAAAGAATAATTTGTTGTTAAATAAAGTCATAACAGAGAACTTTAAAAAGGGGAAGAGTTTAACAGATAGTGGACTACATACACGTTGGTTTACAAAATCCACTGAACATGTGGGAGAAACAGACAAACATAGGTTTTATAAAACAGAACTGGAAACGGTCACACATCTTGTTGCTGGTTGTGCTATACTAATGGCAGAAGGACTGTATACTTAAAGACAGTATTATCTGCTTCCTTGAACTGCTGCATTAATACAGTCTCCATGGAAGGTCTACTTTCTATGGCTACCTGATGCTTATTGCGGCATGAGATCAGTCTCTGAATTGGAAAGGCTTGTCACAATATTGAAACTGTCCAAATTAAGGCTTCCTCACCACAGTAGGCCCTTCTGAATAATGTGCAATGTCTTCAAATGCTTTAAGAAACATTCATCTCAGTACTAGAAACTGAAGTACTGGGGTTATGGTCTGCTGAGATGCTGAAATGGCTTCTCAGGCAGTAATTTTGTCCATGCTAGTGGTGTTTGAATTGAGAATTATTCTTATATTTCATTAATGGTTTCAGTGAAATGATTGTAACCCCAGTTTTTTGCAGTAACAGAAAGCATTTCTTACGTCCAGTCTACTATCATTAAATATATAAGCAAATGAATGCTATTCATGTTCCAGATATCTGCCTTAATTTACCCTGCCTTTCACTGTTTCCTCCTTTTTGAAACCCACCCTCAGTGTCCTTCCTATTCTTTAACTTCTGTATCTCTTTTCCTTCATTTATTTTCCTCACACTCTCATCACTTTGTGGTGATATGAACCTAAATGAACATAGTTTGGCAGTCTTAAATTATACTTCATATCCCAACAATTTTATTCTTAATCACTCGTTTCAGGTGTTGTTTTCCACCTTTACCTCATCATTTACTCATACATTGGGTGAGATTACAAAAAAGTCTTAAATTACACTTTTCCAATCTTTTGGAGTAATTAAAAGGGCAATGTAACATACTTCATGTATAATATTCATACGAATTGTAATGTTGTCTACTGAGATTTCTAGATAATGCACCAATGCAGAATATGTTGTCTTTGCTTACATTATGGATATACCATGCCAAGACACACACACACACACACACACACACACACACACACACACACACACACACACACACACACACACACGTGTAGAGGTGTGTGTGCGTATATCTATATCTATATCTATCTTTTTTTCTGTAAATATAGCTCTACATGTACTATGTGTGTGTGTGTGTGTGTGTGTGTGTGTGTGTGTGTGTGTGTGTGTGTGTGTGTCTATATATATAAATATATATATATATATATATATATATATATATATATATATAGATATATATATAAAGAGAGAGGTAGAGTTGTAATAGGAATAAGTAGAGAAAGAAAATATAGGATCATAGCTAAGTACTAGACAATCTATCCACAGATCATTTCAAGCCTAGCCAAAAATCCACACTCAAAATTTCCTCTAGCCTCAAAGAGGGCAACACAAACTAGACCAGGAAAGAATTTGAGGCTGCCCATACTTGGCCTGCTACAGAGGTGAGGAATTTATTGGGATATAAATCTGTCATGCAAACATGTCTTATTTATCTATTGGTGAAAGTTTAATTCCTTTGAGTATTTGATGTACCATTAATTCTGCAAAGGAACAAGAGATCAAATCAGTTTGGATCTTTCATGGCACAAAAGGCTAGGCATAGATCTTGTAATGATAAAACTGCCTTAGCAAAACATCTTAAGGAACATCTTAGGCATAGTTTTAAATTTGTGGTAATAGAACAAGTAGAGAAAAAATATGGAGAGGCCCTTGGCAATTGTTACTTGGAAAAAAAGAGAGTTATACTGGCAGCTAAACCTGAATGCCAGTACATGGCTGGGCCTTAATGAACAAACATGTATCAATTGTTTATTAAAATTAAAAGCTTTAAAGAGGCAACTATAAAATTACAAGAAATATTTGTAGTTATCCATTTTTTCTGTACAATGATTTTTTTTTACAAAACTGTACATGGATTTTACATATAAATGCATGCACACACTATCATGTATTATAATTCATGTTTTTATGCTTTTGTGCATTTTATTCAGAATTTTAGCTGTGTACTTGTTTACATAATTTATTGAAGTTTTATATGTGTTTATAATGGGGTATACAATAAATTTTGTCATGTTTCTTTAAATGTACTTTGAATGCACCACTTGTTATGTCACAATGATCATGTGATTGTAACCAGGAAATTTTAAACTGTGTCAGTTTATTTCTCCATTATCTGATGAAGTTTCTTTGGAAAAAACAAAAATCACCAATCTTTACAAGTTTCTGTTGCTACTTTTCTGAATTGGAATTCACATTTGTGAGTTTGTGACTGTCTGGAGTTTCTGCAGACCTGCTGCTTTTTTGTTTGTTGTTTGTGTGAGATACATCATGTACTTTCAACAATATAATATTCAGATAAAGTATATTCAGCATGCATTATGTGTGTATACAAACAGTTTAGTAACCACATGCACAATGAATATTATTGGTGTGTAAAATAATTTGTTTTTGTTAAGAAAAATTTTAATTTTTAATGTGTTATGTTCTTGTTTATTGATAATAGGTACGGAGTTTATGTGGTGCAGTGTTTAGATTTTGTATGCTTATGAGTTTTCTTTAATGCATAATGTAGTTGTATATTACTGTTGCATTTATGCTGTCTGAATGCTGCATTATAGTTTTCTGTCTCTGCTGAATTCTTGAAATATTTTTAGGCAATGTCAAAGCAACAAATTTTGAAATGTAACAAAATCTAATTGAGACAAACTCAGGGTCGTGCTGCTTAATGCTAGGAGTTTAAATACAAGACTGCACTCCCTGGAAGCATTCCTCACCTTGGAGGATGCTAACATCTGTTCAGTTACCTAGACATAGTTCAAGGCCACTGAGACCACCCCAGCCATGCAAGGCTACAATGCCTTCCACACATTCAGACCTGAAAATAATTGTGAAGGAAACAAAGGTAGAGGTGCATCCATCTTCATTAAAGCCAAATACTCTTTGAGACAGATCAAACAGCATGACCCTGTCAAACTACTCCATGTCCAATTAATTATTGGGAAAGTACCATACCACATCATTGCAAACTATAGATCCCTCACCATGTACCAGGATAAGAACACAACCTACATAAATTTACTGAACTCTCTTGCCATACAGCCCAACACATTAGTCATGGGAGATTTCAAATATCCTTCCATAGAGTGGGGGAGACACATGAGCAAAAACATGCTTACCCAGAGGGTCCCGGACTTTGTTAATACAACTGCTCTGGAACAGATAGTCTGCACCCTCAGCTGGGGGCTCTAAAGCTCTGGACAGAGTACTCACCAACATGAATAGTCACTGTACTTCCCCATGTGTGATGCCTTCCCTGGTTAGGTCATACCATAAATCAGTCTTGTTTGAAGTAACTACTGGAACTAACACCCTCATAGGAACAGAAATTATAAAAAACTTTACAAAAGCTAACTACAGTCTACTAAGCAATAGTATAAAAAGCTTCATAACACCAGCAATCACAGTCATCAATGATGACTATGCAGAAATATACACAAATGCCCTGAACAAACACTTAAGTGACTGCATAAACTCTGCTGCACCTGACTGGATCAAAACCATGTCTTCCTGTGGACTTCAAGTATAAACAGATTATATAACAACAGGAAGAAACTGCTGTCCAAAAGCAAGAGGGATATCACTCTGCAGAGGAAGACTTCCCTCCTAAGCCTAAACAAGAAAATCAGAAATCTTGTAAAGTCTTCTAAAGCAAATTATGAAACTAAAATTGTATCCCTAGTCAATGATAATCATAAGGCATTCTTTAAATACAACCAAAGTCTAAAAGGGAATGCCCAGCTATGTGCTGAACTGGTTATAGATGGGATCACTCATACTGCACTAGAAGATATTGCCAACCTGCTAGCTGACAGATTCAACTCAAACGTCATCCCCTAACCCCACCTACCATATCCCAAAGTATACCTGACACCAGTCCTCTGCCTAGTATTTTTAGAGAACAGGGTATCTCTGTGCTCACCAAGGCCAAAAACACAGCCTCAGTGGAACCAGATAATATCCCAGGTTGTTTACTAAACAATCTAAAACAAGACCTAGTGGACACACCTGGCATTTTCTTTAATCATAGCTTGAGATCTGGCTATATTCCTGCAGAACGGAGAACAGCAACATTAATTTTACTGTACAAGGGGGGGGTCATCAACTGACCCTGGGAACTACAGACCCATAAGTCTAACCAGCTTCATCTGCAAAGCCATGGAAAGAATTATCATTGACCTTATCAACAAGGACATAGGAGGCAACCATCAAATGCTGGACCCAACCTGGGAGACTTTTTGAGAATTTCATCAAAGACATAGAAGAAGGTAAGACAGTGCACGCAGCCTAGTTCAACCTTGTCAAGACCATCGACACAATCGAAGACTCTGGCATTGTGCATAAACTCTCCCCAGCTAGGGATTAACCCTTACATTACTAGATGGGTGGCCAATTGGCTCAGTGACAGAACAAACTCTGTCAAAATTGATGACACCACCTCCACCAGTTGACCAGTCACCAGTGGAGTACCACGGGGTTCTGTGCTGGGCCCCTTACTGTTTCTCATCTATTTCTCAAAAGTACAGGCCAAAGTAGACAGCCTTTGGCTCACCAAGTTCACTGATGATTGCAAACTGGGAGCAATCACTGATCCCCCCCAATAATGTCAACATATTACAAGAAGTGTTAACACAAATGAATGACTGGTGCCAAAGCCAAAGTCTAAAACTAAATGCAAAAAAATGCATTATTATTCCCTTTGGCAAAACTGAATTCCCTACAAATTATAATATTGACACCACCCTTCTGAGTTCCAACCCAGTGGTTTGAGACTTGGGAACACAGGTCGATAGCAATCTGAACTTTGACCACCAAGTTTCCACTGTGGTAAGGAAAGCCTTCTATGTAGCTCACCTCATAAGCAAGGACATTGCATCCAGATCAAGGGATGTTATAACTCCACTGCTCTCAATGCTCGTCAGACCACTAATAGAATATAATGCACCCTTTTGCATGTACCTCACTAAACACCTGCAGCAACTGGAGAGACCTCAATGGTTTCTCACTAAGAAAATATATGGACTCCAAACCATGATCTACGTGGACAGGCTAAAAGCCCTGTCACTTTATGCTGTGTCTTATAGACTGCTGAGAGGCAACTTGTGCCTGGCCTATAGGACAATCTCCAACACTGCCCTAATGGAAATGCTGCACATCCGCAAGTCAAATGGCACAAAAGTCACTCACTCTAGGGATCTCAACCTAGCATGTGACATTAACAGATCTTACTGGAGAGACAGATATGTCTCCCAGAGACTGCCACTTCTCTAGAATAGACTTCCTATTCACATAAAGCAGAGCTCCTCACTGACCCTATTCAAACACAACCTAGGTAATTGGATGGGGACTGCAAATTCACCCCTGGAGTGGCGCCCATGTACCTCATGGACAATATAGCCAGTGTTGATCACAGACTTGCTCTGCTCATAAATTTACTCTGCAAACTACCCAAAAAAAACAAATAGAGATACTTAGCATTAACATGGCTAGACTTGTAAAGGCTTTAGGGCTGCTAGCCTAGTAACCTACTATGAAGCTATGAACCTATAATCAGATCTGTCAATGGCACATAAGCAAACATAGTGAATCTTCATAGATGATACAATCTTCCAGTTAGACTTATAAAAACAATAATTAGCTTTCTGTTGGTAGGCAGCTTAGTGATAGTATGACTCATTTGCCTGTTACTCAACAGTCTTTATTTCTTAGCTATAATAATCTTCCATAGGGTTCTTATATTAAGGATCTAAGAACCATGTATTCCGAGGTTAGGGATAGATAACTGTATCCTGGCATACCATTCACACACCATACAGCTATGCAGTTTAATCACCATGTCTAATGCTAATTGGGTATATCAATATTACCATTGCGATTTTTTAAGAAATTTTGGCTTAGTGTCATAGTTTTTATTTTTAGCTGTTTGGTAAGGTTGTATTATAAGGCTGGCTGTTTTTTGTTCAAGGTAGCCTTGGTAAAATCTTTCAGTTTTTTATTTTATGAAGCAAAGGAGTGCTGGAAATATTTTAGGGAAAGAGTATTGAGTAGCGAAAAAAGGAACTTTGTCCCCATACATGGTACTGTATGATCTGCAGTTAACATCTCTCTCTCTCTCTGTATATATATATATATATATATATATATATATATATATATATATATATATATATATATATATATATATTATCTATCTCTCTACCTAAATATATATATATATATATATATATATATATATATATATATACACACATACACAAAGTAGCAGGATATGAGGATATAGTCCCCATCATGGCCGATGCAGGATGTGAGGATACAGTCCCCATTGTGGCTGGTTAGGAGAGCTTACTCCTTGCAAAAAGACTTGATGTCTGAAGATTTTCTAGTGTTTAATAATATAGTTCATCAATATTTCTTTCAATGGAAAGTATTTCAACCAGAAATGTTTTATATGACTCCTTATGTACCTGTTATAAATTGTGTGAGATGCATTGTTTAAAACTCTTTACAGGACACAGATATTTCCTATTTGCTTTTTCCCATGATCTGTTCCCCTAATAACCTTGTTAGATATAAAAAATGTGTACATTACTATAACAATAACACTTCACTTTCACATTTGTAGAGCAATCAAAAATCTAATACTTCCTTATTTTTTACAAACATATCCAAAACCCAAACCAATACCTGCTTTTAGTTATATTTTGAATATGTGCAATGTTCTTTTCAAACGTACAGGCAATAGTGTATGCCTGCACGTGTGCATAATATAACATACTACAATGCAGTGGCATCACAGTGCACTCTAGATACATATTAATATGACAAATACATATATTAACAGGTCTCATATAGTATACGTCTATGACACAGAATCACGGGTAATATGCAAACTATAGCTGAACACATCTGCATTGCACATCTGTATCCACATCTAAGAGGTCCAAAGGGATGTTTTAATAACAATACCTTCACTTTGAGCTGCCTGCCAAAACACCTTAAATTACAAAAGCTGAGAGAGACCCACAGACCATAGTGAATGGGAACATTATGGAACTTGTATGACAACTTTGCTTGAACTAAGTAAATCGTACATATTACACTGATGCAGCACAGTATTTCTTGAATGCTTAATTCAAAACAATATGTATCTCCTTCACCTAGGTACAGCTTACCAACAATCAAGCAATGATAAAATACACAGTTAAAACAATAATTAGCTTTCTTCTAGTTGTGATGGAGTGAAAGCAGCATATCTACAGGCCATTTATTATAAAAAAATTCAGTAAAGGCACTAGAATTTAAATAAAAAGTGGATTTTGTGTGGTTGGAAATAGTGCTATAGTTTGGATAAAAACAGAATGTTTGAAGCAAGGGAAATAAAGCAGCTAAAGTCCTAAAAGATATAACTGTGGCTCTTCCCTCACCAGAAGTTCAGCACAGAGGAACTGATAACTTACGGCAGTACGACAGTCATACCATACCAATAGATTAGCTTTAATAAGGACTCAGTTATCCAGAATTAATTAACAGGTAAATGATCTTACCAAACAGAATGAATAACATTTAAAGGATATTGAGGAAGCCCTGAGTGTCCATTCCATTCAGTTCCAAGAACTAATGTGGACTGCTCAAACCACTCCTGACAGAACTACAGCATGTGAAACAGCAATGAAGGCCTACAATAAAATGCCAGGAGTTAGAAGATCATGTTCAGTGGAAACAATCTTCATTTTAAAGGGCAGAAGAGCAAGACTACATACGTTTTAAGAGAGCAATGCTCAAGGAGGGGACAGGAATTCCTCCTAGTGAGATGCATATCAAACAGGCACACCATGTTTATGTTCCAGGCACCAAAAAAAAAAGTCAGTAGTGTGACCTATTCTCATTAGAGTTTCCTCTTTTGAACTTAAGGAGTGGATTAGAAGGACACTATGGACTTCACTGATAAAATGTGACAACAGTTACAATATGAAGACCAGAGGCAAGCTAAATGCTTCCGGTGATCCGTTTCACTAGAAAAATGGAATCTAAATTTAGGCTTCTTTATCTCACAGTATTTAAAGTAGCAATGTCAGGAGGAAAAAGAAGATTGTAAAATTGTGCAAAGCACTCAAACACACAGCCATCTATCACTTCCCAGGTAGTATCTTTGCTTAGTACAGGGAAGTCTTCAGCAAGCAAGCCTACAGGTGGTGCATCTGATCCATTTCCAGTTTTTAAGCATAAGATAAAGGTTATTGTAAAGCTCTTATTGTCTCCATGCCTACTTCCTTTTCCATAAAATATATGAAAACCATCTTCTCATTTCTCATTAGGTTGTCTTTCATCCTGTTGGGAATATATTATGCAGCACAATTTTAAAATATTGCTGCAGGATGCTTGGACCATGCCACAACTATAGATACATGCTGAAGATTTATACCCCCCCGTAGGCCAAATTTTCATGGTTTGTTACTGTAGTCTCAATTTACTCTCCATTTTACATAGAGACATGGTCTCCTCCTTGGAAGACATTTAACTGCTTGTATATAGTTTGTATAAGATGTTCATTTTGTTAATGTTTACACATGTTTTCTTTAGGTTTGAACCTCAATTTGTAGTAACAGTGCCAGTTATAAAATGCTTGTGATGCATGTAATTGTCTAAAAGTACTATGTTCTTATAGTCAGACATAAGAGGCATAGTTAGTGCATTCTGTTTTGAAGTTATGAAATGCTTTTCTACTGTTTGTCATGGAATACTAATGGTCTAAACTCCCCTGTGAAAAGGGTGAAAATATTGTCTGTTTTGAATCAGCTGGCCCCAGCCATAGTTATGGTGCTGAAAGGACACCTTTCTCTTCAGTTTCAATTAGTTTCAAGCTTTTCCTGCTGGGGAAGGGAGAAAAGAGGAATATGTACTCTTGAGAGTTGGAATGTCTCTAATCTTAGAAGAAGATTTATCTGATGCTTGCAGCAGATACACTGCCTGTAAAGAATGAGCAGGTCCTCTTGGAGTAACAGTTATCATTCTTTACATCCCTTCAAGTTCAAAGACTAATCATGTAACAAGAAACTCCAGGGAACTAATGGTGTTCAAAGCTGGACTTATTCTTTTCTAGTGATTGGAATACAGTCTTTTTCCCAGAAGATGTTCAAACTGGCTCCAGATGGGCACCCTTCCAGCTTTAGGAAGATTTCTTACAAGATATTGTAAGACAATGGGTTTTGCAGATATCATGGATGAGTGTGATTGGAGTATAAGGGCCTTCAGCTGTTGTTTCTATAGCTATCATATGCTCTCTAGAGTATGGAAGGTCATACTATCAACATTTAGCTTTTTAACTTCAGAAACCTCTGTGCCTACTGTGCTGCATAATATATTCTCAGCAACATAATCTATGAAAGGCAGCCTAATGAGAAAGGAAATAACATTTTTTATGTATATTCTGTAATAGGAAATTATTTATGATGAATTTACAGGACAGAGGGTCTTCTCAGATCACACTTTTCTATTCTTTTCCACAGATAGAGAATATAGACATTTGTAGAGGGGGATCTAAGTTAAAGATATTCAGCTGTCCACCAGTAGAACTTATCAACTGGCCAAGCCTGCACTATATTCAAACAAGATATTCAGTTATTAACAAAGGGGAGGGGGAATACAAAAGTGGGACATGGTCAAAAGGCTTCAATTGTAAGGGCACAGATGTTTCTGAAGTTAAAAATGCAAGATGAAAATAGATCTATACAAGAAACTGAAGGTAGGCTGAGATCTAATCTGTATTCACATAAGAAGAGTATGGTGGAATATATTCAATTACTTTCTCAATTAGAATGTATTTATGAATGACAAGCACAGAATATGTTAAAGGACCTCAGGATGAGAGACTTCTCATATTCCCCCAAATCCTTGAAAACTTTTGCTGTGCATCTTATACAACAGACAACAAAGGGACAGAGTATACGAATGCTGGTGAATCTTAAAGCAATGGAAGGATTATCATGGGACTCATAAAATAAAGATATGGGGACCTACAGACACTGATCCTACACTTTGTTCGCTCAGTTATCCTATCCTGCCTCCCTTTAAACCTGGTTGACTTCTTTGAAACAGTCACCAGGCCATTGACAAAGGGAAGGTGGTCCACACCCTACCTACCCTACCTCACCTTCAAAAATATACAATTACATACCCCACTGGCATATAAATATAGCCCACCAGCTTAAATATAAACCCCTATGTCATGAGACTAGATGGATTGGCTCAGGGACAGGAAAGAATTTGGTTAGAATTGCTGGAGCCAACCTCCAACCAAACCAGTTACAGTGGCATCCCACAAGCTCAGTCCCTGGACCCTCTCTTTGTTCGTATATATATTTCGTAGAGGCCAAACACAGAAGAACTGTGCTGACCAAGTTCACAGGATGACTGCAAACTGGGCACCATAAATCAACTCTCCAGCTGACACAAGCATCGACAACCACAGAAAAAAGGCCAAAAAAAACAGAATATAGCCCACCTAATCATGAAGAATTCATCTCTAAAACAAATAAGGGAGTCATCTCTTTTACTCTACCTCCTCATCATCATATAATTGTACACAATGCCCCTGGATGATGTACCTACCAAACACCTGCAGCAACTGGAAAGAAAAGAAAGTACCTCACCAAGAGGATCAAACGGCGGCAAACAGATACCATATGCTGCCCATTTAAAGAAACCCCATCGCTACACTCGAGACAGAACTGAACTTCAGCACTGAAAATAAATAGGACATGGGGGGGAGGAGACAGTCCAGAGGCTCAGCTTCCTCTGGAATAAAATAAAATCCCCCAGTCCCAGGCAGAGTCCCTCCCTCATTCTCTTCTCTAGAGATGAATTGATGGGAGGGAGATCGAGAGGTTTACCTATCCTATCACTGTGTGTGTCACTGTTTACAGTATACTATACTCGAAAGATAGCAAGCAAAATTAAATTTAATGGGGTAAAAAAAAAAAATACTCTGGCTAGGCTTATAAATGCCCTAGGGCAGATAGTCTAGTATGAAATAATGAACCTAATTAAAAATCCTTCCACAAGCCAAATTATGTATTTAATTATTTATTTTATATGTGTTTACCAGGAAACTCCAACTGGGCATGGATCCCAATTTCAGCCGAGGCAGGGGGAGAAAAGCTCCACAAAGATTAGTACAGCAAATACAGTAAATATAATACGCATGTTAATAAGGTACAGTACAGAGTCAAAAAGTTAAAAAGGTACAGTTTCAAGGTCAAGAAAGGAGCAAAAAGTAAATGTGCTATAAGAAGCACAGCATGTTACAATAAACAATACAGTTGAAAGGACATTTTCTTCAGTCATTTGGTTACATTCATCAGTGGCTATTACTGTAAACACACATTGATTAGGTAAAGGCACAGAAAGAAGTCATTGTAAGCTTTCATAGAAGGTCAAGGTATGATATGATCAAATTAAATGAAACTACCCAGGGTCAGAACAATTACATAACCAGGAACTATATAAATGGGAACGGAGGAGTTTTTTGAAAATGTTTCTGTTTTCAGTGGTCCTAATATCTATGGGAAGGCATTCCATGCTTTTGCAATGGAAATGGAAAACAAGGAGTCCCCCGAGCTATTTTTGCTTCTGCCTATGTTAGCCAGTGCTTTATTGATGGATCATAATAGGCATTTGTTAGAGTAGATATTAAATAGACCTTGAAAAGCAGGAACTCTAATAGGATAATATAGAATTTGGTGGGCTATTGTAAGCTTGATTATATGTGAGCAGGTTGGTTAATTCTAGCCAGCAAAGTTGCTTGATTGCTATGCAGTGATGTGTCTTGAAGGGTGAATCAGTAGCAAACCTAGCTATTCTATTGTAGCCGGGTGTTTATTTTGTTAAAGTCTGCTTTGTTTAGGTTGATGAGTATGGGGAAGGCATAGAAGTGTATGGATAGTAGGTGGGTTCTTGTGATGGTGGCTTTACTGTCATTGCTGAGGTACTTTTTGCATTTCTATAGGGTTCCGAGTTTTTTAGGGACTTTCTTTATTATCTGTGCAATGTGCACATTGAATTTCATGTTATGATCTAAGATATGAAATTAAGTAGATTCCTAAGCAAATACATAGGATTTTAGGACATTTTTTAGCATAATATATCTAGAAGGCATTTCAGTTCTATGCTTTCATGCAGAGCTTGATTTGCTCATCCAGGATATTGACCTACTTCAGCTCGTTACATTTCAGACCAAAGTCTATTGTCCCCTATTACTAAGCAGGAGGTGAAAGAGATGATAAAGAAAGCTAAACAAGGGAAGAGTCCATGTCAAGCTGCACTGACCCTTGAAACTTTGCAAGTGTTGAGCCCAAAGCTTAAGGAAGATTTTGTTTAGCTTGGCAGCAGGATATCGCTAAGGGTTCTGTGCCCACTCAGCTGGGTGAGGCCCTTTTTTCACTGATCCAGAACTTAGGAAAGACTCATTGTTTCCAGACTCATATTAACCCATTTCAGTCCCGAATGCTGATTGGGAATTACTCACCATGATTTTTGCTCCTTGACTTAATACTTGGTTGTCTGCCTTGGTTCACCTTGACAAGGCAAGATTTATTAAAGGATGACAAGCATTTGATAATATTTAAAAAAAAAACAGTTATTGCTAGATGATGCTAAATTAAATCTCAGTCCTTTGTTGGTACCAAATTTTGTTGCTGAGAATGCATTCATCTGGGTAAACTGGAAATACTTAATGGCAGATTCAAGCAGTTGATACAAAATTTATATGACGAGACTTCTGCTGGGATAAAATTGTAAGGATTCCTCTCTCCACCATGCAATATATACAGGGGCACTAGGTAGGGTTGGGGTTGTCTCCTATCTTCACTCCTCTACACTCTACTTGGCACCACTAGCATGAAAGATGTGGCATCAGGCAAATCTGGGATACTTCTCGGGCAGTACTAGAGCCAGCCTTTCTTGATATGCACATGACTTATTGGTCTATTTATAGGATCCTGATCATCAGATAGACCTACTTGTGTCCACTCTAGACAAATTTAGCAAAATATAAGGAAATAGACTTAACAGCAGTAAAACTATGATTTTATCTGTAAACTATGATATTCCCCAAATACTTAGAGAAGGAGTTCCCCAGCCCTCTATTAGATATTTAGGGATTACCCTTAACCACAAATTGCATTCAAAATATGATCAATTAGGCAAACTATGCCACAAAACATTGGAGCAATGGTGGGATTTAATATTACACTTTCAACAGCATATGTTGAAAATGTGTTTCTGTTATCAGGATGTTCATCCTATCACAATTTCTGTATTTTGTACTGGCTATCCATGCCTCCTCACCTATGTTTTTAAATGCATACACCATTCTATGGGAAAGCAAACAGAGAGTGTCTTGGAGTATTCTAATATGCTCAGGTACCAATGTTGGTTCCACACCGTATATTACTGAGAAATGGTTTTGAAAATCCTCCAAAATGCTTTGAATCCTGGATATTCTGATAGCTGGAAACAATTTTTTCTACACTAGATGGGGTTTACAATCTGCTTTTTTTTTTCACAAAAATTCTCAGTTGTCCAGATGTCAGGTCTAGATGAGTAGACTATGCACAATGCAAGGAGGCTTTTGAGGGACTTGCATGTTAAAGGTTTTGAAAACATAATCCTGCCTGTTAACCATATCCCCACCCTGAAACCTGAAGATAAAGACTTTAAAACCTGGGTAGACAAATCATTTTCTGGAGCACATTAGGAAAAGCAGCTAGTGGAACAGAAGTTCATGAGTTTAAAAACTTTTTCATAAACCTGGCATGTACAGGAAGGGACATTTTAAAATATTATAAAATATTGTGGGCTGGCAAAGCACTGAAAATTCTGAAAGGGAAAAATGGAAAAAATAAATGAAAAGAGAACTGTTGGCAATATAAACCATATGTTGTTGGGTTATTAGCAAGAAGAGTTTGATGAAATTCACAAAGACTGTGAGAAAGAATTCAACCTGGTTTGAGGTTGTCATACATTATAGGTACACTACCATTTCATAAAAAATATCATTTTATGGGGGGATCACGGTGCCTATACCAGTTTTTGCACCCCATAATGACTGTTTAAAATGTCTGGTAAGGCAGACCCCATTTGCCGGAGATTTGACAACCTTTTTTTAAGAAGTGCCATCACATTTTTCTGAAGTGCCCCAAACTGTATTTTTTGTCTCCAGTTGTGGAACTTTTTAAATTTTCCTGGCAATCATCTCTCTCTATCCAGTTTACTAATTCCATCTAAAAGATACCTGAAGGACACACCTTTATCAAATCAGAGCTTAGTGAGTATGGAATCTTTGCTGTACTAAATATGTATCATAAGATGGTGGAAGAACCCAGATCCTCTCAAGTTGCAATAATTAATTCAATTAGTTAATGAGTTATACAATGTGGAACTAATTCTCAATTTTAGAAGTCAGAGAAGGAAGCTGATCAAAAAATGGAGCAAACAAATTTACTTAATGGGGATACTAGTATGATGATTTATTAGTCTTGGGCAATTTACATGATCAAATTTTAAGCATGAGTGGCATAGATTTTGCCTTTACAGTCTAGTATATGAATTTAATACAAGCTAATTTAACTATACTTTACTCTGCACTTATTTAAGATTTGAGTCAGTAAATATTGTGTCTTTGATTCAGTAAATATTGTGTCTCTGTCTCACTGCAGTTAGTCCCCCCCCCTCCCTGTTTCCTGTTGTGGTGTTAATCTTGGTGGCTTTGGAATTACCCACCCCTGCTGTAAATCTGTTTTTGCACACTCCTCCTGGACCCATCTCATTCGCTCACTCAACTGAGTACAGTGAGATCATATTTTGATTTCAGATGCTCCTACCAGTCCCATCTCCTCTGTGGTGTAAAGAGAGAGCACTTGGGAAGGACATTCCCCTATAGTATCTTAATCTGCGCTGTTTCCTCCCTCTCCAAAAAAAAAAAAATTGCACTTCATCTGCTTTACTGTATTTGTGTTTCTTCCTTCTTATTACCTTATTTTGCTTTTGCCTCTTCTTAAAAGTACTCAATTGAATTTATTCTGCTGCCTATATTACTGCTTGTTAGTAGCCTGATTAAATTGTAACTGTTATTCTAAGGCCCTTGGTTTAAGCACTTGGGCTTCAAACCAGTTGTTTTACATTAAGAAGGTTTGTGGTCTGCACTGTTGTGGCAGGACAGGTAGCATACATCCTTTTAAGTTGGGAACTGCTGATTGAAGGCTCAGTGTCTGTTATTCTAAAAGCGTATTAGTTCTGGGTTAAGCACTTGGGCTTCAGGCCCATTATTTTACATTAAGAAGGTTTGTGGTCTGCACACGTGTGGGAGGAGAGGCTAGATTCTGCCCTTCTGAGCTGGGAATTTCTGGTTAAAGGCTTATTGCCCATGCTTACTTGAACTGTTTCTTTCTGAAATTGGTACGTGTTGTTTGCTGTAGCATAGACTAGATTCAGGCCGGCTGGATCTAGCTTTGTTTGTATAACTTGTGCACTGATCCAGGCCGTCTTTTTTGGAGAAGGTTTCTCTGTACCCTAGTGGCAGGACTGTGCAGTTGGAACTTGTCTGATTGAAGACTGCTGGAACAGGGCTTGGTTTTGAGCTTTTTAACTGGTTAATTGGGTAAAGTGTTGTTTTGATTGTATCTGCTCTATGTTCCGAAAAAAAAACAAAAAAACAAAAACAAATACTTGTTTCCCGCCTTTCTGAACTAGTATAGTCCAGTTTTCAGGTCATTGCTGAATCCAGGGCTGTGTTACAAGTTTCTGTGTTGCCCATACCTTACTTGGATAGAAGGAAGTTTCTCTGTTCACCTGTGAGAGAGGGGAGCTTTGAGCAGCCTATCTGTCCCTGGAGGAGTGGTTTCAGCCCAGAAGTTAGTAGTTTATTGGACATGTTGGGCTAATTTTGATTGTATCTGCTCTATTTTCTGAAAAAAAAAAAAAAAACTTCTTTCCCGCCTTTCTGAACTAGTATAGTCCAGTTTTCAGGTTATTGCTGAATCCAGAGCTGTGTTACAAGTTTCTGTGTTGCCCATATCTTACTTGGATAGAAGGTAGTTTCTCTGTTCACCTGTGAGAGAGGGGAGGTTTGAGCAGCCTATCTGTCCCTGGAGGAGTGGCTTCAGCCCAGAAGTTAGTAGTTTATTAGCCATTTTGGGCTAATTTCTATCTCTTTCACTTCCTGCTATAAAAACCGCATATGTGCAGTTTTTGCGCTTGTATTCCGCTCAGCAAGTGCCTTCCAGGTGTTCTGCAGAGTCGACAGCAGCAGAGAGACAAAAGAGTGACTTTGGAGTGATTAAGTATAATTTTTCTGCTTTTCTTGCTGTCTTAACTAATTCCGCCTAAAATGCCATTTTGTTTAGCGAATCTGTGATTTAAAAAGTTTGTTATTGCTACATATTGTACTTATTTGCTGCCTGCACTTGAATTAAGTCATTTTTGTGTTTAAATAATCTGTTCAACTGTTGTAGGCTACACACTAAAGTGCAATAGCCTTTTCTGTGCATTTAAAGTGTTGTTTTGATTGTATCTACTCTATTTTCTTAAAAAAAAAAAAATATATATATATATATATATATATATATATATATATATATATATATATATATATATATATATATATATATATATATATATATATATATATATATATATATATATATATATATATATATATATATATATATATATACTTGTTACCCGCCTTTCTGAACTAGTATAGTCCAGTTTTCAGGTTATTGCTGAATCCAGGGCTGTGTTACAAGTTTCTGTGTTGCCCATACCTTACTTGGATAGAAGGAAGTTTCTCTGTTCACCTTTGAGAGAGGGGAGATTTGAGCAGCCTATCTGTCCCTGGAGGAGTGGTTTCAGCCCAGAAGTTAGTAGTTTATCGGCCATTTTGGGCTAATTTCTATCTCTTTCACTTCCCTGCTATAAAAAACGCATTTGTGCGGTTTTGTGCACCGGGCAGAGCCGTTTAGCTAGAGTTAAACTATTCTCGGTTCCACAAAGTGTTGGGAGGATGGCTTAATGGTTAAGATGTTTGCCTTGCAGACACAAGGTACAGAGTTTGAATCTCACAGGGGATAATTGGCTAGGCTTAAAATGGCTCGCATGGGCAGTTAGCCTAGTACTAATCTATGAACCTATGAACAAAGTCTACTCTTCAATTTCTCTCTTGGAACTAGACAAACCTTCAAATTTATTATAAAAAACATTCATTTCTCAGCCAAGCACTTGCTTAAAACTCATAGCAAGTACTAATTAACCGTAGCACTAGACCCCCCCCCATACTGTCCAGAAGGACAAGGCTTTCTATCCGTCCCCACCAGCCAATCAGAAAAACAGCTTACTCTACCTATTCAGGAATGTTCAAAGGGCAGTTTCTGGTGTACTCTCCAGTCAAACTGGTGAATCTGGGCGTTTTGAGGCAGTTACAATTGCCTCATGTACACAGACAACCCTCTCCTCCTACCACCAAACACTAATATATGTGAGAGATGCAATTATACAGACAAACTGGAGGCAAAGTTCTCTCAACCCAAGACTGGAACTGACAGTCAATAGGAGAAGGGTAATACTTGCAACACACCACCAGTCTCACATAGACCTAATAAACCAACACCGGCAAATAAACCACATGAATACATGAAAACATACTCGGAGGCTCTAAATAAAAATCTGCAAAAGCAACAGAGACCTCCAAAGCAGACATCCAAGCAACCTCCAGACCCCATCACCAACCATGAGACACATACTTCACATAATCAGTGTGCCACGCAATCACAGCCCTTAATGCAAAATAACATGCCCAACACACTAGTACTAGGCGACTCTATATTCAGGCACACTGATGTCCCACTCACTAGGCTGAACAAGGAGAAGGTTACAGTTAGCTGCCTATCGGGTGCCAGGATCTGCCACATAACACAAGCACTCAGGTCACTCCAGAACAAGTACAAATATAACTCTGTCATTGTCCATGTTGGTGTGAATGACCTGAGACGTACCTCCCTGGATTACATGAAAAGAGACATGGAAGAGCTCTCTGATCATGTAGCCCAGGCCGGTATGACCCTGAGTAGCATCCTGCCCTCACCAAGAATGATGCCACAGCATAAAGAAAAAATGATCAATTTCAATAACTGGCTAAGTTTTTGGTGTCATTCAAAGCGGATCCAGTATCTGTCTGCCTGGAATGACAAGCTCGACAAGCCATGTTGCTTCGCAAGAGATGGCTTGCACCTGTCACCCTTAGGCTTTCGAATACTGGCCAAGTCTCTTGCCACCCCCATAGTGCCTTTTTTAGGCAAGGTTCAAAAGACAAACCCACCACCATAAATAGCACAAGTAACCAAAAACTGAGGGTAATGCTACTCAATGCCAGAAGTCTAAACCTCAAAATGCATGCACTCAAGGCACTCTTCAATATGGAGAACATTGACATCTGTGCAATAACAGAAACCTAGTTTAAGGCTCCTGAGAGCACCCCAGCACTACTAGGCTATACCTCATACCATACCTTTTGGCCACAGAACCAGGACCGAAACGCAACAGGCAGGGGTGTATCCATATTCATCAAGGATACACACACCTCCAGGTTAGTGGCGCAGCACAATGGATCAGAGATCATCCAGTTGCAACTAACAATAGGCAAAACTGCAATCCAAATTGTAGCTTGCTACAGATCACCCACCATGGCCCAGGACCCCCATTCCTCATTTCTGGAGACACTGGGAAATATAAAGGTCCTATCAAACACCCAAATACTGGGTGATTTCAATTACCCAAACATAAACTGGGAGAACTACTCAAGTACTAACTTCCTTGTCCAACTCTTCCTAGAGTTTATAAATTCTTATGCCCTGGATCAACTGGTCAACACCCCCACCAGAGGGAACAACATATTGGACCTGGTCATCACCAACATGGGTAACCGATGTTCCACACTGGAGGTCAACCCCTCGCTGGTTAGATCAGACCATAGACTAATCACTCTGGATATCCACATTCCGTCCCCACCCTCAATCAATGAAACCACCATGAAAAACTTTTCAAAAGCAAACTTCACGTTACTTAAGACCGACCGAGGTGGAAAGGTTCACAACCCCCATGCTAAAGGACAATGCTGTCCAAGCTGCTGAAATGTTTTCAAAGGCACTCTATGAGCATATGCAGGAATGAGTGGATCGTGCTATCCCAAGTTAAACCAAGACTCACTCCACCAAGAAAAGGAAACCAGTCTGATGGACCTCTTCCATAAACAAGCTATACAACAGAAGGAGGAAACCAGTACAGAAAAGAGTAAAATCCCAAGAAGGAAAAACATCCCCGATCAGTATCAGCAAGAAACTACGATCCCTCATTAAATCATCCAAGGCTAGTTTTGAAAGAAAAATTGCCAATGACTCCAAAGATAACCACAAAGCTTTCTTTAGCTATGTCAAGAACCTAAGTGGAAACTCTCAGATCTGCTCTGAGTTAGTGCAGAATGGCACAAAATACACTGAACAGACTGATATTGCCAACATTCTGGAAGACAGGTTTAGTGCAAACGTCACCCCCCCCCCTCTCACCCCCTAAAGGGCCCATAACCATACCAGAAGAATGTAGGGCCCTGTCAATCACTGACACACAGGTTAAAACAGCCCTATCCAAAGCCAAAAACACAGCTTAAATGGGACCGGACGGTGTCCCAGGCTGTGTCTTACAAGAGCTCCAAAATGAAATAACCCCTCACCTAAGCACACTGTTTAAACTCAGCCTCTCTACAGGCTGCATACCCACAGAGTGGTGCACAGCAACAGTTATCCCACTCCACAAAGGTGGAGCCACAACGGACCCCAGGAACTATCGCCCTATAAGCCTGACTAGCCTGGTCTGCAAGGCTATGGAATGCATCATCATGGAACTCATTAACAGAAACATTGGGAACCTCCAAACCTTGGACCCTACCCAGTTTGGCTTTGTTAAGGGTAGATCATGCCTCCTAAACCTAGTGGACTTCTTTGGGATGGTTAGCAAGGCATTAGATGAGGGAAAGGAGGTCCACACAGCCTACCTAGACCTCACAAAGGCTTTTGTCACCATTCCCCATTGTAGTATTATAGACAAGCTCACCAGCTTGAACATAAACCCCTACATCACAAGATGGGTTGCCAACTGGCTCATGTATAAAACCCACATGGTGAGAGTTGCAAGCTCTACATCTGACTCTAAACAGGTTACAAGTGGTGTCCCCCAGGGCTCAGTCCTAGGACCCCTCCTGTTTGGTATATACTTCTCAGAGGTACAAGCAAGCATAGGAGGACTATGGCTAACCAAGTTTGCAGATGACTGCAAATTAGGGGCCATAATTGATTCTCCTGCTGATACAGACACCCTCCAGATGGGTCTCACTGAGATGGATACCTGGTGTCAAAATCATGGCCTCAAGCTAAATGCCAAAAAGTGCATAATCATCCCCTTTGGAAAAAACAAAGTATCCATGAACAACCACATAGGTGGTAATCCCCTAAATACAGAAAATATAATAAGAGATCTGGGGACCCAAGTAGATAGTAATCTCTCCTTTGATAATCATATTGCCAAGGTGGTTAGAAAATCCTTCTATGTGGCCCACCTAATCACAAAAGGGTTCGCATCTAGAACAAAAGAGGTTATTGTGCCTCTCCACTCATCACTCATTAGACCCATCATAGAATACAATGCCCCAATTTGGGATGTACCTTACAAGACTCCTGCAACAGCTGGAAAGACCACAAAAGTACCTCACCAAGAGGATTACTGGCTTCAAACAGATGCCCTATGTAGCCTGACTCAGGAAACTCCAGTTGTACTTGGTTGTATACCACTTACTCAGAGGTGATCTCTGCCTGACATACAATGCCATGTCCAACCCAGAATTGATGGACATGCTCCACCTAAAAAAAAAAACAAATCCCAGAGAGCCACATGCTCTAGAGATATAAACCTCACCACAACAATAAATAGGACATGCTGGAGGGATAGACTCCTATCCCAGAGACTCCCCCAGCTTTGGAACAGGATTCCAATATACATCAGGCAGAGCCCCTCACTAACACTCTTCAAGAGAAACCTTGACGGGTGGATGGGAAACAGAAAATTTACCCTGGGGATCACTGCAGTGGCTCTGCTGGACAGTGGCACAAAGAACTAATGGCTCTGCTGGACAGAAGCACAGGGAACTAGTCTAAGGGGGTGGCAAAAGCCAACACATTCTGGCTAGGCTTATAAATGCCCTTGGGCAGATAGCCTAGTACTTACCTATGAACCTATGAACCTAAATAATAAATTATTCAAAATCATAGAGTTATTACATTTTTGGAGCTGTAGCTTATTTGGACCTATGTAAGGTACAAATTGGTTCTGTTTACACATTACTGGGCATATTTTGTTTTTGGCATAATGAAATTAATATTACTTTCTTTTTTTTTCTTTCCTCCTTTATTACCTAATTGCATAGTTTATTAGTTTGTTAAAGAAATTGTTATATAAGGCAACTTATCTGATTTTTTTTACTACTGATAGTTATTCAATAAAGTGCTTTAAATAAAATAACATAAATTAAGGCTAGATGATTAAAGCATATCATACATGCTGTGACTTCTATTATACTTGCGGGTTGCTACAATTTCTGATAAACATAATGGATGTAGAACATACTTTAACCAGCTAATTATGTCAGTACTGTCAGCATTCTCTGCAGCACATTTATTGTTAGGTAGTCATGTAAATTTCTCCATAAGTATGCAAACAAACATTAATAAGTAACTGAGTGATATGTTAACTACAGACATGAATGCTATTTTCCCAGTTTTTCACACCTATCACTATTTTTATCAGCATGATAAATTGCATTATAACTGTGTCTGATGATGGTTAATATAACCGCTAACACTGTTTAGTAATATGTGAGTGTATCAACGCAATTAACTTGTATCCACAGTGCATCACATTACTAGTGTATATGAAGAGTATTGACTTGCTGTTACACATTGCTTTACACTGTATGCTGTACAAAATCGCACACATGTATGCTTGTCCTGCTAAACCAGATAATAGATGCATGTTCAAAGGTTCATAGGTGTGTACTAGGCTAACGGTTCTGGGGCCTTTACAAGCCTAGCCAAAGGATTAGCCTGGCATAGTGCCACCTGACCTTAGTTTCCAGTATGTCTGTCGAGGTGAGCCACTGGAGTTATCCCCAGGGTGAATTTTCTGTTTCCCATACACTCATCAAGATTTCTCTTGAAGAGGGTCAGCGAGGTGCTCTGCTTGACATGTATGGGAAGTCTCCTCCATAGCATGGGCAGTCTCTGGGTTATGAACCTGCCCCTCCAGCATGTTCTGTTAATTGTGGTAATGAGGTTGAGGTCTCTGGAGCGTGTGGTGAGGACGGATTGGGATTTCTTTAGATGTAGCATTTCTAACAGAGCTGGGTCAGACATGGCTTTGTAAGCCAAGCAGAGATCACCTCTAAGTAGGCGATATGAGGCAGAGAATAGTTGGAGTTTTTAGAGTCTGTCCATATATTGTTGGGGACCTATAGCAGGCTAAAACCTGAATCGCTGTCTTACCCAATGTTAGCTGCACCTGAAGTATCTCTGATGCATTATGTTGGGCTAGCAGTCTGGAGGTGTGCACATCCTTTATGAATATGGAAAGACCACCGCCTTTGGAGCTTCGGACCATGTTCTGAGGCCGAAAGGTGTGGAATGAGTTATAGACTGGTAGTGCATGGGTGCTTTCTGCTGCCTTGAACCAGGTGTCTGTTACAGCACAAATGTTGATATTCTCCATTTTAAGGTGTGCTTCGAGCTAGTGCATTTTGAGGTTTAGACTTCTAGCATTGAGCAGCATGACCCTCAGACTGCATTTGTTTGTAGCTGTTACAGTGGTAATTTGGTGTTTGGAACACCACCTAAAAAAGGCACTAAAGGGGTGGCAAGAGCCTTGGCCAGTATCCAGAAGCCCAGGAGGGACAGATGCAGGCCATCTTTGGCAAAGCATTGAGGTCTGTCATTCATGTCATCCCAGGCAGACAGATCCTGGATCCCTTTAGAATGACACTAGAAACTTAGCCAAATGTTGAAAATCATTTTCTGCTTATACTGTGGTATCATTCTGGGTGATGGTAGGATGCTGCTCAGGGCTAGGGTCATACCCGCCTGAGCTACATAATCCGAGAGCTCCTGCATGTCGCTTTTCATGTAGTTCAGGAAGATATGTCTCAGGTCATTCACACCCACATGTATAATGACAGAGTCATATTTGTACCTGTTGTTGAGGGACCTGAGTGTGTGCGTTATGTGATGAATCCTAGCACCTGACAGGCAGCTGACTGCCACTTTCTCCTTATTCAACCTAGTGAGTGGGACATCAGTGTGCCTCACTGTCAAGTCACCTATGGCTAGTGTGTTGGGCATGCTTTTTTGCCTTAGGGGCTTTGGTTGAGTGGCACACTATTTAGGAGTTATGTGTCTCATGATTAGTGTTGTGTTTTAGTGGTTGAGTGGGTTTCTGCCTTGGAGGTCTCTGCTGCTTGTGTAGATTTTTATTGAGAGCCTCCATGAAGGTAGGTGTGTGGTTTGTGTTTTTATGTGAAGGCAGTGCTGGTGTGTGTTCTGGAGGGCTATGTGTTCCATGTGGTGTGGTGCAAGTGTTGCATGTGTATATAAAGGCATGACCATACTGCAGAAATACTATAACTGCCTGTGATCTTCTTCTTCCGGGTATTCCCATTAGGGGTTTCCACAGTGGATGATCTGTTTTCATTTCTTCCTGTCCTCTGCATCTTGCTCTGTTACACCAACCAACTGCATGGCCTCTCTTGCCACATCCATAATCCTTATCTTAGGCCTTCCTCTTTTCCTCTTACCTGGCTGCTCCATCCTTAGCATCCTTCTCCAAATATACCTAGCATCCATCCTCAGCACATGTCCAAACCAATGCAATCTCACCTCTTTGGCTTTATCTGCAAACCGTTCAGCCTGAGATGACCTAATATACTGATTCCTAATCCTGTCCATCCTCATCACTCCTAAAGCAAATCTTTACATCTTTTACTCTGCTACCTCCATCTCTGACTCCTGTCTTTATGGCAGTGCCACCCTCTCCGACCCATATAACATAGCTGATTTCACTACCCCCTTGTAGATCTTCCCTTTCACTCTGTTACCCATCTGTCACAGATCATTCCTGACATTCTTCTCCACTCACTCCACCCTGCCTATCATCTCTTCTTCACCTCTCTTCCATACTCACCATTTCTCTGAACTGTTGACCCCAAGTATTTAGATATTCAAGTTAAACCTGCAAGGTCCAGGTATTTCTGCAATTCTACTCAACTTTTACTCCTGTGGTAAGTCAACCATTGGCATCCAACATGTTCTACAACATTTGTTTTGCAAATCCTTAGAGATACAAGAACTGGGTTAACTTTCATGGAGACATGGCTCTCCCAAGGTCTTCGCTATCTGACAGCACATGTTCAACATTAGTCTGATTTTTAATCCTTATATTCTGTGGTTTCCATCTGATTTCAGGGGGACAACAAATTTGGGGACCACCACTGACACTCATATAGGATGGCATGCAACAGTGTTGTGAGTTTCTACCCCTATGTGCTGTCATCATTTAGCAGGAGATTATAAGCTATGAGCCATGAGCTTCTCTTTAGATGCATTCTCACCCCTTGTAGTAATTAACTGTAGCAGATAAAATGATTTCCTAATGATAACTGATAGATGCTAGTCAAAAAAGAGTTTGTTGTCCATTAAAGTACCTGGTTCTTTTATGACAATATTTAGTTTCGGAGGATGTCATTTGTGAGCTAGAAGTTGTGGCACGGTTATTGTTGTTTCCTAAAGAGACAGTGTCCTGCATTTCTTTGCATTGATTTTAGGACTGTGGTCCTGACATCAGCAGATTGTGTGGGTTAGGCTCTTTTGTAGGATAAAGGTATCATCTGATTAGTTGACAACATCTCTGAGTTGGCAGCATCAGCAAACATAGTCAGCCAGAGACTATTGACATCAGCTTGAACATTAGCAAGGTATATGTCAAAGAGAAGAGGCCCAAAAACACAACGGTGTGAGATGCCACTGCAGATCTCCCTTTTCAAAGAGAGCATGCCACTGACCCTTACTATGTAGTTCTTAAAAATCCAGACAATTGCCTTTGTATGTTCATGTATTTATTCTTCTGGCAAGCATCTCTATCCCTAGAATAAAATCACTCAGGAATATCGGGCATCCTTACCTTGTGCCATTCTTTTTTCAGTCCTTCTTATCATCCCTAATTTACTATTTTTGATAAGGAATACAGTGCCTTCACCTATCTTCTGGACCTATTTCCACATCTCACCTCTTTTACTACCTATGCAGGAATCTCCATTATATAGAGCTGACTGTTCTCTTAATGTTCATTAGCCCAGACCCTGCTGTCTCAATATTTGTTTTATCCATGCTGTCTTGGAAGACCTTAACCAACCACCAATTGACCACAGACTAACTTCTCAACACAAAAATACTGACTGATCATACTGGATTAATGTTTTGATCACTTTCTTCAATGTGATAGGTAATATTTTTGCTAGCAATATTTCATCTGCATTTTACAACTATCTGTCATGCAGGACATCCAATGTAGCTCTCTTGATAATATGGATAACACAGACCTGTTTCAAGTCAGTCTAGATATCTATGTAGCCCCTTTTGGCAAGTTTCTTCTTTCATTCTTATGTTGTTGTTTTCCATGTTTTTGTCTATTATCCAATCTGCCTTCCTGTCTACTGTGGTATTAAAATCTCTCCCATTGCTACAATGTCTTGTTTTCCCCTGATATTTCTCTAGTGCTTGAAGCATGTCCAACTGATATTTAGATTATCCTGATTGAGTGCATATACATCTCCTATTTCCCATATATTGTATCCCAAACGTTTAACATTAGCCCAATAGCATTCATATATTCATAGATTAGTACTAAGCTAACTGCCCTTGTGAGTCATTTTAAGCCTAGCCAATTATCCCTTGTGAGACTCAAACCCTACACCTTGTGTTTGTAAGGCAAACACCTTAACCATTAGGCCACCCTCCCTTTCCTACCAGTTTTCTATTCTACTTTTTTTATCAAGTTTAATATCATTTCAGACATATTCCATGTAACTACAATAACTCTTGGCATATCTTCTTTCATCTCTCTCTCTTTCTCTTTTCCTAACTTATATTCTTTCCTTCCTGAGCTCAATGGAAACTTAACCTCCTTCTACAAGTGGGCATGCTTATGTTCTGCTAAATGTAGGAGGATATGGTCATTCCCTTAAGTACCTGCCATCTACATTACTTCTCTTTTTTTGCATGAGTAAACAATATTCCATTTTCCCTTCACCTTGTGGCATTCCAGGTACGGTTGTCTCCTCTTTCATTCCCCTTTCCTGCTCTTTGCTAATCTCCATTTTCCCATGTATACTCAGTCTCTCCACTACCTCTTCTTTCTTGTACTCCTCATTCCTCCTTACATTGTTTACTTTTGTTTATACAAAATACCCTCTGGTTGTTTTGTGAGGTCTGTAGGGCACACCTGCCCTTTCCGTGCATTAATTCCTGCTTCTATTTATTTATATGTTTATATTTGCTGACTGGGGTAGAATAGAGGAATGATCTACATAATGTCTGGTTAAATGATTTGCTCACTGTCAAACAGCAGGCAAATGAAGACTGATGGATTCAAAACCGGAAATAAGGGAAGTGATTCATTAACAGAATCATCACTGTAATTCTCTGCATAAATAATCATACATTCTCATCTCTACAGTGCCCCACTTATTGTGCCTACCCCATGTATCACTGTCAATCAGTTAAGCAGTGCGGAACCTGTCCCTTTAAGCAATGCCAACCTTAGCTAAGCAGGCTTGCCCATAGCTTAGCTTAGCTCAGCATATTCAAAACTGTCTAATCATGGGAAAGGGCAGAAAGTTGGCTGTATTTAAACCGTACAGGTGGGAATACAACTCATAACTGATTGCAGCTTCCCACAGTAGGCAGCATGGGTGGAGTCAGAGAGGGATTGCACTTTCAGGCGCAGCACTGGGGCATCCAGCAGTTCAAGGTCATGGTAGGACTCCTGGTAAAAAAACATGATGAGAGACTGCTGCAGGGCCAGTACCAAGGCTCCCAATATAAAGTGGAAGCCTGGGACTGTCTCACCCATGACCTCACCAGTGCCACTGGTACCGCTCAGACTGGTAAGCAGCTCAGGCACCATTATGCCATCTTGAAATGGTGGAAGAGGGAGCTATTGGATCAGTGGATCCAAGAATCAAGAGAGGGGTGATGTCCCAGTAGTGTGTAAGTACTCTTACCAGTAACTGTTTAATAATGTCCAGCCTATGTATATAATAGATTGGTATGGCTAAATATTTCTGTATTTCTCTTACAGGTACAGCCGAGTGGGCTGTGAATCAGGAAGCCCATTCAAATAGGCTGCAAAGGCTGCATTGCGAGGCTGTTGAGTAACAATCCTGCTTGTAGTAGTCATACCAAATAAATATAAAAGTAGTAGAAAGTCAGGTGCCAGTATAAAAACTGTTTTGTGTATAAGTTGTACTGAATAAACCAGAAAACATGACAGAAATAGTCCCATATAGGTCATATTTAAATAAAACTGTAACTGCCTGGCAATAAAGCTCTAAATCCTGGACTGGTTGTGTTTACTCTGGTATCGTATGGCATTTTTAGTGTTGCATTCTCTGAATAGTAATGTTGTATTAACCACTGTTACCCACACTGTGCTACATAATAAAAATGTCTAGGGATGTCTTTATAAGACTGTTGTAATTACAAGGTCAAAGTGTACAACTGAGAGAGACTTAGACAGAAAACAGTGAAGAGCTAGACAACAATATCCAAATAGCACACTCTACTGTGACTTAAATTGTTGTAGTTTTAGCAGACACAGCCATGGTTTAAATCCTGGGAGTGGTAGTAAGCTGTATGTATAATCATACCTCTCAACTGTACAGATGTGTTCAGAATGTCCAGATAATTGACTCATATTTTCTGCGTGTTACCCTGTCCCTCTGGCAAATCAGTGGGATGATCTCAGAATTTTAGGCAGCAAATAATGACATACATTTGATTTTCAGACCTCAAAACCTTCAGAAAATGTATGTGAAAACAAACCTGTCACTCTAGGAACTCACCAAAACTTTATGAGAGCAATATTCAAAATATGTCCCATTTCTACCCCCATGTTGTTAAGATATGACCAGAGTGTGTGCATTAACAGATTGAGAGGTATGTGTATAATATTAACTCAGAATCTGGGAATATGTGTGGAAACATTCAGGAAGTGTTAACAAACATTCCCTCCACAGGTCTGACAGATAAGAAAACTATGACTGCCAATAAAAATTGAATCCTGGACTGATAGGATTTACTCTGGTTTTGTATGGCATTTTTAGTGTTACATTCTGTGAATAGTAATGTTGTATTAACCACTGTTACCCACATTGTGCTACATAATAAAAATGTCTAGGAATGTCTGTATAAGACTGTTATAATTACAAGGCCAGATTTTACAACCATGAGAGACTTAGACAGAAAACACTGAAGAGATAGATGGCAATATACAAACAGCACACTCTGCTGACACTTAAATTGTGGTATTTTTATCAGACACAGCCATGGTTTGAATCCTGGGAGTGGTAGTAAGCTATATGCATAATCATACCTCTCAGCTGTACACATCCTTTCAGAATGTCCAGATAATTGGCTCATATTTTCTGCTTGTTCTCCTGTCTCCGTGGCAAATCAGTGGGAAGATCTCAGATTTGTAGTCAGCAAATAATGACACATATTTGGTTTTCAGATGTCAAAACCTTCAGAAAATGTATATGAAAAAAATTATGTCACTCTATCAGCCCTCCAAGTTTATGAGAGCAATATTCAAAATATGTCCCATTTCCACCCCCATGTTGTCAAGCTTTGACCAGAGTATGTGCAATAAAAGACTGAGAGGTATGAGCATAATATTAACTCAGAATCTGGGAATATGTGTAGAAACAGTCAGGTAGTGTTAACAAATATTCCCTCCACAGGAATATCAGGTAAGAGATGTAGAATTAAGCTATAAGACAGTTGAAGTATATACTTGTTTACAAACATACCACTGGCCAAACCAAGGCCACAGGGTAGTGTAATAATGCATGTACCTTAATGATTAGAGCAATGATCATTAAAGTTGTGAGAACTACAAAGATATATAAGTTGTTAATTGACATCTCACCTCCTCACCATATCTGCAACAATAATCTAAATACACAAATCAATGGGTATGTTTACACCAAATCTACTGTTGGGACATGTGTCCTATTATTTAATAAATATTGAATTGTGTTTCTATTAATGTTCCATGTTGAAATACTATCATGCCATTGTAATGGCCACTTTGGTTCCATATATGCAAGTGTTCTGTTTGCTATACAACTGTTCCAAACCTGGTGTTTTGGGGTAATGGGAAAATCTCTGCATGCTGTTATAACTAATCCTGGATTGTGTTGACTATTACTAACCCGCATCTGTTTTAAAACTGCAAGACTATAGCATGTTTAAGAAGTCCAGCCCAGCAGACCCACCTCTCCCACCACATCTGGCCATGGTACCAGGCTCCAGCATGTCTGGGTCCCATCCCAGGACCTCATCATCTGCTGGTCCTACATCACTTTCAGGTGGAACCACCTAGGAGGATGGAGCTCACCCCCCCAGGAGTGGGGGAAAACAGGAAACTGTCACCCATAGTCAGATCTGGGGCTTGGTGTGCAGCGAGCTCCGCAGGGAGTTTGGAAATCTGCTATACCAGCTTGAGGGCCACATGGCACATTTAGAGGGTCAGCCTGCCCCTCCTACCCAGCCCCAAGTATAGCCACCTTTGGGGCCGTGAAGGTGCAGTGGTGATTACCCATAGGTGGGGACCTCAGTTCCACTGTTTCCATCTGGGGGCTCATGGGGTTCCGGCGTCCAAACACACCTTCCCATCCAAGGTGTTTACCTCTCACATGTGTCATATACTGCCCCTGTATGCTGTCTTGTCTGTCTGCCTACCCAAACTACCTCCCCAAATATACCTACTATCCTTCCCCAACATCCCACTCTCACCTTAAAAAAAAAGGGCAATCTGTTCCCGAAAAAGATCTCGCCCCATACATAGCTGTCCATTTCGCACGTGTCCACTGGACACATGTTATCTGGTCTAACTGGCTTCATAACATATTATTGTTGTCCTCACCCCTCTCTCAGGGGTTTGACTGTCCAAATCTACCTACAAATTCAGCTTATATGCACAGCTGTTGCTGGAGAAGAAATGGATCACTATGGACCTTCCCTACACCCGTCCTGCACATCCCTAGCTACTTTGACTATTGTCTTACTCTCTGCATTCCCCCTTTTTCACCACTTTCCTAATACCCATTTTTCTTTTCTTTTAAAGAAATTAGCATGGGGGTAAGTGGGAGTAAGCACTTTTAAGCAGTAGTAAGCAAGATTAAGCCTGTTTGCCTGCTATCCTTCCCCAACATTTCACTCTCACCTTAAAAAAAAAGGTCAATCTGTTCCCCAAAAAAAAATAAAAAAATCTCGCCACATACATAGATGTCCATTTCACACATGTGTCCACTGGACACATGTAATCTGGTCTAAATGGCTTCACAACATATTATTGTTGTCCTCACACCTTTCTCAGGGGTTTGAGTGCCCAAATCTACCTCCAAATTCAGTTTATATGCACAGCTGTTTCTGTAGAAGAAATGGGCAGCTATGGACCTTCCCTACACCTGTCCTGCACATCCCTAGCTACTTTCCCTATTGTTTACCCTCTGTGTTTCCCCTTTTTCACCACTTTCCTAACACCCCTTTTTCTTTTCTTTTAAAGAAATTAGCATGGGGATAAGCAGGAGTAAGCACGTTTAAGCAGTAGTACGTGAGATTAAGCCTGTTTGCATGATACTAAGTAATGCCTACACAGATTAAGCACTTTTAAGGCTGTCGGTAAGCATATTTAACCTGAAGTTAGCATTGCTTACCATCACACAAACCCACGCAAACCTGCTTACAACTGCTTAAAAGTGCCTTAGTCATTCTGTATCCAACAGCCCTTGTCCTGCCCAGGAACAAAATAATCAGCCCTTGCAAGTCTTGAACCCTGCACATCATAGCCACAGTGATTTACCACTAGGTGATTTGAGCTGTACATAAATGTGATGTTTTCTCAAACATATCATGCAGCACAGTCATTCAACAGTAGGGAAAATGTATTTATATATGTAGATGTATGTATATATATACATGGGGTGGCCGCGGTGGTGCAGCGATTAGCATTGCTGCCTTACAGCAAGAGGTTCTCTGGTTCAATCCTCAGCTGGGGTGCCTTCTGTGCAGAGTCTGCATGTCCTCCCTGTGGCTGTGTGGGTTTCCTCCAGGTGCTCCAATTTCCTCCCACATTCCAAAAGACATGCTGTAGGTGGATTGGACACTTTAAATTGGCCCTAGGTGTGAGTGTGTGTGTGCCTTCTGTGGAAGGTTGGACGCCCGGCTGGCAACTCGACACCATAAAACTCCACTGCCAATCATGAGTGGACAAGTGACATGCTGTGGCGACCCCTAACCAGGAAAAGCCAAAAGAAGAAGAAGAATATATATATATATATATATATATATATATATAATATATATATATATATATATATATATATATATATATATATATATATATATATATATATATATATATATATATATATATATATATATATATCTCTAGAAATATAAAGATATATATATATATGTATGTATATATGTGTGTGTGTGTGTGTGTGTGTAGGCAGAGATGTATATATACATGAACCAGAAAACTGGTGGTATTTTAGTGCTCAATTCAACTTAGAAACAACAAAATCAGCACTAAAAGTTGCGAGTCCAAAATGCTCTTTAATTGACATAAAATAACATAAAAATTGAGCGCTTTCGTCAATAAAACCTTGACTTCATCAGAATCAAACAGAATGCCACAAAACACCTCCTTAAGTAATATGAAGTAACCAATAAATTTCATAATTATCTATCATGAGGCTAAGTCAATTAATCAATAAACCTTTAAAGAAAAAGCTTTTCTAAAATGTGACAGTAACATTTAGAAATATAGGAACAAGTTATTAAAAGGTTGCCACAAACTAGTACAAAATATGCTGATGTTTAAAAATACATTTTCATATATTAACACATCTTAATAAATAAGAACAATGTCACAAAAGATATTGTTTTGAGACATATACACAATAGTGCATATAAAGCTACTAAATAGCTTCTGCTTTTTTCTTTAAAACAGGATAGATGCTCAAATAGCCATTTAAACCAGGTGGCAGATTTGCAGCCAGCCTGAGCTGCCACATAAGTTCTTTTGTACATAAAAAATTCTGCCAATCCCCACCTCTAATAGATTGCTTTACCCGGTCAAGTATTGCAAATTTGTAACCTGTATGATTCTCACAAATAACACTGTGTTTATACAGTGCATTAGTTTCTCTTTTGTTTTTAATATCATACAGGTGTTCATACATTCTGGTTTTTAAAGTTCTTTTGGTTTTCCCATTATAATATGAAGTACAGGTGTTGCACCTGGCTATATACACTAGCCTACTGGTGCAACAATTTCCTCCCCTAGGGTAAACCATACTTTTCATTAAATTAACCAAATGCATTACTGGTTCTTGTAAAATATAACTACAGTATTTACATCTACCACAAGGTCTTGTACCCATTCCATCTTTATATTTGTTGTTATGTAAGGGTAAATTCTGTCCCTTCTCTAGAATTCTCTTAATATTTAGTCCTATTTTAGTAGTAAAAAAAGGTTCATCTCCCACAGCTTTAAATATCTCATTGTCAACTTTAAAAATACTCCAATTTTTTTGCATTACTTTTTTTATTTGTTGACAATAGGGGCTATACTGTACAATACAAGTTTGTTCATAATTAATACATTTCACTTTCTCAATTTCCCCCTCATGTCTTGGAATGTTTTTCTTATTTTTGTCCAAACCTTTTCCAAGAAGGGGTATATATTTTTTCCCCCACTCATCCAAAACTTCAGTTAAAATGTTTTCTACCAAACTTGTAGGGTAGCCTCTTTCCACAAACATGTTCTTAAGAAATACAAATTATTTTGCAACATCTTCATACAAAGAGATCATCCTGGCTACCCTCACAGCTTGTCCCTTTATTATACTTTTCTTTTGAGATAGGGGGTGGTGACTGTTATAGTGCAGATAATTGTTACAAAAAGTTTTCTTTCTGTAAATTCTAGATATAAAGTTCTCTTGACCCTTAATTTTAATATCCAAATAACTAATTTCATAAAAATCATGATGAAATGTAAACTTAAAAAATCTGTTGTTTGGTTCAAATACTGTATAAATAATGGAATATCAGCAATGTTTCCTTTCCATAAAACAAATATGTCATCCAAAAAGCGACAGTAGAAGAATATGTTCTTGTAGAATTTACTTGTAAATAAATGCTGTCTTTCCCATCCTAGTAAGACTAAGTTGGAATAGGTTGGGGCACAAGCCGCTCCCATTGCTACACCTCTGACCTCTTGGTAAAATTCACCCTCAAAAAAGATGTAGTTGTGGTCTAAAATAATTTCCATGATTTCACTAAGCAATTTAATCTCATTGTTTTCTAAATTAGACAAACTGTACAAGGTTTCCTCGAAAAAGGATAATCCTACCTGCTTGGGAATACAGGTAAAAAGGTCAACTACATCTATAGTCAAGAGATGTAGGTCAGCGTGCCACAGATGATCTTTCAATTGCACAAGAAAATCCCATGAATCTTTTACCATGTGGGGACATAGATCAACAACATGTTTTACCCTCCTGTCCACATACACAGATAAATTGTGAGTCTTAGATCCAGCCGTGGCCACAATAGGCCTAAAAGGGGGATTTTCAACACTTTTGTGTACTTTAGGTATCCCAAACATGGCCGGAATTTTTGGATGCGTATTTGTTAAAAAAATCATATACTGTCTTGTCAATTCTTTGGTCCATCAAATATTCATACAAGAAACCATCTATTCTTCTATAAGCTAAATAAATCTCATTCCTAGAACACACTGTATAGTAATTTTCATTGAACAAAATCTTCTGCATTGCATCGATATAATCAATACTATTATATACTACAATTCCTCCACCTTTGTCAGGAACCATAACACAAATGCTCCTGTCTTTTCTCAATTTATCAAGTAAGGCCCTCTCTGTTTTGTTAAGGTTATAAAAGATCTTTTTATCCCTTCCCCAAATCTCGTAAATTTCATCCCTAATAACTTTCTCAAATGTGCCAATAAGTGGATGAAGGGGTGGGTTGTAAATGCTGCTTTTCTTAAAACCTATCCTTACTCTGTTGACAGGATCCTTTTCATTCTTAACATTTATTACTTTTAAGTTAAGCTTCCTTAAATATAATTTTAATTCCGCAAAGGTGTCAGCTATATCAGGTGTTCTAGTAGGGACAAATTTAAACCCTTTAGAAAATAATGAGAAGTGTTCAGATGTAATTTCTTGATCTGTATAATTAAAAATATGAAAAGCATTCATAGTATGTTGGATTTTTGACAAATTACTGTTAAAACTAGATGCTAAAAGAAAATCTCCTACCACTTCGGGGAGTTTCTGTATTTGTTTGCTACCTTCTGGTAAGCAGAAAAATTAGTCTGTTTGCGATTGGCTATTCTTTTGGAGCGTCTGGGAATGGGAAAATCCTGATAACCAACAGTCTCATGTTCCTCATCTTCTGACCCAAATTACAGTTTTTGCAAAAAGGTATAAACTGTACTATGTTCTTCTCACTCAAAAGGGAGGCCCTCCAAAGAAATAGGCAGAACCCCAGGCTAACATGAAGAAGTAAGGCCAACTAAATAAACCCATTTGCAGGCCTAGAATAAAGAGGTAAATGATAATGCTTTGTATGCAGATTAGACATAAAGAAGTAGCTGCCTCTTTTTAATCTTTTTAGTGCTTAGAACTCCAAAAAAGCTTCAGAAAGGGCCGTGATTCTCTAGTAGAATGAGGCCAAAAGCAGAGAAAAACCTAGACCTAGTGATGAATGTAACAAAATCCAATACAGGTAACCTCGGAAATGGAAGTAGTTTGTTTGAATAGACAGCTTTCTAATAGGAAGTCAAAGCAAAATGAAACAAATAATTTTTGAGTATCTTTCTGCCCATTGTGTTCTGAACAAATAATAATCTTCTGAACTCTCAGTATAAGAAGCAGAAATGGCCAAAACTTTTTTAAAGTGTACTTTTATGTCATGCACTACTTAGAAGTCAATTTAGCAGTCATCAATGGTGTATTAGAAATTGAAGATTTTGGAAAAAGCAGGACATCCACCTTTTAACAACTATTACAGGAAAAATCTCAGGAACTTCTAGCTGTCTTTGGTGAGGGCAAAAAATAGATAATTCAAAGCAGAGAAGTAAAAGCCAACAAAAAGCAGCGTCAAAAGAGATAACAACTAGCTGAAAGCTGTCAAAATTCTGAAAAAAGGAGGCATCAGCAGCTTTTCCAAACAAAAAAGGAGGCAGAGTCAGAGTAGGGAAACTCATTTTCTAAATAATAGGTTTCAAGTCAAAGAAACTGTGGAACCAATGGATGCGGCAATAATAGCTGTCACAATCTCAGTGAGTAGAAATAAAAATCCAAAAGGAATAAATCATAGAAGGTAAGAATAAACTCCTCTTGCCCAATAAAATAGTCAACAAACAAAATGTACCAACCAAATCAGGCAAAATGACATCAATTTACCAGCATGAAGCAATTAGAAAATCTCTTCCATTTAAAAATTAGATCCAAAAATCTCTAAGAGGACGCTTGGCTTGTAAAATAACATTGTAACTTCTAAGGAGCCTAACCAAAGGATTGCCTCAAAACTTGTTGAGGAATGTGCCAGGCTGTCAGGTAAGTGTAGGGAATGAGCCAGGCTGTCAGGTGTAGGGATTGCACCCCTCCTGAGACAAAAATGATTGTTTCCCTGACCAAAAATCAAGGTGTTCATGAATGGTAATCCTTAACAACTTGTACCAATGCTGACAAGGACATTCCGTGCGACAAGGCCAAAGTAAGGTTATACCCTCCTTTCAATTGCACCACCTCAAGAAGAGTGCTGAGGAAAGCATACAAGCAGAAGGAAAGGAGGAAAAAGCATACAAGGCAAATCTTTTCAGAGAGGAGATGAGTAATTCTTGTGCAAAAGGTGGGCAGTTGGAAATTCAGAGCAAAACAGTGGCAGTTGGAAATTCAGAGGAGAAGAACAGATCTATGTCTGATTTTCCCAAGCCCTGGTCAACTTTCGAAATGCAAGGATCCACCATCTGTGATTTCGTGAAGATCTCAAATCAAGCTCTTGTCAACCTCTGCTAAATGCTTGTTGTCAAAGAGTGCAGATTCTCGAGTTTCCCCTAACAGCATTGCTTGTCTGCAAAGAGGGCGATTGTGAGTTCCCCCCTCAAAGTTGAAGATGTCTGACAGTCCCTGCTTGTGTCTCGACCACATGACAGTGTTGTTGAAGTAATCTCTTTCATTCTGATATGGTTGATGCTCTGCCAGCATTCCAAAGGTGCCATATGAAGTAGCCCAGGGTCAAAGGTGGTATGCACATTTTCCCCTGAAATGAGAGCTCCCAATTGTGACTCTTCCATTCTTGTCGGTCAGCCCTCCCAGGCTGACTATTGGTCACAGAGCCCTCCCCTCTTTTACTTGACATCCCTGTTATGAGGACAGAGATTCTGACAGTGATGAAATTGAGAACTACACCGACTGTGTCCAAATCAGCTTTGTGTGAGAGAAAAACGCTTTGCCTCCGTGTACTGTAGCTTCCTCAAGAAACTCTAGAATACTTCTGAGTAGCTTATGCAAGATGCCATGAACTGTAAGGTGGCTGTGACTGTCCTTGCAGTTAGCCTGAAGGCTTGAAGGACTGTCCTTGCTGTAGGTGGACATTACTGATATTGTGAGGGGGTAAGATTGAAGATCTGGCTTGTGTGTCCTGGTCTTACACCCATCTGAAGAGCAGCATTATTGCTCGGGTATAGAACAGGACTTTATTTCGGAAACAGAATTTACTAGACTGGATGAGCTGAAGATGATGAATACCCCAGGCAACTTAAAATCTTCACTTGAGCCAGAAGATGCTGCTCGTGAAGGCCAGGATAAATTTGAATTCCTGTTTAAGTGAGAAGAGAAATACTTGATTTGCTGTTAGTGTGAGATAAGCCAAAGCTGAATACAAAAAGGGCAACATGAAGAACTGATATACAGTAAACAAGCCACTGGGCAATGCTCTCTCGTGAATCTCTTTCCTTTTGAGAATCTGATGGAAAGAGCCAACTGCCTAGGGCCTAGATGTGATCCATGAGTCATCAACATGTGATCTCACCATCAGCATGAAAGACAGCTGTTAGGTAACAGCTATCTTGCATTTTGGACATCATCCATTGGTGTTTTTCCAGCACAAATCCAGAATTGGCCAGTGTTGCAATCTTAAAATCTTGAATTTCTAATGGAATAAAAATAAGAAATAAAACCCAATGCCTACTCTGTATTGCTGTTCTCTGTCTCAGGGAAGATATGAAAATGGAAGCATTGTGTCTTTGTTTTTGATGCACTGTTCTTCCCTTTGAAAGGAGGGAATGAAAGAAAATAATTGCCCACTGTCTTGCTTATTATGGAACATAAAATGTCTTTGAAAGATTTGTTATGGGTAACCTTTGAAAGTCCCAGTTTTCCTTCCCCAGCTCCTTCCAAAAGAGGATTGGCAGCTGAAGACAAAGGGTCAGCTGAAAGAAAAGGTGACCCAGTCCTAGGGGTGTAGGCAGCAAGCAGAGACTCCAAAGCTGAAGGAAGTAAGAGGAAGCCCTATTAGAAAAAAACTCTCTACCTCGGCCCCCCAGATTGAGGGTCGAAGAAACTCCAAGAGGGGAAAGACCATCCCTCCTAGGAAGATTCCTCTCTGAACTTAGGGGGCTGGGCCTGTAAAGGTCCTACTCTGTAAAGGGACCAACCCTTCCTTTAGAAATTTAATTCCCACCCTTCACTTAGCTTTAAAAAAGAACATCAGTTGGCCAGAGGAGCTGCCATATCCAGCCTTAGCATAACATGCTGGAGTCTGATCTTTAAAAAGAACATGCATGTCTTAACAACTGCAACTATAGTAACAGCCACCCTGAAAGCAGCCATCAATAAGAAGCCAAAACCACTTTTGCAAACACTGCAAATGCTAGTACACTTGGTCCTGAAAAGCATGCTAAATCATAGCTTACCTTCTTACCAATACCTTCAGCTCAACATCTACTTCTACTTCTTCAACTCAATTAAATTTCAAAATATTTTGAATACCTTCAGCTAGGAAACTGACAATTTAAAAGCCTTTTAGCCCAAAGCAGGAAGAGGTATACAGTTTTATACCCCACTACCCCAGGCCCTAGCATCCTTGTCCTTAGAGACCTAGATCCAACCACCCACCTAAATTCTACCTTTGGGGCCTTGAGTAATAGTTTTCCTGATCAGCCCCACTAGGGCTCTTATATATACTTCTGAGCTCCGGCTTCTGTACCATGTAGTATCTATCTGGTTTAAGGAGGCAGAGAATCATTCATCTGGCTGGCCTAGCCTCATCCATCCTGAACTGAAGGCAGGGCAAGGGAATAGGGGAGGGCCTAAGCTGGAAAAAAACACAGGGGAATAGCCTTTTCTCTCACTCTTTTCGATCCTCATCCTTAATCCTTTTTCCATCTCAAAAAATCCAAGAGGATCCAAAAAGAAAAGAGAAAGAAAGGGTTCTGAGGGCTCAGAGTCCGAAAATCAGAGGAAGGGGGACGGAAAGAGGGATAGGGGGAAATCCTTGAATCAGAATAGAGAGGAAGCACTGAGACTAGACCAAACCAAAACTGTCTGTCTCTACCCTGAACCTGGGCCTCTTTCCCCCTGGAACCCACGAACTCCACTTCCAAATCTTTCAGCCATCTTAACCTGTTAAAAGTAGGAGCTGGACCCAGGGACTAGCACCAGCAGGGGCAGACTTCTGGACTAGGGGCCAGCAGCTGCAGAGGAGCTTAGGCCTAACTACGCTATGAGACCAAGGAGATCAGAGAGAGAAGCACCTCAGGAAGGTTTTAACACTGGAGACACTCACCCCTGTAGTAACAAAGGCTCCCCTGAGACTCAGGTAAACTTTCAGCCCTTTCAGAAGAAAGGCCAGAAGTAGTCAGTGGTTCTCCAGAGTCCGAGTGGAAGTGGAGGCACTAGTTCTTGAAGCAGACACTTCGGACTATGCTTTTTTTTAGACCTAAGAAGATCTGCTAGCCGCTTGGCATGTTGTAATTACATACCTTACCAAACACCAGCCAAGCACAACCAAACACCACGCTTTAATAGTTTTACGCTTAAAAAAACGCACAGTAACAAACAAATAATACGCCCAACAACGCAGCCCCATATGGCCCCATACAAGGAATACAGAGTGAATGAACAGATCTCTGGTTTCCCACAAGAAATACACAGTTAATTTTTTTTCACATCCGCCATCACTGGAGGCAAGAAGAAAAAGACAGTGTCCTCCTCGGGTTACTTAGCCCAACTTGTATCCGTCTGAAACTCGAAAAAACTGACAATTCCAGAGAACCGAACGCACTTGCAATGCTGCTTCTGCGGACCACGCGGCAAGAAAAGACTGAGTTATGGCCATCGGTCATGCGCATTGATTTGGGCATCGGCACTGGCCTCGCCAGTCAGGCCGATGACCAACGCCGGTTCTAGCCCTTTGGTATTCGGGCCGATGGTGGACAGCGGAATACCCATATGTAAGGACTGCAGCAATGGGAGACGAAGAACATCTGTTCTTTTTCATTAATGTCCTCAAGACCCCTGGGTCTGGATACAGTTTCACCAGATGAAACATTTGTAAAACCCCCTAGATTACTCGACTCATATCCCATTAGTCTTTCTGTATAGTAAACCCTCTTTTCATCATATTGTTTCCTGTCTCTGTTTAACTTTTTAAAACACTATCACATTTTTTACCAACGCTGTCCAATACCTTACTATACAAACCCTGATACTGGTCAAAAAGCAAGTCGGTGACAATCAAATTGTTAAAATGCTCAACTTCCTTCTGTAATTTAACTTCCATTTTTTCATACACAGATATAATCTTTTCAAGTAGTTCCAAGCCCCATCTATCAAACATGTTAATACATTCTTTAATACATTCTTGATCATAATATATTCCAAAAGGAAACTTGTAAACCCTAAGACCCTACGGCACTATTTTTCCATTAATACTTTCTTTCAAATAACAAATTTCCAATTAACACATCTTATATCTGAAAAGTCTTTTTTCAAATGTAAAAATTATGTCCTTTAAAGAATTAAAATCATAATGTACATTTGCCTTTTCATTTCGAACATTTGAATGTCCAAATTTAGACCCAGAAAAAGAATAATGTTTATCAAACACGTTGGCATAAGAATTTTCAGAAATAGTAATAGGGCAGTCTTTAGTAGTTGTGTATGAACCAGCCATAGCAATATTTTGAAAATTGCTCAAGTTTTTAGTTTGATTAATGCATGTGCAAGCTGCGCCCTTAACTGGACAAGAATTTCTGACCCGAGCTTGCTTTATACCATTTGTATTAACAATTTCAGAACCAACAGTACCTTTTTTGCCAATTCCGTTACTCTGAGATTGATGAAAGACATCTGTACCATCACGATCATGATCCGAATCGATTCCTGGATCCAAATCAACAACACAGTTAGTTTTAGAGTTTGTAAATACGAATGGTGGGTCAGCCTTACTTCCATTGTTGCTGGCGTGTACTGGAAAGCCGGAAGACAAAGCTTCAACATCCGCCCTGTGTACCTGTGCAACCGCAATACGTCCTCGTCATTGTTTAAGGTCAACCATGACCAAATCCGAACTGTTAACTTGTGAAACACTCTTGGCTGGTAGTTGATCTCCATTAAAAGAACCAGTAATGGGAGAAGAACGTTGAAAAGTGTGTTGTGGCTCGGCAAAAGACGAGTAAGCTCGCCCTTAAGCTCTGCAATGTCTTTTTTCACTGCCAAAAGCTCTGAATTAGATCCAACTTCAGGAATAGGTGAAAAGTCAATGGAGCGGTCGGACTCCATAACAACTAAACCACCAAATAACAACTATGAACCAAAAAACTAGTGGTATTTTAGTGCTCAATTCAACTTAGAAACAACAAAATCAGCACTAAAAGTTGTGAAGTCCGAAATGCTCTTTAATTGACATAAAATAACATAAAAATTGAGCGCTTTCGTCAATAAAACCTTGACTTCATCAGAACCAAACAGAATGCCACAAAACACCTTCTTAAGTAATATGAAGTAACCAATAAATTTCATAATTATCTATCATAAGGCTGTTAAGTCAATTAATCAATAAACCTTTAAAGAAAAAGCTTTTCTAAAATGTGACAGTAACATTTAGAAATATAGGAACAAGTTATTAAAAGGTTGTGACAAACTAGTACACAATATGCTGATGTCTAAAAATACATTTTCATATATTAACACATCTTAATAAATAAGAACAATGTCACAAAGCATATTGTTTTAAAACATAGAAACAATAGTGCATATAAAGCTACTAAATAGCTTCTGCTTTTTCCTTTAAAACAGGATAGATGCTCAAATAGCCATTTAAACCAGGTGGCAGATTTGCAGCCAGCCTGAGCTGCCACATAAGTTCTTTTTTACATAAAAAATTCTGCCAATCCCCACCTCTAATATCTTGCTTAACCCGGTCAAGTATTGCAAATTTGTAACCTGTATGATTCTCACAAATAACACTGTGTTTATACAGTGCATTAGTTTCTCTTTTGTTTTTAATATTATACAGGTGTTCATACATTCTGGTTTTTAAAGGTCTTTATACACACATATATATATATATATATATATATATATATATATATATATATATATATATACATATAATGATATTACTACTTATAGATATGTATAAGAAGATAATATATAGAGGGTGCACATCATATCAAATAGCCATTATTCCTACATTTGCCACCTTTTAAAATGGCCAGTGTTGGATTCATTCCTACAAATGAGAATTATTGCATGAAACATATACCCGCACACAATGTAAAAGACATGACACCACACACAAGTTTGCATACACAGAAATGTTCATTTGTGTACTATTTCAATTGTTTATGCCATTTCTTATAGCAGTTAGGTGTTTGGAATACATAATAACTGATTAATGCAACTGTCAAACAAAAAATTTGATACAGTAATGTGAAAAACAGAACATACTTTGCTGTCCAGGCTAAGGCCTTCAAGTAGTACAACAACAAAAAAAAAAAACATAAGAACCAATTAACACTTAATTACAGATGTAGTTCAGCAGCCTCCAGTTACACTCTGTACTCAACCCCTAGGGGAAAAGTATTAGTTGTCACAATGTAAATGTATATGTTACATAATGCTTAACTTAAAACATCACTATCACACTGACAAACAGAACTGCAAGACAGTAAGCTGTAGCCCACCACTGTTCCCATGGTGAAATGTATGAAAATGTACAGCCATATACCTTAATGTTTCTTAACACTGATATCCCTCACATGTTGCAACGGCCTAGGTTAAAAGCATTTAATACCCCTCCCTCATAAAATTTCTTACAAGTGCATATAACAGTGTTTTCCATACACTGTACAAGGTCACACACATTTTGTCCAGCTATTGCACACATATATATATGGACCCTACCCCACAATTTGTGTGGGAGTCCACAACATCACTGTAATGATATCAGGAATGCCAACACTAAATAATGATAGGCCATTACCTAACAACCTCTTACTACATGACATATGGACAAAGCATAGTATATATGTGGAGGACAGAGGCTGTAATACAGGGACATATTTGCAATATTGCTGTTATACATTGTGAAAGTTGCTGGTGTTACAGGATTGGTTGCAACATATCCTTATTCAGGAATATGAACTCAGAAACACAAATGAATGTTGCCATATACTGATGGCAATCAACTGAGATAATGCCACTATGTCAGACACAAGACCTGTGTGGTGAACAGACAAACCATAACAGCTAATTCTCTGGCAATAATGTGGATAGGCCCACAGTTGAGAGCTATGCAGACAGACTGCATTCCATGTAAAACCAGTATGTACACAAAAACCCTGTAAAACCAGCAGTATTCAATGCATATAACAGCAATACTAACACTGTCCATAGGTCTGGAACTTTATACAAACATGTATTTGGCCTGGGTCCGCAAGTCATGGTGTAAGAGGTATTGTTACCTGCTGTCTGGAACACTGCTCTCCACACACAGAAAGGATGTCTTCCATACAGGAAAGGTAAAGGGACAACGCCCACATGATGCAGTCATTTATAGTAGTGGGTTGCCATGACATTGGCTATTGTATATAGTACTACACAGCTGGCTGCATGCAATTGGGAACACCAATTGATGCAGAGGCCATCACCTGATCATGAACATCATCTACAAAAGTCATGCTGCAACCTATTCAAACCAGCTCGATCCCTGTAGTGGGGAGAGGGAAAGAGAGAGAGAGAGAAGCAAAATAACAGCAAAAACAGAAATAACAGTAAAAAACAAAAATAATACTAAAAAGAAAAAAAAAACAAACAAGAGCATACTAATAAAAGAGGTATGTGAAACATGTCAGCATGTAATTGTAGTACTTGGTCTGTAATAATGGGACATATGATTTTGAAAGCTTGATATGTGCCATCAAGACTTCCTGTAATGATGTCCTGCTGAGTAACTGCTATGGACATAGCATCTGGCCCTGTGGGCAGTGGGCCATACCTATCAACTGTGTAGATCTGCACAGAATGACAATATGTAAGCCGGCATAGTGATTTTTTCTGTTCCTCCAAACATGTATATTAGTCTGGCAAATATCTGAAGGTGGAAGTAATGAAGTCATGATAGACACATGAGTGTCAGACCCCATCACCTTTAGAACAGTCATGCTAATGTGAAATGTATCATGCACAAACTTAATAGGTTTGTAATAGGCCTATCTACGATCTGTCCCTATCTATCCCCCCTAATGTTAGGATATGTCCACATGTGATGCTCTGTTTTGTAGCAAGGCAGAACAGTGCAGCAGTTGAGGAAGAACGTTCAGAGTGTGGACCTGATGTCTGAAGGCACTCCATACATACATATATATATATATATATATATATATATATATATATATATATGTATATGTATATATATATATATATATATATATATATATATATATATATATATATATATATACATACATACATACACACACACACACACACACACACATATGTATATATATATATATATATATATATATATATATATATATATATATATATATATATATATATATTTAAATATATATATATATATATATATATATATATATATATACATTTCTCCTACTGTTGAATGACAGTGCTGCATGATATGTTTGGGAACACATCACACATCTGCAGCTCAGACTGCTTACTGGTAAATTGATGTGGCTATGGTGGGCAGGGTCCTGGGTTACACACTTGCAAAGGCTGATAATGTATTTGCTGGCCAGAACAAGGGCTGTTGGATACAGACTGATTAAGACATCCATAAGCAGTTGTAAGTGTGTGTGAAATGGACAGTTATGTATGGTGTGACATTTGTATTGGGAACAGATTGCCCGTTTTGTGTTAAGGTGAGAGTGGGATGTTAGGGAAGGATAGCAGGTATATATGGGGAGGTTGGTTGGTTCGGAAGACAGACAAGGCAGCATACAGGGGCAGAATATGACACGTGGTGGGTAAACACCTTGGACAGGCAGGGGTGTCTGGAAATTGGAAGCCCATGAGCCCCTAAATGGAAACAGTGGGACTCCGGTCCCCACCCATGGGCAGTCACCACTGTACCTTCATGGCTCTGAAGGTGGCTGTGCTGGGGGCTGAGCAGGAGGGGCAGGCTGAACCTATAAGTGTGTCACGAGAGCCTCAAGGTGGTGTAGCAGATCCCATAATTCTCTGCAGAGCTCCCTATGCACCAGACCCTGGTCCTGACTTCAGGTTACAGGATCCTGTTTGTGCACCCTCTCAGGGTGGGGCAGGCACCATCCCCTGAGGTGGTTCCACCTGAAGGTAGTGCAGGACCAGCAGATGATGAGGTCTCAGGTTGGGACCCAGATGTGGTGTGGCCTGGTGCCATGGCCAGATGAGGTGGGAGAGGTGATTCTGCTGGGAAAAGCCTTCCCAAATGTGCTATTGTGTTGCAGTTTTAGAACATTTGTGGGCACTAATAATCAACACAGTCCAGGATTAGTTACAACAGCATGCATACATATTCCCAGTAACCCAAAACAACAGACTTTGAACAGTTGCATTGCAAACATAACACATGCATATATGGAATCACAGTGGCCATTACAATGGCATGCAGATTACATTGTTAGCAACAGGTCACCAATGATAGTGTTTTAACATGGAACATGAATAGAAACACATTTCAGTATTTGTTGCACAATAGGATATATGTCCCAACAGTAGGTTTGGTGTAAACATACCCATTGATGTTTGTGGTCAGATTATTTATGCAGATATGGTGGGGGAAAGATGTCACTTAACAACTATTATATCCTTGCAGTATAAGGTCCTCAGTCCTTTTTTCCTGTTTGTGTCTTGCAGGTACCATGCCAAGAGATTGACTGCCTGTATTCACTCCACAAGAGAAAAACATCCTCATCAACTTCAGGGTGCATCTCCATGGAACCCTCTTTGGGTGTACAGCCCATGACCTGCAGGAGAGGACTGCCCTGTGGAATGAGCTTATCCATAGGGTAAATGATGTTGGCCTGCATAACTTAAACTCATCCTCCATGCCTGTCAGTGTGCTGCTGCAGTTAGGAGGGACCAGCTAGCCACAGGTGGGGGTCATGACATCCAGCCCCCACTGACACATGTGGAGGAGCACCACTCCAGCTTTGGGGCACCCACCCACCAGCAAAGTCAAGAACCAGAAGATAGCATTGTGGAGGTGGATGATACCCACAAAATGGATGAGGAATGTGCAGGTAAGGCCCTAGGGCACATTAGTAGACTACTGTTGCTTATCCATCTTCATCTGTAAAGTATCTTCATGCATATGTCAGATAACATAGTCAGTCACTGCTGTATAGTAATGAACAGATATGCATAATCTGTAGTATTGTGGGTTTGTACTGTTGATGTACTGAAATGCTGCTCCCACCCTGTACCAATGCCACAGGTGTGGCTACTGACATCACATCTCTCACACAACTATGTAGGTCCCTCTGATATACCTCTGGGGCAGCAGCCTGTATCTGGTGAGTATGGAGGTTTTTGTTCAGGTTTGCCAATACACCAGCCATGTTATGGCCATGGGATTTGCCATTCACACATTTAACACACCTACCCATAATGCATGCTGTACATGTTTACTTATTGTCGCTGTTAACTGCACTGCCTCACAATGCTCACTATGGTGGCATATCTGAAGGGTATGTAAGAGTCATGCAGTATAACTAACAACCTGTCAGTACAAGATGTGTGGACAGAGATAAACATAATGGTGGAACAAATGGCCTATAGTAGGGACATGTCTGAAACCTTATCTTTATACTGTGGCTACAGCAGTGTATATACCAGTATTACAATGGCAACTGTTACAGATCTACACAACGGCATATCACAAAAACACATTCCACAACTTCTACAACCTGCAATGTGATCCTAACATGAGCAATGAATGTGTAAGATGGAATCCTATGTTAAGGCAGCAAATATGAGGAATACATACCTTAACAAACAATGGAAGCGTATGTGTGCACACTCCAAATAACATATTGTGGAAGCATCTTTTGAGGTAATGCAGCATTCGTTCATCTTGACTATGCACTTTCCATCAAGTACAGGTCCTCAGTGTCACATCAAGTAATGGTCTGCTGTCCAAGAAGTATGCCCATGACATTTGCCACTCACCTGCAACAGAGGCAGTCGTGGCTTGCACACATCTTACAAACCATGGAATGGATCCCATATCCAAAAGGTAGCATTCAGTAGTGGGAGACATAGCCTTACCTCGCCATTGCATATACCATGGCAAACAGTGCAGACAAGCATGTATGTGACGATGAAGTATGGGACACCATTAATGTAGAAAATAAGCAGATGCCCATCCAAAACAGATAACAACATATGTTGCAAACTGATCATGGAGGCTGCCCAGACACATGCAGCAACACTGAGGGACTTGCAGAAATGTCTAGCAAGTACTGCCTGTGCAGTACCTGTGTCGACAATTACCTGGACTTTGCATATGTGTGGCCTATAGGTTAGGGTAATTAGCTGGAAGAGTTCTTCCACAGGAGACATCATCCAGGGCTCTCCACAGGTAGCATATGCATAACATCAAGTCTCCCAAAGGCATGTGTTGCAATGAGTAATGGTGTACTGAGACCAAGGCTGAAACTTACAGACAGTATTAATAAAGATACATGTGCTGCACAAGCAACACCTCACTCTACCTCAGGTCCACCATCCCCATCTGTACCTTACTGGTGCCAGTGTACACCTTTATGTTTGCTGTTCATTAGCAAAAACTAGGCCGGTAGACATGGTGTTCTGAATTTTTTGACACTGTAAAATGACACTCATATGTGGCCCATAGTTGTCAAGCATATGCAAAAAGGGTGAGGATGGGGAGGGGTGTCATCCTGAAACACAACAGTGAACTGAATCATGCATCCAAAGCTCGCTAAACATGGCTGTATCTGAACACAGTCAAGGTCATGCATTGTGCCAGACATAACCCTGACTCCACAGCAATAGTGAAGGTACTGTGTGACCTCCAAGGGCTATGCACATGAGCTGACCTTACAATCTGGCAGAGATGGGGGACATTTGTAGGGTGGAGTGACCAAATAATGGCAAGTGAAGATGGGCCATGCTAGTATACACCTTCCAGGAATAGTGACCACTGTAGTTCACTTAACAAGTCCTGCAACAAACCATCATGTTAAGGGTGTGCAGATGTATGCAATCCACATATTGTATGCATCCCAATCAACATCTGCAAAACTAACACATTTGTTTGATACTGCATTTGTTTGCACAGGTCATATGTCACATATCAGGTGTGTTTAATGTTAACATATGCAGTATTGTGGCCCCATGGCATATCAGGGAAGAGGGTGGCATGTTAATAAGGGTGTGTACACACCTTATAGCCACAGCAAGCTTCGGAGGTTGTCAGTATAATTGGATTTTATTGCTCATACATGCACTGCTGATGATGAGATCTGCAAATTGGACGTTAGGCATTCACTATTGACATGTGTCCTCATATCAACCCAGGTATGTGTCTGACAAACACATAGGGGCTTTGAGCAACAGAACAAACATAACTGCCAGACATGTACACATTCAGCAATGGTGTGTACACTTGTGCGGTATGGTGCACAGTACATAGCAGGGTGCTGAACAGGTGTACAGCAATACTGTGTACATGGGTGCAGTGTGCTCCAGGGGAAGGGTTATCACCAGCTAACACAAATCATACATCACAGAGATGTATAATGTTGGTAACAGGGATTGAGTATAGCTGCAGTGCATGCTGTTGAGTGCCATATACCATGCATGTTGACAGTTGGGTAATGAGAGGTCTGTGTAATATCTTTGTGCCACCTCACCTGTATGTGTGTGTGTGTGTGTGTGTGTGTGTGTGTGTGTGTGTGTGTGTGTGTGTGTTTGTGTGTGTGTGCTCATGTGTAGAGGTAGGCAATGATGTACAGGTCTTAAAGTATGTTTTCTGTTTTCCCCTTACAGGTGGCGAGGTTATTGAGGGTCCGTCCTGCAGGCAAACTGATGATAGTGTCCATACAGACTCTGTCAATGATGATAAGTATGGTCAGGCATAGGCAGGGTTGTCAGGGACTGAAGTGCCATCGATTGACATCCCACTTTTATCCACCCCATCCCCGCACACAGTCACATTGCCTATACATACCCCATCACTAGTGGCCATAGATGAGGGACAGTTGGTGGGTGGTGGCATGGGACAGGACAGTGTGGTGACTATGGCAAGTGTGTCCATACACAGCAGCCATAGGCAGATGACCAGCGAGGTACCACACAGGCAGACGTGCAGGGGTGATTGTAGGAGGGCTGCTTGCTATCATTCCACTGACAGAAGTGCCACAGCAGATGTCACCAAATGCATGTTTCAGGCCATTATGGAGGCATAGGCATGTATGGAATTCTATACAGACAAGGTCTGAAGCTCCAGAGAGCTACTCATTCTGCTGTTATTGACAACATCCGTGATCTCACAGGTGCCCACTGTTATTTTGCAGATATCCTGTATAGATGGTTGAGTGAGTTGGTGGGAATACTCGACCATGCAATGTCTGTGTTAGAACATATGGTGGGAGTAGGGCGACAGCCACATGGATGTAGGACAGCAACACCAACAGGTGGAGGCCTATATGGATATGCAGCAAGTCTGAGCCACTCCCATAGTGGCAGTACCAGGACTATCACTGCAGGGGGGTTGCTGTTTACACCACAACACAGCAGGCCACATCCACGTGGACATGGCTGGTCCTAACAGGGTCCCTGGTCCAGTGGACATTTGTCATCATCAGGGGAGAGTAGCATATCTGGCCTTGTACCCAGTAGTGCCCATGGAACCCCTGGCAGGCTCAGTTCCCATGTTGGTGGCTGGATACTGTGAACTGCATACCCTAACTTGTACGGTACGCAGCTGTCCAACAAACCCCTGTATAGGGCAGCCATATGGCCAAACTGTTTGCATACATACACACAAACACACACACACACACACACACACACACACACACACACACACACACACACACATCACCAACACAGCTAGGGCATCTCCATACCTACTCACAATACATATGCACTGCCCAATTAATAATGAAACCCCCTAACACACACACATGATGTCAACCAAACGGCTCAGCCTAGGTCTCTGGCAACCCCACAACACATCCTGTGCATATGATGATACCTGTGCCACATCCCTGTCATCCATACCATCAATGCAGGGACAAGCTAATATGGTTCTGATGCACATGGTGAATGTACTAATGTGTAGCAATGTAATGTTGTGTAACGTTTTCAGCAGGAAAGTTTAATGCTTACATGTCAGGACGTGTAGCTGTCCATCCATGATGCATTATAGCTATTAACACTGACTGATAGTGGTCTCCATAATGTATTCAGTTTGTGTTGTAGGTATCTACATGTCAGCAGGATGTTGGTCTGTTGTTGTTTCCTACAAGGGGTATGGCATTGTGGTGAAACATTGGCTGTGTCATATCCTGGGTACAGCTGAACACAAGTAACAGGTCTGTATATAAGTGTTACTGAATGTGCCACATGGCTGATAGGTCTAAGGGGTGTATACAGGTGAGTGCATGGTGGCTGATGTCAGCAGCCCTTCTACAGTGGACAATGGCAAGTGTACTGGGTGGCACACACCATATGTTTGTGTATAACACACACACACACACACACACACACACACACACACACACACACACACACACACACACACACATAGGCTTTGATGTTGATGCAATACATAGAGAATATTGTACACATGGATATACTTAATTTTGCAGTGAACCCATTTTAGCCTAAGTAATTCCACCAAGACATAATAGGAAAAACATCACATCAGTAAATAACCAGTCTGCTACTTTAATGTAATCGATGATGGTACTGCAGGATATATGTCCCCTTCCCAAATACAGTGCAATCCCGGCATAGGTAATCATAGGTGTGCTGGTGTGGGTGGCACACCCCTACACTTTGGAGGGTGTGGGGTTGTGTAGAGCCGCACATAGTTTGAGTGATGACTACTTAACCTGTTAACATATACTGTACAGTATTACAGCAGACTAAGCGTGGGGAAACACACAACAATAACCCCAATGAAGGTGTCTGTGTCCACAACATCGACAGCCAGCTATATATACCAGCTCCAGTATTGCTGTACAGCTATACAGTGGGGAAGAGGGCATTTACACGTCTACTACTAGTTTTGATGGAATGAATTTCCATGACATGATTCCTTTGAAATGTTAGCATTTGCAGTCAGTTCTCAGACAGATGACCTCCTAGGACATGTATATTCTGCAAACTGAAGTAGATCCCTTCACATACGCACGCACTTACTTGGCAAAGCTGAGAGTAGAACCCTTACATAGGTACTTGTTTCTACTAATGTGTTTGGCCTTAATTGCACACACCACACAGCTTTTAGGATGAGGTGTGTCCCGAGTCTCTTGTTAAGTGAGGAGCATCAACAGGCCTTGTACACTATGGTAATGGGGCATGCACTAGGTATTAATGGACAATACATAGTATGCCATACTGTCATATACACATTGACAAACACATAGTCATAGACACATCTGAGAGACCTGGGTTTATCAGTGCTAACTACCTTGTCAGTGAGTCTATTCTGCTACAAATAATTTGCACACAGCACATGCATCATTGGGCTGGATAGTGTACTCAGTTACCTGTATGGTTGATGGTGACAATGGCCCTCATACATTGGATCTTGGGACATGTACTGGGGGTACCATGGTGTAAAGACAGTATACCCAGCACCCACACCCCACATTGGATATTTTACTCACTGAAACCCATGATAATACTCTGACATACCCTCAATCACACATTAACCTGGACTGCAATACAACCCCTTGCCTATCTCATCAGTGTGACTGCAGGGATATGCATTTATTGCACATGCCACAGGGATAGTAGGGTGATGGTATGTCATGGCTCTCCTAATTTAAGTAACATCACTATGCCTTATACTGTATGGCCGAGTGTATTGTATTTGGAGAATGTGACCTCAGAATGCTGTATCCTACAAATATACACACTTGCACACATACACACACTTGCCAGGACTCAGAGGGTAACCCATGCCTTTCTACCCATTACCAACTACAGTGTTGTGTTGGTAATGCAAGCTCCAGGTAGCCCATAGAGTGAAGAGTGTAACAAAGTACATTTAATTTCCATTACAGCAGCAGCTATTTCTAACTATAGCAATGGGGGGGGTTAGTGTGAGAGACGGTCCTCAGGGTATTATCAACTGTAGGTTTACAAACACGCAGTGTTATTCTCAGCAAAGCACATTGACACTTTTGTCAGTACTGGGGTCCATAGGTGCAGGTGTTCCTAGGTGTGTACCAGGATATTGTCCATGGAGAGATGAGAAGAGTAGGGGATGCAGGTTCAGTCGTATCATGCCCCCTGACATGTATCAGCAGGCCACCTATCAACTGATGCCATGTGAGTGATCCTCAGGGTAACTGTTAAATGCAACATCCAGTCATCTGGTTGTCTCTTACAGAGAGCCAGTGAGGTCCTCCAGTTGACATGTATGCAACATATATTACATAACACAGCCAGTGTCTGGGTTGAGACCTGTACCCAAGCATGTCCTGTTGACTGTGGTAGTCTAGCTGAGATATCCATAGCAACTGGTGCATACAGGGTGGGGTTTCCTAGCTGTGGCATTCATTGCACAGCTGGACAGACATGTCAGTGTCAGTCAAGCATAGATTGCCTGTAAGCTACCAAGATGGATACCTGACATCTGCACATTTGTACAGAAGAGAGACTGCAATCAGCTAGCCAACAGGTTATGCATTAGGATTATTGTTTTGACAGATAGACATCTGACACTGATAGGTATGCCATTACTACATGACAGCAGCCCTCAATGACATGTCCTATACACATAGTTGTCTACAGTTAATATCCACATATCCAGTAGCAAGTATTTAATAACACACAGCTCACACACCAAGAACACGATAGTCAGTACTCATAGTCCAGTTTTACATGCAGGGATGTATGGTTCCAGTACTACAATCTGCAATCTACTCTTACTTGGGAAAGCACTGATAACAGTAGTAACATAATGATACAATACATGCAAGTGTGACTACATATAACCTGGGATGCTACCCATGTATGAAACACATACAAAAGGAAAAGATTGTTGCACTAGCCATATATACTCAGGTGTCCCAGACAGTATACTCACACCCCTTGCTACTGTGATGACAGCACATAGAAGCAGCCTATGTACATGGAACTGAATACACTTATTAAAGATGCAATTACCATGCTATTTCATCAGACTGGAATGCGGTCGCTGGTTATCAGGGCTGGGCTATGCTTAGCAGGTGTAAGCATTACTTAAATGTAAATGCTTAGCACATTTGCGCACTGGTAAGCAAAGCGTACATGGTGTAAGTGGCTTTTTGTTTAACCGTATGTTAGCAGTGCTTACCATCGAGCAAACCCATGCAAACTCACTTAAAGCTGCTCAAAACTGCCTTACTGACTCTGTATATAACAGTCCTTATTCTGCATAAGAACAAAATAAACAGCCCTTGCAGATCTTCAACCCAGGACCCTGTACACTATAGTCACAGCAGTTAACCACTAAGCCATCACAGCTGTGAGGATGGTTGTTGTTTTTTCCAATATATCTGTCAGTACACATACTGAATAGTACTGAACAACTGCTTTGACTTCTACAATTGTGTAGTACTTGTTAGTGATATTAGTGTTGAATCAAGTATGTTGTTATATGTAAATATACACATATCAGATGAATATGGTGTGATACATCTGGAAAGGTATATATAACAGTCATGTCTACACATAACAAGGATACGGATATATATATATATATATATATATATATATATATATATATATATATATATATATATATATATATAGGTGTGTAGATACATGTATACATATGCATACACATATATATTTATATATCTGTATATTGATTTATATATATATTTATATATATATATATATATATATATATATATATATATATATATATATATATATATATATATATATATATATATATATATATATATATATATATATATATATATATATATATATATATATATATATATATATATATATATATATATATATATATATATATATATATATATATATATATATATATATATATATATATTTATATGGCTCCACTATGTAATATCGAAATACTGAAATCCCGAATTTCAGTATTTCTAAATTACATAGCCGAAAACTCAAAATTCCGAAACCCGCAGAAGCGTGAAATTCAAAAAATCCCGAAGCACGGAGATGTTGAATTTTTGCTTCCGCTGGTGCGGTGTGTGGATGGATTGATGGAAGTTTAGGTGAGTATGTATATGTAAGTGTGTTGGTTAGGGGCTTTAGTGTGTGTTGTGATGGTGATGTGTGTGTGTGAAGTACTATAAAATGTGTGGGTGTGAGTTTCCTTTGTGGGTCTGTGCGATCTCTGAGTTAGAATATATAAGTAGGGGGGTTGTGGGGGTGCAGCCCCCACATGGGGGGTGTAGGTGGGCTTGCCCCCCTGCTTATCTGTAGTGTAGTATTATTTATTTGATTGTGGGGGGAGTTGTGTGTATGTGTGTGCTGCATGTGTAGAGTATGTTCCGGATTTTGAATTTTATAATTATGAGGTTTCAAAAATGTGTGTTGTGTTATTCTGATTCCTATGGGTAAGTCAATATTATGACCTTTATAGTCCTCAGCTGCCAGTCTTTGCTTCTGTATCTGTGTGGCTTACTAAAACTTCTTTCTTGTCTTGTTTGACCACATTACTTTCACCAACCCCATGCATTCTATGCATTGCAGTGCCCAGATGCTTTGTAGGGGTAGTATCAGTGAGCTTTATCAAGTATTTATGAATAGATTCAGGTATTCCTACCAGGTGCAAATTCTTAACCATGCTGTGATTTTAGTAATCTTTCTTGTTCTCCAGTATCTGTTGTATTTCTCAACATGTACTCAGGTTCTTTTTTGGTCTCTTGTCACTCTTCCATATTGTCAATATATTCATCATATCAAGTTTATTTGTCTCTGTTGCTCTTCTCTTCTATACCTTTCTGACGTCTTCAGCAAGTAACTTTGAACGGCGATTGCTGATGTGGCAAGAAACTAGTTTATTACAGACGCCATCAAATGACTGACTCTATTCTGTCCTAGTGAACCAGAATATTATTTAGTGTTTTATTATTCTCACATGTATGTTAGTGCATTTCCCCATTCCATATACAGAAATGCATGGTATAAGAAAGTATGCTGCCTTATTTATTAGTACACTATTAAAGTGTCAGTGTGTGCCACTCATCAGCTCAGTAAGAACAAGAAATTAAGTTGTGTATCTTTGTGATACACAGTTACTTCCACAATATGGAGAGCAGAACAAGTATACAGGTTTAATATGTTAAATGCACTTCATTTACAAATCTGATTTTATATTCACAAAAACTGATATAAGCATATTTTATAACAGTGTATCTTAGCAAAAAAAATCTGTCAAACTAGATGGAATGCCTTTTATGTAAAAACCTTTTGTACAGTAAAACACAAAGTGCAAATCCTGACAAGTAGCTTGTACATAGAGTTAATGTACATAGTACAGCATTACAGAAGTTAATACATGACAAAAAATGTTTTGCATGAGTAGATTATTTCATAGGTAGAAACTTACATCAAAATGAAGGTGTTATGAATTTTAGTGTTATAGTTTGAGTCCTAGTCTCACATACATGAAAGAGGATGGAAGACAAATCTGGGTGAAACAAGGCAAACATTTTGCGGTTACACCTCAAAAGGCCCATAGGCAGAAGTTCTAGGGCTTTATGGCATGCAATTTTCTTTGGTATGTTTTAATACCTGCTTGTTGTTCTTTACAATGAAAGCATCCTTCATTTTATAGTACCCCCTCCCTCAAAAAAATGCCTATTTTTCAACAGCAGCTTGTAGATTTTGTAACAACTGTGGTGACCTCATTTTTATCACATCACTCCCACGATCAATTAATTTAGCCATTTAGTTCCTGCTGAACTGCTTGTTTGACAAATGCATTTCTGTCTTCCTTGACATACACATTGTAATGTCTCCATTGTGCAACATCCCTTTCATCCCCATGAGATGGCTAATCTCACTGAGGGGTCTGAGGAGCCTCTATGCAAATGTGCAATGGTCATTTATCCTTTATTTACTAGGAGGCAGAGAGAAAAGAAACTGGCAGCCAGGTAAGTTAAAATAGGTGGTTAAAGAAGAAGCATCCCCCCTCCCATTATTCATGTAAAGCATCAGTGAATGAATATTAAGGCATAGATGTAAAAATAATATGGTGCTACGTTAGAACTTCAGACATTTGTGTGTTTTGTCTTTGCTTCCTTTTGTACTGGCCTAGAAATGCCATTCTGTCTTGATGGGCAGGCTCGTTGATAAGTGAGTATGTGCAAAACTACACTGTTATACTGCAATTGTCTGCTACACTGTGCCTGTAAAATCGAATATGATTGCTGTTTTCACTGATTAGCAAGCCTTTGTGTTGTTTCCACTGTTTGTTAAGTATTTACTTGTATTTTTCCAATGTTTTAAAGCTGTTTTTCCTGCTCTGGTTTTCAGCATTATCTTTCAGATGTTCCCATTAGGGGTCATCACTGTGGATCATCTGTTTCCATTTCTTCCTGTCCTCTGCATCTTGCTCTGTCACACCAACCACCTGCATGTCCTCCCTCACCATATCCATAAACCTTATCTTAGGCTTTCTTCTTTTCCTGTTACCTGGTAGCTTCATCCTTAGCATGCTTTTCCCAATATACTCAGCATCCCTCCTCAACACATGTCCAAACCAACGTAATCTTGCCTCTCTGGCATTGTCTCCAAACCTTCCAACCTGGGGTGACTCTCTAATATACTTTTATTCCTAATCCTGTCTACCCTCGTCACACTCAGTGCAAATCTTAACATCTTTAACTCTGCCACATCCAGCTCTAACTCCTGCCTTTTTCTCAGTGCCACTGTCTCCAACTCATATAACATAGCTGGTCTCACTACCCTCTTGTAGACCTTCCCTTTCACTCTTACTGGTACTCGTCTGTCACAAATCACTCCTGACACTCTTCTCCACCCACTCCATCCTGCCTGTACTCTCTTCTTCACCTCTCTTCCACACTCACCATGACTCTGAACTATTGATCCCAAGTATTTAAACCCATCCACCTTCATCACTTCTACTCCTTGAATCCTCACCATTTCTTAATTCTACCTCTCATTCACACATATATATTCTGTCTTAGTCCTGTTGACCTTCATTCCTCTTCTATCTAGAGCATATCTTCATCTCTCCAGGGTCTTCTCCACCTGTTCTCTACTCTCACTACAGATCACAATGTCATCTGCAAACATCATAGTCCACGGGGACTCCTGTCTCATCTCATCTGGCAACCTGTCAGTCACCATTGCAAATAAGAAAGGGCTCAGAGCTGATCCTTGATGTAATCCCACCTCCACCATAAATACATCCATCACTCCCACTGCAGACCTCACCACTGTCACACTACCTCCGTACATATCCTGTACCACTCCTAAATACTTCTCTGACACTCCCGACTTTCTCATACAATACCACAACTCCTCTCTAGGCACTCTGTCATATGCTTTATCTAAGTCTACAAAAACGCAATGCAACTCCTTCTGACCTTCTCTGTACTTCTCCATCAACACTCTAAGAGCAAACATTGCATCTGAAGCGCTCTTTCCTGGCATGAAACTATACTGCTGATCACTAATCATCACGTCCCTTCTTAACCTAGATTCCACTACTCTTTCCCATAACTTCATGTTGTGACTGATCAATTTAATCCTTCTGTAGTTACTATAGCTCTGCACATCACCCTTATTCTTAAAAATCGGTATCAAAACACTTTTCTCCATTCCTCAGGCATCCTCTCACTTTCCAAAATTTCATTAAACAATCTGGTTAAAAACTCACTGCCATTTCACCTAAACACCTCCATGCTTCCAAAGGTATGTCATCTGGGCCAACAGCATTTCCATTCTTCATCCTCTTCATAGCTATCCTTACTTCCTCCTTACTAATCCATTGCACTTCATGATTCACTATCCCCACATCATCCAACCTTCTCTCCCTGTCATTCTCTTCATTCATCAACTCCTCAAAGTACTCTTTCCATCTGCTCAACACACTCTCCTCACTTGTAAGTATGTTTCCCTCATTATCCTTTATCACCTTTACCTGCTGCACATCTTTCCTAGCTCGGTCCCTCTCTCTAGCCAATCAGTACAGGTCCTTTTCTCCCTTCTTAGTGTCCAACCTTTCATACAACTCTTCATATGCCTTATCCTTATCCTTCGCCACCTCTCTCTTTGCCATGCACCTCATCTCCTTATACTCCTCTCTACTTTCTTCATCTCTCTGACAATCCCACTTCTTCTTTGCCAAACTCTTTCTCTGTATACTCTCCTCTACTTCCTCATTCCACCACTATGTCTCCTTGTTGTCCTTCCTCTGTCCAAATGTCATACCAAACAACCTCCTAGCTGTCTCCCTTACTAGCTCTGCTGTAGTTACCCAGCTATTTGGTAACTCTTCACTGCCACCCAGTGCCTGTCTTAACTCTTCCTTGAACTCCACCTCACAATTACCCTTTTTCAATTTCCACCATTTGATCCTTGGTACTGCCCTCACACTCCTCCTCCTCTTCTTGATCACCAGCGTCATGTTACAAACAACCATCCTATGCTGTCTAACTACACTTCCCCCAGTCACCACTTTACAGTTTCCTGTTAACTATTTAAATCATTCTTTAGAGCATCTTGACTGATTTTCTGCTGTATTATTTTTTTCCAGCGTCTCACTGCTATTTTTCTGCTGTATTAAACATTCTGTAGTGTTTCCCACTAAAACTATAGTAGCTAGTAGATATAGCATTGTCCAGATCCAGGCTTGCTGCTTCTGGGACTGTTTGTAGTGGTGTGTTTGTTTCTGAGCATGTTTGTCAGGCCATCTTGGATTTGAAGGGGCCTATCTGCACTTTTGTGAGAAAATTATGTTGATTGGGATCTGACTAGTAGAGGGAGGCCAGTCTAGGGCTTGGAATAAGCATCCTCACTGGTCCTTTTGAATTTTGTGAGAGGTTTTTCAAATTTTAGCTAATGGTATTTAGGCTCTGCATCTGAGCAGATTTCTGCTTGTTTACACGTCGTGCAGCATCGTGCACTGCCGTGCAATTGTGCACCAAAGCCAGAGAGTTAAATTCAACACATTTTCCCTTAAAACTCAGGCAGAAATATCCATTCATTGAGCTCTTCAGTAATCGTAACCATTTTTGAAAAAGCTACGCTGCTGACAACAGTCTTCAACCTAGCATTATGGACAGTTGGGCTACCCTTATTTCTCCTGCCAACCTTGTTGATTTGTGTGTCTTGAGGCAGTGTAACAATTGCCTTATGTACACAGACAACCCTCTACTAATAACACAATCCAAATCAGAGTGTGAGAGATGTATTTAAACCATGACACTAACTAAGCATAATTAACCAAACTGAAGACAATCCAAATTTTACCGAACACACTGCTTATGGGGGATTTCAAATATTCCACCATCAACTTGGAAACCTACTCTAGCCCAAACTTGCTAGCACAAAAGTTCCTTGACTTTGTGAACTCAAATGCCCTGGAGCAAATTGTCCATACCCTGACAAGAGGAACAAACATTCTAGATCTGGTCCTCCCCAAAATGTCAAACAGGTGCACTGCTGAAACTTTTGGACCCTCATTAGTTAAAACTGACCACAAATCAGTCACCTTCAAACTGACACTAACACCAAAACTCACAAAGGGTGAAATCAAACTAAAAAACTTCACCAAGGTAAACTATACCCTCCTACGTTGAAGGTATAAATGCATTCCAAGCCCCGGCCAAGCTGAAAGTGGTAACTGTATTGAAGCTTAAACTAATGCCCTGTACAATCACTTGCATAAGTGTATAAACTCGGCCATACCAGTTAGAATCAAAGCCAGTGCCCCAGGTAAAATCAAGCTGCCATGGTGGACTTCCAGCATCATCAAGCTATACAATAAATGCAAAAAGTTGCTGTTCAAGAAAGAAAAGACAAGGAACTAACAATGGAAAAGCACACTTGTCAGCCTTAACAGGCAAATAAGACAACTTGTCGACTCCTCCAAGAGCTCCTTTGAGAGAAACCTAGCAAGGACTGCCAAGGATAACTATAGGGTCTTTTTCATCTATAATGTAACATAAAGGGTAGGACCCAAGCATGTGCAGAATTGGTGGTCAACAGTATCACACACAATAACCACACAAATAATGAACATGCAAGAGGATTGGTTTGGTGAAAATTTCACTCCTTTATCCCCTCCTCACTTACAGCAGACCCTCCACCAACCCCCCCCCCACACCTTACATATCTGAAGAACAGATCATCAAAGCCCTTACCAAGCAAATAACACGGCCTCTATAAGACCAGATGAAATCCCAGGCTGTCTTCTAAACAGGCTAAAACATGAACTAGCATCACCATTAAGTACCCTTGTCAATCATAGCCTAACCGCAGACTTTGTTCCTGTGTAATGGAGAACAGCTACAGTTATTCCCCTCCATAAAGGTGGCCTAGCAACATACCCGGGGAATTACAGAGCCACAAGTCTGACCAGCCTCATCTGTAAGGCCATGGAACACATTATTATGGACCTCATAAATAAAGACGTAGGTGACCTCCAAATCCTGGATCCTACCCAGTTCAGCTCTGTGAAGGACAGATACTGCCTGTTAATAGTGGATTTCTTTGAAAGTGTGACCAGAGTCAATGATGAGGGGAAATCTGTGCACACAGCATACCTCGACTTGCCAAAGGCTTTCAACACAATCCCACATTTAGGAATTACTAATAAATGTAGCAAAATGAATGTAAATCCCTTCATTGTAAGATGGGTTGCCAACTGACTCACAAATTGGACACACTCTATCAAAGTGGGTGATTCGACATCAACCAACAGTCTTGCTACCAGTGGGGTGCCACAGGAGTAAGTTGCTGGGCCCATTACTGTTTGGTGTATACTTCTCAGAAGTTCAGGTCAAAACTAAGGGGTTGTGGCTGACTAAGTTTGCAGATGACTGAAAACTAGGTGCAATCATTGAATCCCCAAATGATGCCAGTATACTCCAGGATGGTTTCACACATACCAATAACTGGTGTATCTGTCACAGTCTCAGACATAGTGCAAAGAAAAATATCATTCCCTTTGGCACATGCAATGTCCCTTCACATTAACAAATCAGCAACAATACCCTAAGTACTCATGAAGTACTAAGCGACCTGGGAATCACACATTTACCACAACCTTAACTTCAACCACCACATGTCTTTCATTGTAAGGAAAGCCTTCCACACAGCTCACTTGATTAGTAAGGGCATCACCTTGAGAGCAAAAGAAGTTATAACCCCTCTATACTAGGCACTTATCCAATCAATACTTGAGTATAATTCCCCATTCGGTATGTACCATGCTAAGCACCTGCAGCAATTAGAAAGACCCCAGAGGTTTTTAACAAAGAATATCATGGGCCTCCAGCATGTGCTTTATATGGACCGACTAAAGTCCCTGCCTCTGTATCGTACAGACTTCTTAGAGAAAACTTATGTCTGGCCTACAGAGTAACCCAAGGCCCAAACCTAATAAACCTACTGCATATCCCTAAATCACATGGGTCTAGGGCTACCCATTCCAGTGACTTAAATATGGCCTGCAACTTAAATAGGACATCCTGGAGGGACAGATTTATCTCCTAGTGACTTCCACATTATTGGAGCAGGCTACCAATTCATGTGAAAAAAAATACCTCTCTGACACTGATCAAGAGGAACCTGAACGAGTAGATGTTGCACCATAAATGTTTACTGGGGATAGTGCCTACAACCCTCCAGGATATGGGCAGTTTACACTATTACTTTGGTTTGAAATGGCTATGCTTAAAATGACGTCTGGGTCGATAGCCTAGTAATCTCCTATGATCCTATGATCACTTAAGGACATTATCTGATAAGGGATACCAGCAGATTTTCTATGTAATCTGTAGTTATTATGCACAAATTCAGTAGTTAGGATTCTGTATCTCTGCCACCACCTTTAAATATCAGTGAATTTTTCCATCCACTCTAATTACTGACTGTATATCATCAGGCACAGTAGAAGAACTTAATTCTTTCATCATGCAGCAAATTTTTCCACACTGAATCAGTTGCATGCCAAGAACATGAAGGACGATGGAAACTGGTCAATTAAGCCAAGCACCCCCAGAGAACATCAACCTGAAGACCATTTCAGATTGTAATCACATTCACCCTAGCTACTCAGTCCTATCTCAGGAAGTGAAGTTGCTTGTTGTCTTATTCCTTTTTTTATTTATAATAACAATCATATTAATATATATGTATATACTCTATGAAACAGCTAAAATAAAAATGGCTCACAAAAACAATTCACTTTATTAAACAACTGGTAAACAATTTCATTCAAAATGAACTTCATCAGACCAAGCTGCACATTCAAAGACATCATAAATAAATACATTAATTAAAAATCACGTAACTCAATCACTTCAATGATTTCACCCCTTCCTTTTCAGTACTACCTTAAAATTTTCTCTGTCATTAATCCCCGGATATATAGAGGCATTAAGCCTAATTTGCCAACAATATTCCTTCCAATCAAGATCTTCCTTAACATCCCACCTGTAATCTTTTTAACTTGCTCTATTACAGAAAATGTATAAAACACCTTTTCATTAAAATGACACAAATCCACATGCTTAGCTAAGGCATTAGTTAATTCTTTTTACCTACTGCCCTCAAATGCTCATAAATCCTAGAAAAAAAACCCTAATAGCTTTTCTTATGTAAAATGCAGGACAAAGCCCACATAATACCACACATACTACATATTTGGATTTACAATGAAACCTATCAAATAAATTAATTTCATTATTCCTAGCTGATATAAAAATGTTTTGCCCTTCTAACACATTTACAATAATTAGAATTATTACATCGATACATTCCCTTAACAGCACATCGATTCAGACTAGTTTTTTTTTTGTTTTAGTTGTCTGAGTGATTACTATTTTTAAAGCCTGCAGTTTGTGATATATGTATATATATTTACCTTTATCAAATGGCACTAATACCTACGTGAATAATGTCGACATTAAATGATCGACATTATGCACATTGACACACTACTAAGCATGTGCTGAGCATCAATCTCAATGCATGCAAACAACTTAAAAGAAAATGAAAAAGCAAACATCATTTTTTGTAGGGGGCAAGAGTCCCTGCATACCACACAGCCCCCCATACCCCCTGCTAATTATATATTCTAACTCCAAAATTGCACAATTCTCAGGGAAAGGGCAAATTCACCAACCCATAGAATCATCTGCTCTGCAACTTTTATCAACAGGTGTCAACCATCTGTTCATTTGACCAAATTGTGTGAACTAAACAGATGTCAACAAAAGTGCTGTTCGACAAAAGTAGTCCTTTCCATAATCACCACACAATCTAAAAGAAATACACATATGTACTTCATACACTGGTAGCCTATTAATTGTTGAAAATGCGAACCTTATAACTTTTAACTATAACGTAAATTATTTGATTTTTATATGGCAACTACTCCTCCCTTTGAAGTTTGCAATCTACTTTTTTTGGAATTAAATGCAATCAGCATTATTGCCAGCTGTATTCATTAAAGATCTTGGCTATTATTGGCTTAAAAAAGATCCTAGGATCAGGCACATAAAATTGGAAAGGACGATCATTTTTAACCTGAATAAGTGGTGAGTAGGAACATTATGTTTTGCATTGGCCAATACATTTGGCTTGGATTGTGTTTTCATTTTTTTCTCCTTTTGCTTCTCTCACTTAGTTCCTTTACCTATAAGCATAGCAACCACTCAGCTTTACTGTCACAAGAAGGATGACAGACACATCTATTCAGAAATTTTTGATGTGCAATATGATAAAAAACTTTGATAACTGCACATCTTGGGAAACTGGCTTCAACACAGATTAATTCCTTCAGACATGCAATACATTCTTTCTGTTTTCTGCCTCAGATTGTTATAAGTTTCCAATCTTTAGAGAATCATTCATGGTTTACTAAAATATTGAATGAAAAACAAGGGGGTTAAGAAGTTGTGAATTTTAAAGCTGATTATTTCTACACCCCTCCATCATATATACCAAGATCTGTTTGAGTTAGTGACCCCTTTCACTTAGCTTGCTCTCAGTGGCAGCTCTGGCCTTAGCAATTATGGAGCCAAATATGGAACATTTTGGTGGGGCCCCTCATCTGACACTGCATCTTCCTACCAACCAAAACCTCCTTCTATGCTGGCTTCTTGGACTTAAGACAATCTCAGATAGGTATCATGAATATCTGATACTTCTATGTGCTAAAAATAAAATTATGGATTCATTTACTAGCTTATATGTTTCACAAGACATGTTAACACAAATTATACAACGACCCCCCCCCCATTAATTTTCTAAAACATGCACGCTGATTGGTCAGCATGCACGTTGTAAATCAGAGTTATACTAATGGAAAAAAGTCTGGTCGCTTGGGCTTTTTTCCATTAGTATAACTCTTTTTTTAAAGCAATGAGAACGCAAGATCTCTGTTGCTTTTTACACACTGTCTCGCTATGTTAAACAAGTTTAACATAGCAAGACAGCTTTAAAAAAAGTAACAGAGATCTTCCTATCTCTGTTGCTTTTTTTAAAGGTGTCTCACTTTAAAAAAAGCAAAGGAGATTCTCCATTACTTTTTTTAAAGCTGTCTCGCTATATTAAACTCCTTTAACATAGTGAGACACTTTGTAAAAAGCAACGGAGATCTTGGTTTCTCCATTGCTTTTTTCAAAACTGTCTTGCTATTTTAAACTCCTTTAACATAGCGAGACAGCTTTAAAAAAAGCAACAGAGATTCTCCGTTGCTTTTTTTAAAGCAGTCTCGCTATGTTAAACTCCTTTAACATAGCGAGGCAGTTTGTAAAAAGCAACGGAGATCTTGCTTTCTCCATTGCTTTTGCCCACAGCTCTGATGTACTGTGCAAGCATACGCATGTGCAGTACATCAAAACTGCTGCAGAATACCAGACAGCTGCAGAAGGGCACCAAGGAGGCATTATAGAATGCCATTATTTAAGAAAAGTAATTATTTTTTTTCTTAAATAATGTCATTGTATAATAGCAATAACCCACTTCTGTGTGTGGGTAATTCTGGATTTACCCACGGTTGTCTTTGTTTGGCCACTCGGGCTTCGCCCTCGTGACCAACCTACACCAACCGTGGGTAAATCCAGCATTACCCACACCCAGGCATGGGTTATTGCTATAATATTCAACTCCCAGATTGGCTGAGCTAAATGAAAGCCTCAGGCTGCACAATATTTTCTTCTTGGTATATTCTTAACTGAAGCTGATATCTGACATAAGCTGACTGTGTTGTTTCCTGTACATGTTAATTATTTTAAATATGTGATATATAATGCACAGTATGGATGGTGGGAGCATTCTCATAACTGAAGTGGAATGGAAAAGTGGCACTTTTTTTGTTATCCACACGTCATTGTTCACCTTTACTAGATGGGGAGAATGGTGTGCTATTTTATACATATTTGGAAATGGGCAACATTTATGCATATCGAGTATTGTGTGAAGCTCTTAATAAATAACTTCCTATATCTGTGTAAGATATTAGTAATGGCACAACACTGTTGAGTGGCAGATCATTTTGACAGTTATATTTGCTAACAAAAAAAAATTAAAAACTATAACCCTTGTCTGGCATTAGTTTGGTTTCTGTTTCTGGGAATATATTTTTGCAGGGTAAATTCAACTTCTTTAATGGGCTGTGTTAAAAAGGATGGTGAGCAACTGGTTTTGACATAGGTACAAAATAGGCCTACAGCAAGCCTGTAACCAAATGAATATGCACTGGGATTTAAAAAGACTCAGTGGAATTTTTTTTATTTTTTTTATTTATTTATTTATTTTATTTTACATTTGGTAATTCCGACTGGACACAAGTCCTTTTTCAGTAGAGGCCCAGGGAGAAAAGCTTCAGTTACAGCACATGTGACTAATTCATTAAATTATAAGAATTCCATACATTTACATAAGAATAACAAAATTAAGCTAAAATTGTTCAGTGAGTTGTGCATCAGTAGAGCTATATTTACATAAGAATAAAGCATAAAAAAGTAAGCTAAGATTATTGAGTGAGGTGTACATCAGTACAAGTATTCAGAATGATATGATATTATATAGTATACATAATTATCATCATTTGGAGATGGGAGAGGAGAACTGGAAGAGTGATGAAGCTACAGAAGTGAGACTGATAAGAATAAAATAAATCTAATGAATGGAAATGAGGGAGGAAATTTAACTAGGGGTGAGCCAGAGTAAGATAGAGTAGGATTAGCCTGGGGTGTCACAATGGCAAACTCGGTTAGTTTGTAGGCATGTTTTTAGAGATTTCTTGAACTGAGAACCAGCTAATGAAAACCTTACAACTAAGCTAGAACTCAAGGTATAGCTGAGCATTAATGTAACATTTCCTGAGAAAGTAAATATAAATCTTTGTGACAGACATAGGGTCTTAGGAAAAAAAATCTGCGTTGTGCTTGATAAAGGTTGAAATTGAGCTAAATGTGCTTTTCTCAAGAAGAACATGAGTTAAGAGGATTCAGGACTGGATTCATGAATGGATAATCTCCACACTGCTATTGTGTGTGCATCATGGCATGACGAGCATGTAATAGTGAGCTACATTGTATTCATTAAACTTCTCTACAACTAAAGGAAAGACTATGATAATAAAAGCATAGCAAACTGAATGACATGCTAATTAACCAGTCCAACATGGTGGAGCCATTCAGGAAGCTATTAAGTAATCCTGTACACTTGGTGTAGATCTTTGCCATGAACTACAAAACCTGTTGAAATACAGCCACAATCACACTTAGAAAAAAAAAAACAATGTTAGGGGCTGCTGCTGCTCTGTGGAATGGATATGTGCAACAGGTTAAAGTCTATTCTGCTGCTGCTACTACTGATCCTCATCCAAGGAGATGGAGAGTGTTCAGACCATGTTTAACATATCATAGACTGCATGATATTAAAATATTATAGTGATAAAGAGTTGATAGGGAAAATGTACAAGAACTCTGCAACTTCTACCCCCCCCCACCTCAGACAAAAGGAAATTGAGGAGAGCCTGCACCAGTGCAAACTAAAGTATGTGTAGCAATAACGATATTACCCCCTCCCCCAACACAATCTCTGTTGGACTATTGTCTCTTCTAAAGCACAAGTCTCAAAGTTTACAGATATTCAAGCAGTAACATATAAAGATGTCTAGGATGGCAGTAAATGCCTTATACATAGCCTACCTGGAATTTCTTCTTGGGACGTGCTTGGCCTCTTGTCCAGATCAGCCCTAGCATCAAGGAGTCTGTGTGAAACCTCTGCTGAGCTGTCTGGATCTCTGACAGTGGGAAGGAAATGCTAATTTTCAGTGAGTGGTGTTTCTGTAGTAGCCATCTGTTCTTGTGCTGATGCAGCTGCCCTCCTGTGTGCCGTTATAATCATATCAGTGGCATGGTATCACACCTGATTATAGTTTCTAGCACAACCACATATTGTGTTTATGTCAGCGGCCACCTGCTGCCATATTCTTTTTCTGGCAGACATATCACCTCTGCCTGTGTCAAGCAGGAAGGATCCATGGCAGCATAAGGCAAAGTTCTGAGGAAGTCTACCTATTTAGGTGGACGAAAAGCGCTTTAACTGGATTGTATATGTGAATAAAGTGTTCGAGATTTTTAAGCAGTTTGAATTTCTTTCCGTGATTACTGCTTTCTGTGCTCCGGTGCATTTTTGTGGTTATTCCTAGTTTTATTCGTATCAGTGCATTTGAGCATAAGGCTTCAACGATGGCTTCATTTTCTGCATCACTGAATTGTGTTTTGCATGGAAAAGATGGTCTGGGCCTAATAATCCTGTAAGACATGAAACAGAAAAAAGAAAAAAATACATTTGTAGCACATACATAAATCATTCTCTTCAAATCAAATCTGTGCACCCATCCTCAACAGAAAATAATTGAGCACACAATGCTCATTTCGGACTGCACACAAGCTAAGGAAACTCCCACCAAAGAAACATTGTAACACAACAGCATTACAGCCATTCTGTTAACATTTCTCTAATGTGGATAGTAGTTGTATAACTCACTGCTGGATGGCAGGATTATCAATCAATAGGCAAAAATTCAAAGTCAAAATGCCCATATAATTTCTTTTGGTCTTTCCACTGTTGTGGAGGTCAACACGGGACATCCGATTAGTCTTTAGCTGCACATGCACAACCCTTTGAAGCTGACAACAAACACAAATACACTTGTCTGCAGTGACTGGTAAAATTCCAAGAGCAAATGGTATCACAATACTGTCTTGAAACCATACCATTTATTGATAAACTTGGAAAACACAGCAATAACTGACATATCTGCAGTGTATTAGCAGCGATGAAAAAAATGCATACAGATATTTTTTTTCTGTTGCATGTTGAAATACATTCAAAATATGAAAGGTTAGCAGTTTATGAAGAGTACAAACATAACTTGTGAAATAATGCAGTAAGGTGTAGAAACATCTCCTCCAAGTAATAGCAGCAACATTTTGTCTCTAGCCAATCCATCGCTCTTCCTTCCATTGAATAGCTATACTGTTACTTTTATACAGTGTAGATTTAGCCCTCTGAGCACTGTGAAAATGCAAATGAGGTGTTAAATCATTAGCATTCCTGAATACCAAAAAATGAGTAAACATCATATAAGCTGCTACATGATTGCATGCATGCATACTAGGACAGCAGAAAGGAGCAACAACAATTGTTAGCTCCTAATGGCTTGCAAGTGTTAATAATTACTCTGACTACAACAATAAGCAATACTGAAGGACTGTTCTCTCTGATGTGTGTTTATCATGCAGAGTAGGCTTAACAAAGTGGAAGCACCTTGAGAGCAATGAGAACAACCTTAGCAACATTGATATTCTTGTAATAATAGCACAATGTCCATCCTATGCTTAAAAAATCTTTCTAAAATGCTGATCAGGTATAGTATAAATTGCAACAAAGATGCAAATAAATACCCATGGCATTGCATTTCTGTTAGTTAAGCTGAAAGAAGGAGAAGATGCTGAAAAAGTGTTAGCTACCTTACATTAATATGACGTGGGCTATTTTTAGCCTAAATTATTTGTCAATATCACTTTTATCTAGATATGTTCAAGCAAATGAGAAAAGATCATTTTCCAGTCTTTCTACTGCTGGACCTGCAATTTGATGGACGTCTGTGTCACAGCTGTATGGCATTTGCATTTTCTGATTAATACTGTAAGCCTGTGTTGATGGTAAAGATGGTAAGAAACTGAAGTGAGTGTAGTTATTGCACTGAATTGAGAGACTGAATTCAGATATTGTGCTGCTTGACACAGTTAATTCATATGATCAGATTGTAACACACACAGATTTTGGAAACAACACAATCCTGCATTTTATAGGTTCATAGGTTCATAGGTTCATACTAGGCTATCTGCCCGAGGGCATTTATAAGCCTAGCCCATAGTTTTGTGGCTTAAGCCACCCCTTTTGTATGGGGAACTATACCCATTATTTTGCTGTGCCTCTGTCTAGCAGTGACACTGAGGTAATCCCTGGAGTATATCTGCGATCTCCCATCCATTGGTCAAGATTTCTCTTGAACAAGGCCAGTGAGGTGCTCTGCCTCACATATACCGGGATTTTGTTCCACAGCATAGGGAGTCTTTGGGTGATGAATCTATCCCTCCAGCACGTCCTATTAATAGCCGTGTTGAGGTTTAAGTCTCCCCTTGTGGCTCTGACGGATCTAGAGTTTTTGAGGTGAAGCATATTCATCAACTCTGGGAGTGACATGGCCTTGTATGTCAGGCAAAGGTCACCCCTGAGCAAGCGGTGGCGACTGAATAGAGCTGGAGTTCTTTCAGTCGGGCAGCATAGGACAGATTTTTGAGACCCTTTATCCTTTTGGTGAGGAACTTTTGTGGCCTCTCTAGCTGCTGCAAGTGTCGGGTCAGATACATTCCGAATGGGGCATTGTACTCAATCATTGGTCTGATGAGTGATGAGTATAGGGAGACTATGACCTCCCTTGATCTAGATGTGAATCACTTCATGATGAGGTGGGCAATGTAGAAGGTCTTCCTAACTACTTTAGCTACATGGGTGTCGAATGACAGGCTACTGTCAACCTGGGTCCCCAGGTCCCTGATAACTTCTTCTGTGCTCAGAGGATTACCACCTATATGGTAGCTAGGGTTAACCTTGTTTTTCCCGAAGGGTATGACTATGCATTTTTTGGCATTTAACTTTAGGCCATGGCTCTGGCACCAGTCATCCATTTCTGTGAGACCCTTCTGAAGGATATCTGTGTCAGATGTGTTTTCGACTATGGCGCCCAGTTTGCAGTCATCTGCAAACTTTGTCAGCCATAACCCTCCTGTGTTTACTTGTACTTCGGAAAAGTAGATGCCAAACAAGAGTGGGCCCAGGACTGAGCCCTGTGGGACACCACCTGTGACAGGCTTTGAGTCTGACATGGTGCCAGCAACTCTGACCCTGTGGGTTCTATCACTCAGCCAGTTTGCAACCCATCTTGTGATGTATGGGTTAACATTTAAGCTGATGAGTTTTTCAATGATACCCGAGTGGGGTATTGTATCGAAGGCCTTCGCCAGATCGAGGTAGGCTGTATGGACTGCCTTTCCCTCATCAATGGCTTTGGTGACTGTTTCGAAAAAGTCAACCAAGTTTAAAAGGCATGATCTGCCTTTGACAAAGCCAAACTGGGTTGGATCCAAAGTCTGCAAATTCCCTATGTCTTTATTTATGAGGTCCATTATGATCCTCTCCATAGCTTTGCAGATAAGGCTTGTCAGGCTAATGGGCCGGTAATTTCCAGGGTCTGTGGAGGCACCGCCTTTGTGAAGTGGGACCACAGTTGCAGTGCGCCACTCCCTGGGTACGTATCCAGAGGTAAGACTATGATTAAACAGCTGTCCTAGCTGTGGATTTAATTCCTCGTTGAGTTCGTGGAGCACACAGCCTGGGACACCATCAGGTCCCATGGATGCTGTGTTTTTTGCTTTGGAGAGAGCGGTTCTCACTTGGGCGTTTGAGATGTTTGGGGGGCTGCAACCATTTGGTATAGATATCTCTCCTTTTGGGGAGGGAAGAAGTTTGCACTGAACCTGTCAGCCAGTATGTTGGCAATGTCTGTAGGATCAGTAATCTTCACATCATTTTGAACTAGTTCTGAGCATATCTGGGAGTTTCCTCCCAGGTTTCTAACATAGCTAAAGAAGGCCTTATGATTGTCCTTTGAGTCTTTAGCTATTTTTCTCTCAAAATTTGCTTTGGATGATTTTATGAGAGCTCTTAGTTTTTTACTTATAGTGATCAAGGGTGTCTTACCTTTTAAGGATTTTGCTCTATCTTGTAGTAGCTTCCTCCTTTTGTTGTAGAGTTTGTTTATGGCTGGGGTCCACCAGACTGGACGCTTGCCCTTGGTACAAAGAGTCTTTGTTTTGCTTGGGATTGCCTTATCCATGCAGTGCTGCAGGTGCTGGTAGAAGGCATTTGTAAGTGATTCAGCGGCTTGAGTACTGTTTTCCACCGGCTCGGGGGCCTTAAAGGAGACCACACTAGTCTTTAGAAGTGTGAAGTCGGCTTCGAGAAGTTTTTACTGTGGTCTTTTTTATTTCAGGTGGGGGTGGGATGAGGACCTCCAGCAAGATTAGTTTGTGATCTGATCTCACCAGTGAGGGGTATACTTCCAGTGTTGAACATTGTGCTCCCATGATCGTGATGATGAGATCAAGTATGTTTTCTCCTCTTGTGGGGATGGTGACTAGTTGTTCCATGGCATTTGAGTTTATGAATTCCAGGAACTTTTGGGCTAGGGTGTTTGGGCTTGAGTAGTGTTCCCAGTCTATATTAGGGTAATTGAAGTCACCTAGTATGATGGTGTTTGGAGATACATTTATCCCCTCCAGTGTTTTCAGGAAAGCCATGTGAGGTTCCTGAGTTTGTGAGGGTGGCCTGTAACATGCTACAATTTGCAGAGCAGTCTTGCCTATGGTTAATTCCACCTGGATGGTCTCCGATGCATCATGCGTTGCCACCAGTCTTGAGGTGTGGGTGTCCTTAATGAATATGGATACCCCCCCTCCTTTCTTGGTATTGTCCGGATTTTGGGGCCGGAACGCATGGTATGAGGTAAAACCCGTTAGTGCTGGGGTGCTCTCAGGAGCCTTGAACCAGGTTTCTGTCACAGCACAGACATCGATGTTCTCCATACTGAGAAGGGCCTCGAGTGCGTGCATTTTGAGATTTAGACTTCTGGCATTGAGCAGCATTACCCTTAGTTTTTTTCCTTTTTTGTGTTCTAGGGTGGTAGGTTTAGAATTTGAGCCTTGCCTAAAAAAGGCACTATGGGGGTGGCAAGAGCCTTTGCCAATATCCGAAATCCCAGGGGTGACAGGTGCAAGCCATCCCTTGCGAAGCAGCGTGGCTTGTCCAGCATGTCATCCCAGGCAGACAGACATTGAATCCCCTTTGAATGACACCAGAGTTTAAGCCAATTGTTAAAGCTGATCATCTTATCTCTGTATTGTGGCATCATTATTATTCCCTGATATTCGCTACTACTGACAATTTTTCTTTTATTGTGTTCATCATATGTGTGCATTTTGGCAAAGCACACTTTGGACTGGCAGCATTTTGTAGCAGTGAACGAGGGTCAACTGCCCAATGTATAGACTGAGAAATTTCATTTGGAAAGCTATCATTAGTGAACTTTCGAGTGGCACTTGTGCACTTTGCTACAACACTCTGAACAGCAATAAAAGAAGAAATTCCACATCTCACCTAAGTATCACTGTCACACAGTGTAGATGAAATGAGCTTAAATAAACAGGAGAAGGATGCAGGGGTTGTATCCAACTTGAAGCCACATGCTGCTTGCAGTGTTTGCAGCAGATGTGAAAATGCAGCATGTGTCTATTTAATGATATAACTGTTGATGAATGGAAATACAAGTCATGTTTGCCCTTGTGTTGTATTGTGTGGAATATCAGTTATTTATTTTATTTATTTATTTTTTGCCTTTGTACTCTCCATGCTGCTTAGCAGAGGACAAACAGGGCTCACAGGTAAAGGAAAGAGTGAACAATTTAATTTCTGTAATCTCAAATAGTGCAAACGTATTTGTCACCAATGAGTGGCATTTGTAATGAATTGGTGATGTGCATATGATATATAACTCTTTATGGCACAAGCTGTAAATACAGTGATGTTGGGCCCATAACAAAGCTGCTATGGGGTTCAAATCCATACTGTGGGAAGGGAATGTGGAAATTGTTGCTCAAGATTTATGACATACAAGTTCATATGATGTGTTTTTCTGTTTCCTGCCTAGTGTACTTGCTGCTGGGTGGTGCACAATCAATATTAACTGGTTAAGGAAAAGAGTGAAACATTTTATTTGTGTAGCCTTCTCTAGTGCAAATAGGCTTAATGGTGATGCTCATACATCAGCACTCTGGACACTACTGAGTGAAGAACATCCACGTACTGTGCATCTCTCTCTGTGGTCCAAAGGTTAAAGGCAGTGATTTTAGAGGCAAAACATAGGTGATTCAAATATACTATAAGAGTAAGTGTTATCATGGTCCAAATGCTCCTGTTACTAATAAAATAAATAATTAGTCATTGTTTGAACTAACATTTATTTCTGCTGCTTGAATAAGCTTTAGTGACTGCTGGATTTATGCTGATTTTTGTTGTCAGCCTTGGTTTGCTCCTGTACTTCTCTTTTGGGTATTAGGTGATTCAAAGTTCAATTCCAAAAAAAACACTCATTTTTACAAAGAGCGTCAGAATAGAATTTCTAGCAACACTTTGGTTAGGAAAGTGACACAACATATAAATGTCTATCATAATTTTGTTGATTGCAAAAAATGTCTTTTTTTAGGTAGCATATCTCATTAATGAGTTTCTTGTGAAACCATTTGAATGAGTGATTGAGCAGGATAATTATGCTAATGAATTAAAAATGCACTTGCATATCTTTGATGGGCAGAATACTTAAGTAAAAAGTTTCACTCCTCACATAGCCCAACTGTATATTTAGGACAGTATATGTTGTGAAGCATGTATATATGATATGCAAACCTCTGTTTCTCAGCTCATGAAAGTCTATCAATCTGACATACATTTACATAGACTAATAGTGACTCTTTCATGGGAATGCATTTCACAGGACTTCTTAAAGTCACACACACATACAGGCCTACCTGAAGTACATCTACATTCATACGGAATGCAGTATATCTATAATAAAGATTGGTGAAATGGAATTTTCCTGTAGCACTGACAAATAGCCTTACTTGAAGTTTGCACATTATATCTTCAATTGGTTTGATTCCCTCATTGTACAATGAATATTTTACAGTGTACACTTCCCAGAAGTTATGTGCCAAGTCATCCTATTTAATCTCCCAATCACCAACAATAACAAGGCAAGCCATTAAGCCTGTCAATGTCAGCTATTGGAAAAAGTGTGAATAGCTTGAGCATCATACATGGCAAATCTCGGTGCCATGTTTAGCACCTTCATGGCTGTTTGATAAAGTATCTTCCTCATTGTCTGTCAATGTTGCTTTCTGCTTTCCATCATGGAAATGTAGTTGGCATGGTTGTGCATGTTTGCACACTAGTTTTTGAATGCAAGAGTGGAATTTGGTGAAAATTCAGACATCGAGTTGTTGACTGACTTTTGCACGCATGACAGGTGAAGGAGATGATGGTGCAAAATTTAGAGCATATAGGTGGGGTGTTGAGGAATTCAGGATTTTTCTGATGCTCCTCATGAAGTGTTATAGCCATAGGCTGCTGCAGGAAGACTATACTGGGTCTCAGTATAAAGCTTGGAATAGATTAGCCAAGGTTGTCTTCAGTGCAACTGGAATCCAACTCACTGAAGAGAATTGTTGTCACCAGTATAGTGACCTGAACTGGTTCAAGAAGAACCTCCTCAGCTGATGGGAGAATGTGTTTAGAATTGCTGACACCCCAGGATTAAATTATACTTGAATGCAGAAGACAGTCAAGGCTGTTATTCATTATGCTTTCATGCTTCTTCTTCTTCTTCTTCTTCTCTGTTATACAACAGGGAGGAGCACCAAAAGAGGTTAAATCACCTCAGAGAGCACAGGGTACTCATACATCAGGTCTTACTGTAAACCTAACAACTATTGTAATTGTATGAATATATGGCAATATTGAAATGAATAGTTGCATTTATGATATCATAGCAGTGCAATTGACTAGTGGTACAGCAGAAGAAGACCTTCCCATCATACCTGTATGTGATAAAGGTGTATAGACTGTATAATCATAAATGTGTATTATATGAAATTATTCATTCATGTGACATGTCATAGACCCAATTCTCTCTCTTTTTTGTCTCACCGCATCCCTTCTCTCTCATTTATTTTGGTGAAGGATATTCTATATAGCTTAAGCATATTCTGTTGTCTTACACTTCTGCTTACAAAAACAGATGTAGCATAGAGAGGTAGATCGACCACTGTGGATCATAGGTTCATAGGTTCATAGGTTTATACTAGGCTATCTGCCCTAATCTTGTGGTACATTGGTAACATTGTTTACATTTTACCTGAGGTACATTGCGGTCTAAGTATCGAAAACTTTCAAAGTAGGCAAGGGGCTGCTGTACTTCCTCGACTCCTCAATGGCCTTGGTTTTCAAGATTTCAAGTCAACCAAGTTCAAAAGATCTTCCCTTGACTTGACAAAACTGAACTGGGGGTCGTCCAATGTCTGCAAGTCCCCTATCTTTGTTTATGAGCTCCATATGATCCTCTCCATAGCTTAGACTAGGCTGCTGCCCTTATAAAAGCGGGTTTATTTCTCATTTAGCTTAGCTCCAGCACACACACGGGACACCATCCGTCCCATTGATGCTGTAGTTTTTAGTTAGAGAGAGAGGGCTTTCCACTCATTTGAGATGTCCGTCCCTAGGCTACACTCTGCTGGGATAGCATCTTCCAAGGAGAGGGGGAGAGGAGTTTGTGAACCTGTCTGCCAGTATTGTATATGTTGGCAATGTGTGTTCATTTTTTTTCATATTTGGACTAATTCTGAGCATCTCTGGGAGTTTTCCACCCCAGTTCCTATAATATAGGAAAAAGGCCTTATGATTGTCCTGAATCCAAAGAGTCTTGGTTTTGTTGGGGACCTGATCCATGCAGTCCTGGAGGTGTTCATAGAAGGCATTTGTAGAAAATTCCCAGCTCAGATCAGCCAGCCATCCCTCCATAGGTTGCAGCACTGACACCCAGCACTGCAGGGTCCCATGCTATCACCACTGTCTCCACTACCCCTTCCCTACTTACTCCAGCTGTGAAAGGTAGCTCTGCCCCAGTTGCTGCTGCACTGGTACCCTCCAGAAGTAGTAGTAGTGGAGGTGATGATTTTTTGTCACTCTGCAAGAACTGACAGGTCTGTAGAGAATACCATGGAAAGGGGACTCAGTTCACAAATTAAATGTGTAGAAAAGGTGCTTTGTCACATTTCAAAGACAATGCCACATCAAGGACTGACATAATAAACTGCATCAGAAGACAGTGATGACAGCTCTGAGGGTGAAGACTAGAATCTCACTGTTTTCAGGCCTGATGTGGGTGAAACTCTGATGTCCTCTTCCTATCCCAAATCATGGTGTCTCCCAACCTTTTGTGTCCATCAATATCTATGCCTGTCTTGTTTATCCCCTAAGTCTGTGCCTCCTTCTTCATCTTACCTACTTGCCTACCTGACCCTCATATTCCTAAGCCTGTTCCTCAACATTCCTCTCCCTTTAAATGCGAAAAAAGAGTAAAAAATGGGCACCTGTCCCACAAAAAATAAAGACCCATACATAGCTGTCCACCTCACCTATGGGTCTTCTTGCCCACTTGATTTGGTACAATTGACTCTACAATGTTCATAGATAGGTTCATAGATGTGTACTCGGCTAATGGCTCTGGAACCTTTACAAGCCTAGCCCATAGGATCACCCTGGCATTGTACCACCCAACCTTAGTTCCCAGTGCCTCTGTCAAGTAAAGCCACTGGAGTGATCACTGGGTTGAATTTTCTATTTCCCATCCACTCATCAAGATTTCTCTTGAAGAGGGTCAGTGAGGTGCTCTGCTTGACATGCATGGGTAGTCTATTCCAGAGCATGGGCAGTCTCTGGGTTATGAACCTATCCCTTCAGCATGTTCTCTTGATTGTGGTAACGAGGTTGAGGTCTCTGGAATGTGTGGTGCGGTGGAATTGGGATTTTTTTAGATGTAGCATTTCTAACAGAGCTGGGTCAGACATGGATTTGTAAGTCAAGCAGAGATCACCTCAAAGTAGGCGATATAAGACAGAATAGTTTGGAGTTTTTTATGTCTGTCCATATAGGACAAATGTTTAAGGCCTAGGATCCTCTTTGTGAGGTAATTTTGTGGCCTCTCCAGTTGTTGCCGGTGTTTAGTGAGGTACATGCCAAATGGGTCATTGTACTCAATGACTGGCCTAATGAGGGAAGAGAAGAGGGAGACAATGACCTCTTTCTTCCTAGATGCAAAACCCTTAGTAATGAGATGTGCCACACAGAAGGACTTTCTGACCACAGTGGCAGTGTGGTGGTTAAAAGAGAGGTTGGTGTTAACCTGTGTACCCAGATCTCATATAACGCCTTCTGTGTTCAGTGGACTACCAGTCATTGGTTTCAGTGAGGTATTTCTGTAGGATGTCAACATCACTTGGGGAGTTAATAATAGCTCCCAACTTGCAATCATCTGCAAACTTTGTCAGCCAGAGTCCCTTCGTGTTGGCATGGACTTCAAAGAAGTAAATAACACACAGGAGAGGACCCAGGAATGAACCCTGTGCGACTCCACTTATGACTGGTTGGCAGTCTGACTTGGTGTCATCTACTTTCACACTGTGGGTTCTACCCGTGAGCCAGTTTACAACCCACCTAGTGATATAGGGGTTGGTGTCTACCTTAGTGAGTTTTTCCTGAGTGGGAAATGGTGTCAAAGGCCTTGGCCAGATCAAGGTAGGCTGTATGAACCATCTTGCCTTCATTTACAGCTCTGTGAATGACTTAAAGAAGTCGATCAAGTTGAAAAGGCATGATCTACCCTTCAAAAAACCAAACGGTGTGGGATCCAGAGTTTGGAGATTCCCTATATCCTTGTTTATTAGATCCATGATGATGTATTCCATAGCTTTGCATATCAGACTCATCAGGCTAATGGGGCAATAGTTCCCAGGATCTGTAGTTGCTCCTCCTTTGCGGAAAGGGATGACTGTAGCAATGCATCATTCAGTAGGGATAAAGCCTGAGGTAAAGCTTTGAATGAACAGGGCAAACAGGTGATGTGCCAGTTCACTCTGTAGTTCATGTAGAAAACAGCCAGGAATATTATCAGGTCCCATAGAAGCTGTATTCTTGGCCTTGGACAGTGCTGCCTTCACCTGTGCAGTAGTAATACTGGGTGCCTGGCAATCTACTGGTATTGTGACTGGTCCTTTGAGGAGGGAGAGGGTAAAGTTGGCACTGAATCCGTCAGCCAGTATATTAGCAATATCTGTTAGCTTGGTATAGGAGGTAGCATTGTGCAGTAGCTCAGAGCAAATCTGGGTAATGCCGTGGAGATTCTTTCCATAACTATAGAAGGCCTTGTGGTTGTCTTTACTATCTACTGCAATTTTGTTTTCATAGCTAGCTTTAGAGGATTTAATGAGGGATCTCAGCTTTTTGTTAAGGCTGATAAGGGAATCTTTCCAGTCTTGTGACTTCACCTTATTCCACATCAGTTTCCTCCTTCTGTTGTAGAGTTTATGGTAGGGGACCACAAGATTGGTTTCCTTTTTTTGGAGGAGAGTGTCTTGGTTCTATTGGGTATGACAACATCCATTCATTTGTGTACGTTTTCATACAATGCATAGGTGTATGATTCAGTGGTCATGTAATTATTCTCCATTTGCATGGGTGCCGTGAAGTTAGCCACCTCTGTTTTTAGGAGCCCAAAGTTTGCTTTATAGAAGTTTTTCATGGCAGTTACCTTTGCGGGGTGGGGAGGGTGGGGGGGTGTGGATTTTCAAGGTGATTAGTTTGTGGTTGGATCTAACCAGGGAGGAGATGACTACTGGTGTAGCGCAATGGTTACCCATGTTAGTAATAACCAGGTCAAGGATGTTGCTACATCTAGTGGGGGTAAGAACAAGGTGGTCCAGGGCATTCGAATTAATGAATTCCAGGAAACTTTGGCAAGTGTATTGGTACATGAGTAGTTTTCCCAGTTAATGGAGGGGTAGTTGATGTCACCCAGTATTAGAGTGGTAGGTTGGACCCTAATATTCTCTAAGGTGTTTAGGAACGTGAAGTGTGAGTCTTGGGACATGGTTGGGGACTTATAGCAGGCTAAGACCTGAATCGCTGTCTTAACCAATGTTAGCTGCACCTGAAGTATATCAGATGCATTATGTTGGGCTACCAGTCTGGAGGTGTTCACATCCTTTATAAATATGGAAACACCACCACCTTTGGAGCTTCAGTCTAAGTTCTGGGGCCGAAAGGTGTAGAGTGAGTTATAGCCTGGTAGTGCAGGGGGGCTTTTTGCTGCCTTGAACTAGGTCTCTGTTATGGCACAAATGTCAATGTTCTCCATTTTAAGGAGTGGTTCGAGCGAGTGTATTTTGAGATTTAGACTTCTAGCATTGAGCAGCATGACCCTCAGATTGCATTTGTTTGGAGCTGTTACTTTATAAATTTGGTCTTTGGAACACCACTTAAAAAAAGCACTATAGGGGTGGCAAGAGCCTTGGCCAGTACCTAGAAGCCCAGGAGTGACAGATGCAGCCCATCTCTGGCAAAGCATCAATGTCTATCAATCTTGTCATCCCAGACAGACAGATACTGGATCCCTTTAGAATGACACCAGAAACTTAGCCAATTGATGAAATCAATAATTTCATGCTTGTAACTGAAGAAACAAGGCACAGAAACATGACTGGAAGCATAAAATGTTAAAAGTTTAATGAGGTAAGTGCTTTCACATGAAATACTAGTGCTTCCTCAGACCATATAAAAAACTACATCAGCAAATACTTTTAACATATTCACTCTAGTTCAGAGCAGCCAATAAACATCAGAGAAGAGTAAAAATGTATCTACAGCTTGGATCATTTAAAGAGACATTGTGCTTTCAGTGCAGGTTTAATAGAAACCCTGTCATTTAGACCTGGGTATTTATCAGCTTGCCATAAAATAATCCAATGCAATTCTCATCTTTCAGTGAAATTTTTCACATCACCTCCACGTATATTTTCAGAAATAATTTCAACAACTTGAAATCTAAAGCCATGTTCATTTTCATTCTGCATGCAGTGTCTGGCTAGCCCATTTTTGGTGTCACCATTCCTAATATAATACATATGCTCCCTGACTCGTTCCATCAGTGACTTGTTAGTTTTTCCTACATAGAAACAGTGGCAAACTGTGCATGTCATCTGATAAATCAAATTCCTGGTTCAGCAGTTAGCTTCAGCTTCAAATTTATATTCAAACTGTGTCACTGGATGAATAAAATATGCTGATGTATTAATAAATGTACAGAAATTGCATGTAAGGCATGTTTAGTAGCTGCCCAACTACCACCTAGTCTTGTATCTTTTTCTTTTGCATCTTTATATCAAAGCTGCCTTTTAAGAGATTTCTTGTTCTTAAAAGCAAAATTTGGTCTGTGACCAACAACCTTTGAAATATCATTGTCTAAGCTCATTATAGACCAATTCGACTTAATAATGTTATTATGTCAGTCATATTCACTAGTATAAAATAAAGACATAGGCACACTTTTCCTTTTACTAATGCTCTGGGGAGACTTTGCTTCAAAGACTTGGTTTAAAAAATATGGCTTTGCCTTATTTATCCTTTGTGTAGCTCCCATACTAATGTTCCTTTCCTTTCAACCTCACCTGCTTTAAAGCCCCTTTTATGAAATTATTTTCTAAGCATCTAGACATCTTGCCTGAAAATTTCATCACATTTATTCAGTCTTGACACTCTCATTGTTTGACCCTTGATAACATTCTGAAATATATGGCCAGGGTGCCTACTGTCCTTGTGCAAGATGGCATTCCTCCTACACGATTTTCTACATAACTTAGTCTGGAGGCTCCTGGTTGTGTCAGTGCTGACTAGCACATCCAGGAAATCTATTTCACTAGTAGAGAACTTGTATGTACATTTTAGAAAAGAGGTAGTGGACTCCAAATAGCTAAGGAACAGCATAATCTGTTCTTCAGTCCTCCCCCACTCAAAATACAAGTCACCCACAAATGTCCTGTAGAAGCTCACAAGTGGGGCATATTCATCCAAATATAACAGGGAGTTGTTCTCCAACTCAGCCATGACTATGTTGGCATAGCTATTGGCACAGTGTATGCCCATAGCTATGCCAGCCTTCTGTAGAAACAGATGTCCTTCAAAAAGAAATACATTCTTTTCTAGCACAATTTCCAGGATCATAGAAAAGGATCAACTTTACCTGGGGTATACTCACTGTGTTTGACAAGGAATTAATGTACCATGGAAATTCCCAAAGAATGAGGGATGGCAGTAAATAATGATACAGCATCATTGTTACTAACAAAAAGCTATCTCTCAACTTCTCATTTACACTATGTTTGTATAAGTCTTTGAGAAACTGATGTCTCTCTGGACCTGTTCCTGTCTCTCCAATAAAGGTCTCAGGTTCTTTGCAATAAATATAGAAAAGGGGTCTGTGAGCCAACCACTTCCTAAGACAATAGGTCTAAATGGTGGTTATAATGCATTCTTATGTATTTTTGGGAGTCCATGGAAAACTGGAATCAGTGGGAACTCAACAGATAAATAGGTGTATAATTCATTGGTAATAATATGGCTGCAATAACAAACAAAGCAGCATCAGCCTCAGCTTTCCTGGTATTCATCACATCAAAATTAATTCTGGCATAAACACTCTCATCTAACAAAGTAGAAAAAAATAGTATTAAAATAATATTCATACTCCATTACAACAATGGCACTACCTTTATCAGCATTTTTTATCATTATATCATCATATTGTTGCAAAGACACTAGCGCTTCTTTCTCTGAGGCATTCAGATTACAAAACCTTCTTTTAAGCATGCCGCTATTGGTAGCTTGCAACAAGTCATGTTTACATTCAAAATGTGTCCAATACCGGATGTAAATTTGTCTGAAAAGTGCCTGGTTTCTAAAAACTAGAAGCCACTTCATCATTATTAGAATACAACATTTTTAACATTACATTGCGTGCAAACTTTTTAATGTTAATAACTGTCTCTGTAATTTAAACCACAAATTAAGTAATGTTAAAAGTGTTGTATTCTAATAATGATGAAGTGACTTCTAGTTTTTAGAAACCAAGCACTTTTCAGCCAAAGTTACATCCTTTATTGAACACATATAAGAAATGTGAACGTGACTTGTTGCAAGCTACCAACAGTGGCATGCTTAAAAGAAAGTTTTGTAATCTGAGTGCCTCAGAGAAAGAAGCGCTAGTGTCTTTGCAACAAGATGATGATATAATGATAAAAAATGCTTTAAAAGGTGGTGCCATTGCTGTAATGGATTATGAATATTATTTTAATACTATTTTGTACAATTTTGGAGGAAAAGAGGAAGGCCTAAGATAAGGTTTATGGATGTGGTGAGAGAGGACATGCAGGTGGTTGGTGTGACAGAGCAATATGCAAAGGTCAGGAAGAAATGGAAACAGATGATCCCTAACAGGAACAGCCAAAAGAGAAGAAGATTTTAATACTATTTTTTCTACTTTGCTAGATGAGAGTGTTTATGCCAGAATTAATTTTGATGTGATAGATACCATGAAAGCTGAGGTTGATGCTGCTTTGTTTATTACAGTCATATTATTACCAAAGAATTATACACCTATTTATCTGTTGAGTTCCCACTGATTCCAATTTTCCATAGACTCCCAAAAATACATAAGAATGCATTACAACCATTTAGACCTGTTGTCTCAGGAAGTTGTTGGGTCACAGACCCCTTTTCTGTATTTATTGCAAAGAATCTGAGACCTTTATTGGAGAGACAGAAACAGGTCCTGAGAGACAGCAAACAGTTTTTCGAAGACTTATACAAATATACTGTAAATTGGAAGTTGAGAGATGGCTTTTTGTTAGTAACAATGATGTTGTATCATTATTTACTGCCATCCCTCATTCTTTGGGAATTTCCATGGTACATGCATTCCTTGTCAAACACAGCGAGTATACTCCAAGTAAAATTTATCTCATTTGCATACTCCTGGAAATTGTGCTAGAAAATAATGTATTTCTTTTTGAAGGACATCTGTTTCTACAGAAGGTTGGGATAGCTATGGACACACCCTGTGATAATAGCTACACCAACATAGTCGTGGCTGAGTGGGAGAACAACTCTCTGTTAAATTAGGATGAATATGCCCCACTTGTGAGCTTCTATAGGATATTTGTACATGACTTGTTTTTTTGTGTGGGAGAGACTGAAGAACAGCTTATGCTGTTCCTTAGCTATTTGGGGTCCACTACCTATTTTCTAAAATTTACATACAAGTTGTCTACTAGTGAAATAGATTTCCTGGATGTGCTAGTCAGCACTGACACAACCAGGAGCCTCCAGACTAAATTATCTAGAAAATCTTGTAGGAGGAATGCCGTCTTGCACAGGGACAGTATGCACCCTGGCCATATATTTCAGAATATTATCAAGGGTCCAGCAATGAGTGTCAAGAATGAATAAATGTGATGAAATTTTCAGACAAGATGTCCAGATGCTTAGAAAAGAATTTAATGAAAAAGGGCTTTAAAGCAGGTGAGGTTGAAAGGAACATTAGTATGGGAGCTACACAAAGGATAAATAAGACAAAGCCACATTTTTCAAACCAAGTCTTTGAAGCAAAGTCTCCCCAGGCCATTAGTAATAGGAACAGTGTGCCTATGTCTTTATTTTATAGTAGTGATATGACTGGCATAATGGACATTATTAAGTCAAATTGGTCTATATTGAGTTTAGACAACGATATTTCAAAAGTTGTTAGTCGCAGACCAAATTTTGCTTTTAAGAACAAGAAATCTCTTAAAAGGCAGCTTTGCTATAAAAATGTCAAAGAAAAAGATAAAAGACTAGGTGGTGGTTGGGCAGGTACTAAACAATGCCTTACATGCAATTTCTGTACATTTATTAATACATCAGCATGTTTTATTCATCCAGTGACCAAGTTTGAGTATAAATTTGAAGTTAAAGCTAACTGCTGAACCAGGAATTTGATTTATCTGGCAACATGCGCAGTTTGCCACTGTTTCTATGTAGGAAAAACTAACAGGTCACTGATGGAACGAGTCAGGGAGCATATGTATTATATTATGAATGGCGACACCAAAAATGGGCTAGCCAGACACTGCATGCGGAATGAAAATGAACATGGCTTTAGATTTCAAGTTGTTGAAATTATTTCTGAAAATATACGTGGAGGTGATGTGAAAAATTTCACTGAAAGCAGAAAATTGCATTAGATTATTTTATGGCAAGCTGATAAATACCCAGGTCTAAATGACAGGGTTTCTATTAAACCTGCACTGAAAGCACAATGTCTCTTTAAATGATACAAGCTGTAGCTAAGTTTTTACTCTTCTCTGATGTTTATTGGCTGCTTTGAACTAAAGTGAATATATTAAAAGTGTTTGCTGATGTAGTTTCTTATATGGTCTGAATAAGCACTAGTATTTGGTGTGAAAGCGCTTACCTCATTAAACTTTTAACATTTTATGCTTCCAGTCGTGTTTCTGTGCCTTGTTTCTTCAGTTACATTTGTTGTTGGCTTGCAGGCACACTTTGTTCCTTGGGGATTTTCTTCTTTGTTTCTGGCAGTTAATTATCTGCTTGTGCTGTGGTATCATTCTGGCTGATGGTAGGATGCTGCTCAGGGCTAGGGTCATACCTGCCTGGGCTACATAATCCAAGAGCTCCTCCATGTCTCTTTTCATGTAGTCCAGGGAGGTACGTCTCAGGTCATTCACACCCACATATACAATGACAGAGTCATATATGTACCTATTGTTGAGGGCATGAATGCCAGCGTCATGTGGTGGATCCTGATGCCTGACAGGCAGTTGACTGTTACTTTCTCCTTATTCAACCTAGTGAGTGGGACATCAGTGTGCCTCACTATTGAGTCACCTAGTGTATTGGGCATGCTGTTTTGCCTTAGGGATCTTTGGTTGAGTGGCACACTATTTAGTTATTCTGTTATTGTCATCTACCCTTGGTGTGGTGACAATCCATATTCAGCAAATACTGTCTATAATTCTACATTTATGTTGTGAACAAGTGGATAACTATGCTTCTCTTCCTCTCCCTTCTTCTATTTTTTCCCCTGTGTCCTCAACTCAGATTGCCACCCCATTTCATTACTTCCCTGTCAACCCCTTTTTCACACATTTAATCTAGTCAAAAAATAGAATTACACACACCACACATGGCCAGAAATGGCCCATTAAAAAGCCTCAATTTTTTCACCCTCAGCATTGGGCTGAAACTGGCATCATGCACTGATGCCACGTGATGGTGAATGGCTGTTCATGCCCTATGGCATACTTGGTCAGTTGCTGCCATCACCAGCAGTAGTCTGGTTATCCCTTGCACAGTGGTGCTTAAGCATGTAGCGTGACTGGAACCAAAGTAAAGGCAGAGTAAAGCAAATACTTGGAAAAAGTTACTCTAACAGTTTTTTATGTAGTAAAGTGAAACTTTTCTCTGTATAGTGTTGACATAAATCAGTTGTCTGAAGATTGATTTTTGCCCAAAGTATCAAGGTTTCAATTCTAGATGTATGTCACATTTTTTCTTATTGTGATGTTGTAGTTCTAGTCTATGTTTCGTTTCACATATCCTAATTTTTATCCAGTTATGACCTTTAATTAACAGATTTTGAATAATGTTCCAAAATTCATTTGCAAACACATCCATAACCATAAGGAACATTTAGTAAACCGCCCTTATTCTATTCCTGTCTTAATTAGGTTTTGCCTGTCCTACACCTTCCTGATCCCCAGAACACATAACACCACCCTTTCATATGTGTCTATCTGTCTCTGTCTTCACCCCTTCTATCTCACCACTTTGTATTGTTGACTATTCATTATGCTTATTGATGTAAATTTCATCTTATGGCATTTTTATACTGTTATTACTTTGATGAAAAGTAATACCTACATCTTCCTTGGGCTGAATAGGTTATCAGTGTCCCTTCAAAAGTATGCTCTGGACATGTGTAACCTGTGATTTCCTTTATAGGGTACTGAGATAATGATCAAGACAACAAACTTAATTTTTTTAACTTGGTAATGGTTCAAATCCAGCATTAGATGAAAGTCTTAATGCCTGTTGTTATAAGTGTGTTTCCTGTAGATGTGTTGCCTATGTATCTGTCTAACGTCCTTCTCTTTTATCACTTGTAGTCTTCAGCATTTGCTCAAGGTGTGGCAAAGACCAAGTGTATTATCTGATGCTAAATGGCATATCAAGTGCAATAGCAAAATGTAGTGCGTTTTTTTTCCTTACATTGAATTGCATACCCAATTAACTTGTGATTTCCTTTGAAGCATGTCTCCTATACTGTAGGTATAAAAGATTATTTTAGTAGACATTACTAACACAATTTGGGGAAATCAGCATATTAAGGATAGTCGTTCCTATGTAGTCTTACAGTCATGATCAAAATTAATTATGATAATCACTTTCTGACACTCTTTGTAAAATTATCTGCATATTGAACTCAAACACAGCTTTTTTTATTTAGCTCATTGAGCTTACACCTTGTGCCACAAAAATATTTAGATGACAGGTGGGTTTTCTCTACTCAGTAGTGTTCAGAGTGCTGACAGCCATGCCTCGCCACTAAGTTGTTTTCCCTACAGAAAGCTAATCCAATTACAGTTTTCACTTTTTCCGATGTTTATTCACCATGTAACATCTTGTAAATAGGGAAGGCAAGCACAATTTATTTTTGAATTAAGTTTTGGTCCTAACATAGAAAGGTATACTGCAACATACAAAACATATATATGCAAAATGCAAAGATAAAACATACTATGTTCTACGAGGAATCAGAATCACAGTAGTTCTTCTCTGCTCCTTATTTGTGCACATTTTGGCAGGGAGCACAAATGAGCACCACTGAACACTGTTACTACACAGTCTGACTTCAACACTTCAAACTGTAATCATGCATGCATTAATAGTTTGCCACCATCTGTGCAAATATGTTTCTCAACATTGGGCTTCATGAACAGATTTTGAACAAAAGTAAGTATTGTGACCACATTATATTACTTCAATACATAGAAACTGCTTAAGGTATTCATCTAAAATGCAGTGAACTGCATGATTAACTGACCACTTCATTTTGGACAGTTAGATCTGCACAGCAACACTGACACTTACAAATGATATACAACCACATAGAGCCTTGGCTCACATACATAATCATTATTTATCCCTCCTGCATTGGAACATTGAGTATTTTTTGGTATTGACAGTGCATAGAGCCATGCATGAGCACATATAATTGCTAATATCAGCACTCTTCATTAAGGTTTAAATACCATCATCATAACCTGATGATCCATTCATTGTCTATTCTGTGTTTCACAGGTGTGTGTGTGTGTGTGTGTGTGTGTGTGTGTGTGTGTGTGTGTGTGTTTCATGTACACAACACAGGTAGATGTCAATCTCAGTTCAGTAATATATGTTAATGACAGCATAGCTGACCTAAGTCAGCAGTATGTATTTATTATTGAGCATAATATTGCACATAGTCCTTCATATCAATAAATATGAATTTGCAGAAAACCTTCAATATCACAATATTTTCTCTGACACAGAATGAGGACTTATCTACACTGCATTGTCAAACTGTAGAAGTCAGACTTGTACAGTGGTGCTTGTGTTAAGTACCTTGTCCTCTAGGCTGTGTAATTAGATAAGTAAGGGGTTCTAATCTCACAGCAGTCAAGTGTGTGTGTGTGTGTGTATGCGTGTGTATAGATTTGTGTTAATATGACCATACGTACTGCTGTCTTCACTAAAATAGTAGCCAAGGGAAACTTTGACTCCATGGGGTGAGTCCACATCAATGTCAAAACCTACTCTCAACACTATCATCTCTGCTCACAATGCTAATGTCATCCTCTATAAAGTGCACTCTCACAGTATAGACATCAGATTTCTGCAGTGGCACTTGTATTAAATACTGTGCCATCTAGATCATGTAACAAGATATATAGGATGGTCTAATTTCACAGCACTCAACTAGTGTGTAATGGTGGGTCTATAGCATCAATAAAGGATTAGTTCAACAGCTGCGCTCATTTGACTCCCACTCATGAGAAATAGTTATGTGGTCAGATCAATCCCACTTCCCCTTTTCACTTTGTCCACAAATACATGCTGTCTGCAGCACACTGATGAAGTCATCCTTTCAATAATTCACTCTCACACCACTGAAGTCAGACCTCTCCTGTGGTGCGTGCCTATAATACACTTATATGTAGGTTGTGTCAATAGATAGATAAGGTGTTTGAATACAGCAGTAAGACTCCCCTGACACTGTGTGTGTGTGTGTGTGTGTGTGTGTGTGTGTGTGTGTGTGTGTGTGTGTGTGTGTGTGTGTGTGTGTGTGTGTGTGTTTCAATGTAAACAAATTGATAACATTTAGAACCCCACATAGCTGTAGAAGTCATTTTTGCACACATATCTCCTTTGTATGACACAGCTGATGTCATCCCTTCAACGATGCAGTTTGGCTCACCTGCAGTCAGCCTTCTCCTGTGGCACATGCCTGTTATCCATTTGCATGTTGATTGTGCTAGTAGATAGGGAAGGAGTTTGAATACAGGAATGACTGTCTTCTGTGATTGTGAGTTTCTTCCTATTACTCTGCAAAACAGACTCAAATACATATATGATGTGGATTGCATCTATAGCGTGTGCTGCTCAACCACTTTAAAGTGGAAACATCAAGGTAATACACAATGGTGATGTATTCCATTGAAATGTGCAGTGTCACAGCTGTAAAATAAATCTATAGTTGTGCTTGCATTTCAAAAAACCCTAATTACCTTGTGATGTTATGTATAGAGTTCAAATTCTGACATCACTGCTTACTGTTACTGTACATGTTGTGAACAGTGTTGTCACCCACATGAGCTATGTTCATATTTATATGTTGTTTCCTCTTATAAGAGTTTATTCTACACTTCCTTTGGAAAGGCTGTATTGAAGACTGATGCTGTCATTTGAATAGACTACCATTCCATAACAGTGAGACACCTCCTCAGGACTGAGGATATGACACAGTATAATGAATGTTGTTGTCTAAGTGAGGCATATGTTCCAATAAGGGATTATATCCACATAGGTTCATAGATTCATACATGTTTATTAGTCTAATGACCACAAGGATCTTTTTAAGTCTAGCCATGCTTCCCAAATCTCTGACAAGTTCTGGTACCATTGGGAATTATAAACAGGGGCTTGGGCGATGAAACATTTAGATGCTGTCTGTGTCCATTAGAGACATAGGTGCTAAACCAGGGATGTATTTCCTGTTCCCCATCCAATTGTACAAGTTACACTTGAATTGGGTTAGGAGGAACTCTGCTTCATGTGGATGACTAGCCTGTTGAAAAGAAGGGTCAGTCTCTGGGATACATACCTGTCTCTCCAGCAGGTTCTATTTCCAGCACAGGCAAGGTTTAAGTCTATAGAAAAGGTAATTCTGATGATGTTTATTTTGTGAATATGCAGGAAATCATCAGGGTGGGTTCAGACAATACCTTTTATACCAGACATAAATCTCATCTCATCAGCCTATAGGAGACAGTATACAAGGATAGGGCATATGACATAGGTTCATAGGTTCATAGGTGTATACTAGGCTAATGGCCCTGGAGCAACATGTTACTTAAGCCCTATATTCTTTTAGTGAGCACTTTCTGTTGACATTATATGCATACCAAAGGGACATTGTACTCAATGATAGGTCTGGTGATTGTTGAATACAGTGGAACAATGACTTTCTCTGACCTCAATGTCTTACCTTTGTGTATAACATAGAATGATTTTCTCACTAGCATAAACACATGATGGTCAAAAGCTAGATTATTATCTATGTGTGTCATCAAGTCCCTGACTACTGGATCAACTCTTAAGGGTGTGCTATCAACATGATGGTTGCTAGGGGTTGATGACTTCCTGAAGGATACCAGTATGCATTTCTTGGTACATAGTGTTAGTCCATTGCTCTGACAACAGTTATTTGTATGTGTGAACCCTTCCTGGAGAACATTTATGTCAGTGGGGGATTTTATGACTGCTCCTAATTTGCAATCATCTTCAGATTTAGTTAGCTGGATTCCATTCACTTTGGCCTTGTCTTCAGAGAAGTAAATGCCAAAAAGGAGCAGTTGCAGGACTGATCCTTGAGAGAATCCACTTGTGACTGGCCTCCTTGTAGAGGTGGACTCCCTGAATCTGACTTTCTGGGTCCTGTTTGTGAGCCAGATGGCTATCCACTGGGTGACATAAGGGTTTATACCTAACCACTTGAGTTTGTTAACAATGCCTTAGTGGAAAATTGTTTGGAATGATTTGGCCAGGCCGAGGTAGGCAGTGAGAACCATTTTGACCTCATCCACTGCTTTGGTGACCTTCTCAAAGAAGTCCAACAGTTTGAGTAGGCATTACTTACCCATGACAAAACCAAGTTGGGTTGGGTTCATTGCACAGAATTGCTGTTCTACCATCACAGTGACAACAGCAGGGAGCCAGAGGTGTGTTTGGGTATACTTAGCATCAGGTGATGTTGTCTCACATACAGCAAGATCTTTCTAAGTTATTATAGGGACACATATTCCTTGTTTCATACACATGATGTAATGCTTTCACATAACCACACATATGACAACTGACGATGCACTTATACAATGGCACATTCACTGATCCTGCTAAAGTGTTTCTTTTCTCAGTGCTTATGTACGTGTTCCAAAACAGCATTGAGTGACTGTAAACATTTCTCTCTTTAACTGTTCTGCTGTAAAGACATCCCTCCCAATTTGACTGTGTACATATAGAGTGACAGAGATCTCCCCATCCATTTTAGCAGATAAAAATTATGGTTAAATAAAATACAGCTGATTTAATGACTTCACATAGGTGGAGTACAACAGCTTTGACAACAGGTCCATTGTGGTGCATGAGATTAATAGTCATATTGTTAGTTGGAGGTGTTGTGCAGCTTGCTGTTCAGTCCTAGCATAGGGATGCATTTTGTGTGAAAGTGCTGACATCACAGAACTGCAACTGCATCACATCAGTATTATCCCTTGATATGTCGCATGAGCACGTGTGAATGTAGCTTTGAATTTTATATCAGTAGACATTTGTTCTGCCAGTGTCATGGTGCAAGTGCTACTATGGTACATGCATGTAGTACTCAGTGAATGTGCCACTGTGGCACATGCATGCAGTACTCAGTGAATGTACTACTGTGGCACATGCATGCAGTACTCAGTGAATGTACCACTGTGGCACATGCATGCAGTACTCAGCAAATGTTTTACTGTGGCACATGCATGCAGTACTCAGTGAATGTACTACTGTGACACATACATGTGATACTCAGTGAATGTACTACTGTGGCACATGTATGCAGTACTCAGTGAAAGTACCACTGTGGCACATGTACAGAGTAATGTGGTGTTCTCCAGTTCTTGTGTGGCATGTGTACAAACATACAGAGAAACCTTCCTTGACTATTGATATAGGACTGATCACAATTATGAGCACATGAGCATACTCATTTAATCACCATCAGTCTGACATGCTGATATGACATTCATTATCAGGGATCCTTTCTTAATTCATAACATGAAAAACAAGAGAAATCCCTTGGAAAAATGCTAAATGTAAAAACAAAATAGTAGTATAAAAATCCAACCAAAGGCACAGCACAGCAAAGCGTTTAAAATAAAATACTTTTAATAAAATAAACACAGGTAAGTGCTTTCACACTCAAAGGGCTTCATCAGACCATAAAGACAATCACAAAAACACAACCATATATAACCCCAACAATTAACAGATCAATCCAATTAGGCTATTTAAGGATGCAAGCCTCTACACTTCAAGTAGGGTTTTAAAGAGACCTTCCCATTAATACCTAGTGACTTGTCAGCTTGTAGATTAATGATCCAATGTAATTCCCTCTATTCAGTAAGGTTTCTTAAGTCACCCCACTGTTCACTCTCACAAATCACCTCTATGGCTCTAAAGAGGAATGTATGTACAGCAACCTCCTGTAAAGTATGTTTAGCTATTGCACTTCTGATATCACCCATCCTATTACAATAGAGATGCTATCTTATTCTCTCATATAATGTGCAGTTGCTATTCCCCACATAAAAACAACTGCATTATATGCAAGTAGCAAGATAAATTATATTACAGGTGCCACAATCTGCTGAAACATTAAACCTATAAAAATGGCCAGTACGTGGATAAACAAAAATGTCACTAAGCTCTATAAATTGACACAAGTTACACCTAAGGCATTTCCTCATAACTTGTTGTATAGCTGGCCCTTCTTTTAGATCCCAATGTATCCTGTAGCATAACTGACTTTTTAAAGACTTTTTATTCTTATATCTAAACAAAGGTATATTGCCAACAATATCACCTATGGCTTCATCAGTTTTCAAGATAGACCAATTATGCCTAATTACACTATGTATAGCTTCTACATCACTAGTAAAATGTAAAGTAATGGGAAGGCCTCTAGAGCCATCTATTCAAACATTTAAGATTCCATGTGTTGAATTTATAGAACTTAGTGACATTTTTGTTCATCCATGCACTGGCCAATTTTTATAGGTTTAATGTTTCAGCAGATTGTCACACCTGTAATATAATTTATCTTGCTACTTGCATAGAATGCAGTTGTTTTTATTTGGGCAGATGAAGGAGATAAGGATCTGAATGGTTTAATCATGTGTTACAAGCTGATTATAATCTGCTACTACAGCACAAAGGATTGGACAATGAACTTGAGGTTAATACTACTTCTCTTAATATTAATTTGCTGCATAGAGCCTTGAAAGATTTAGAGAATGATATCTATAGACTGAAACATTTGCAGTGGCATCACCTCCATTTGGAGGCTTGCCTGTACCATCATGCCATAGCTAGGGGTCTGCGAACACTAAAGATGCCCACTTATGATGATACCTACATGGATTTATTGAGTAAGTGGCAACAGCTTACTCTGGGCTTGGGTTATGCCTATATTTGATTGCTCATTGATTATTTTAAGCCACATGAAATGGAATTAGCTGCTGATGGTTAGAAGAAACAAAGTAAACTGCTGACTTCCATGGTAATGTTTGTGTGAATGCTTTTGATGATATCATTGATAAGGTTGCTGTATATTATGCATGTTTATGTGCACAGAAGGTTAGAAAGCTTAACCGAGATATTATTGATTTTAAAAAGGACCAAGTTTTTGCTTGGCCATGACATACTCAAATTACCAGTGAGCAACCTGGTTTTGGCTCTGACACAGCTGTCTCTAGACAGAATGAATTGGATGTGAGTAATCAGATTGAGACCTTTGCCATGCCTTCAGAAGTTCCAATTGCAATTACTACCACCAGTTTTTGTGGCTCTATTCCTGAAGGAACAGCCATTGCACCTCCTGTTGTAAGGAAGAAAATGAATATTTCATCACAAGCCGATACAATGCAAGGGAATACCTCACAGGATTTGTCTTCCTTTCCTCTACCTCTACAAATCAAGCAAGCAGCTATGGAAGACTGAGACAGATCACTCAGCAGAGGAAGGAAATGGAGGAGACAGCAGCCTGACCCTCCGTCTTCATTCAACATGAAACATCTGCAACAGGTCAAGAATCCTTGATAGTGAACCTTTTGATTAAATCTCTTACCCCTCTACAGATTTCAGTATTTGAGCGTGGTTTATCATTTACACCAGCACAAGGTGCTAGGTATAGTGATGTTGTACTTGACATTAGATCGTTCGCTAGGAATGTTATGTTAAAAACTATTTTTCCTGATGACAGTCCTTCTACTAATTTTTCTATCGACTTTTGGAAGATGAGTTCATTTCAACTTCTGCTGAATACTGCCTTAGAGTTTTTTGCAGGAGATGTGAACCAGATATTTTTAGATTTTTTCATCAAGATGCAGCTGATATGACATTTAGAGCTAACAAGAGAATTTATAATTTAACAAAGGATGAGAATATAGCCCTGAAGAAGTTATAGGATGATGTTGATATTATTGTCACAACAGCAGACAAGAGAGGGGCTCTTGTGGTCCTTGACTATCAATATTATAGAAATGTGATTTTGTCACTACTGACTGATGTCTATAAGTCTATTAATGTGGAATTTGTGAAAATGTTAAAAAGAAATGTTGATAGTATGCTTTCAGATTGCTTATCTAGCCATTTAATAACTTCCAGTTTAAGTAATTATTTAACAGTGGAACATCCAGTTATACCCATCTTTCAAAAGTTTCCTAAGATTCACAAGAATTTTTCTAATTCACCCCTTAAGCCCATTGTGTCTGGTAGGGGGTGTATTATGGAACCGTTCACTACATTTATTGAAAAACATCTTAGAAAATTTTTGAATGAGGTTTTGTTTGTTGTAAGAGATAGTAAACAATTTTTAAATGATTCGTATGCTTTCACTAGCAGCCAGGGTGTGATTACTGATTATCTTTTAGTGACTCTGGATGTAGAGTGACTTTTTACGGTGATCCCTAATTTGATAGGAAATGAGATGACTGAGGACTATTTACAGCATCACAGTGATTTTTCAGCTGATCTGATAGATGTGTTATGTTTATTTCTAGACACAGTTTTAGATAGTAATGTTTTCATGTTTGAGGATGCTGCTTTTCTACAGAATGTTGGCATAGCTATGGGCACGGCATATGCAAATCGCTATGCCAACATGACTTTGAGAACACTCCTTTTGTTCTCTGTGAAGAAGCTGATGACATGCCGGTAACGAGAAAAGAATTTAACCAAGTTTTGGTTCTGCTTTCCCAGTTGAATAAAACACTGGCAGCTTCTAACAAGGCTAACTGTTCCACGATTCCCGGTAATCAGGAAAACTTCGACAAAGAGCGTTATGGTGAGCAACAGAAGGAGCCGAAGGGCGCAACTGTGAGAAGCCATATGCCTAGCATGGAAAAGCTACCTGGTACTTCAAGGAACAACATCGCAAGTAATGGGAAGGAGCGGTTGCTTTGTTTTTTGGACGATAGCTTTGATTTCAAAGCTTGGGCTGAACAACAACCTTGTTTCAAAGCAGGTACTGTTGACGTTCATGGTGAACAGCTGGACAATAGATTTGAAATTTTTAAAACCAAATTGTATGCCTATAAAAATGCGCAATTAGAGATTAACTATCTAAATGAATGCATTAGAGTGGAGCGGGTGCCCAAAGGTTTACGTTGTTTTAGTTTCCCAAACAACGCACATTTGGGCTCTGATCTGCACTCTCAACTCACTGATTTATTTAATAACACTGGTTTAGAAATGTTACGTTTAATGGTGAAAGATTATACACGTAAAGCGGAATGCATTTTAAATGACTTAACAAACTTACATGACCAAATTAAGAAAAGTGAGGGGTTTGTGGGTTATAAAAACAGATATGATGATACTTTCATAGAGGTGGATGCACACTGTTTTAAGGTGATGGAGAGAAAGGCTAAGAAGTTGGAAAGAGACCTAATTGAATATAGGGAGGGGGTGGCCTATCCGACTCCAGGGAAATTCATAAAGCCTTATATTGAACATGCTGCATTGAACAACAAAGAAGATGGTAGTAGACGAAATGATGGTTCTAATTTAGATATACCAAGAAGAAGTGAGCGTATTGCTCAAAAAAGCGCACCTAACACACAGCAGGGTTTTCAAGTTCCCCAGGGCAGACCAGGGGGGAAAACGAGTTATCATCAGCAACAAGCTTGGGGGAGGGGGCGCTGACAGAGAAAGTAACAAATGCTTTAGGTTGTTCAAATTTATTTTTTCTGGAGGAAGGGGCAATGGCTTGTAAACCCATTAGTTGTGACAATTTTGCTATTTTCAACTACACAGATCTTGACATCACTCCCAATCATTTTGAGTTATTCACTAAGGGTCTTCATTATGTCCCTACTAAATCCAGCTATCTCCCAAGGTTATTAATAGAGCTTAAGATGTTTATCAGGAATTTGAATTTATCTTTACTGTTCAAGAACCAAGGATTACCTAGTAACACATTAACTAGGGGTAGCATTTTCAATCCTCCTATTCATCCGATTTTAAAAATATTTGAGGAGATGGTGGAAAAGGTTTGGAGGGATAACTTAGGTTGGCATCAGATGAAGCAACCCCCTAACTTCTCCCCAGACCTTCAAGCAGTAGTGGACAAGATAAAAGCTGAAAGAATACGTGTAATGAAGCCCGATAAGGGGGGCGGAATTGTTCTTATGCAACAGCAAGACTATGAAAATTATATGCACGATTTATTGCAGGACACAAATGCATATGAATCTGTTTCGGCAAATGAGCTCTCAATGGCAGTTGACAAAATAAAATATTATTGGTATGATTATTTAATGCAAGGTGCAATAGATGAGAAACTTTATAATTATTTATCAGTTCCTAAACCTAGAACCCCGGCGTTATTTGGTATCCCAAAAGTTCATAAAGGGCTTGACCCCTTAAAATTTCGACCTATAGTAGCAGGCGCGGGGGGGATAACAGAACCCTTTAGCAAATTTGTGGATCACCACTTGAAAAGATATGTTTCCAGTCTCCCGCACGTTTGTAAAGATTCTTGGGAATTTTTAACAACCCTGGGGCTGGATATGGATAATTCAGATCTTTTGATGGCCACCATAGATGTTGTGGAACTCTTCCCCAGTATACCGCATGCGCAAGGCATGGAATGGTTTAATGAGATGTTAGCCACTGAAGCAAATTTGGATAACAATTTGACAAATCTGATAATTGACTTCATGGACATCATTTTGCAAAACAATTTTATTTATTGTAATGATGAATTTTTTAGACAACGAAGTGGCGTAGCGATGGGGGCACCCTGTGCCACTGCATACGCTAACATAGTTATGCACAAATGGGAAACAGTTTTCATTCACAGAACTGATTGGAAGAAACACATTAGATATTATAAAAGATATTTGGATGATATCTGTATACTGTGGGCTGGCTCTAAGGAGGAATTTTTGGCTTTTATTGATTATCTAAACAACTCAACGGTTTTTCTCACTTTTACATATGAAATATGTGATAGGACACTTCATTATTTAGATGTTATGCTCATTAAAAATTCAAGCGGAAGAGGTTTTTTATGTAAAATTTTTAGGAAAAGCACTTACTCAAATACCTTTTTGCATTTTGACAGTGGTCATCCACCTTATACTAAAAAAGGAATTATTAAGGGACAACTTATTACAGCATCAAGAATGTGTAGTACCACGCAGCTTTTCTTTGAGGAAGTGGATTTTCTTAGAAATTTGTTTTTGGAAAGAGGTTATCCTTTAACCCTGTTTCAAACTGTGTTAGAAATTATTAAGAAAAGGGATCAGTTGTATTTTCCGTTACTAGGTACTCATTTGGTCATACCAGATGATAAAGATGTGATGGAGCTCACTGCGTGTAAAAATTTTGTCTACACTTACACATCTGACGCACCCTTTATAGAAAGTACTATTAAAAATGTTTGGCCTATAGTCACTATGCAGGATGAAATGGCGGAGATATTCCCTGCCACTATTGGGTTCACTAGGAAAAGAGATATCAATCTCAAAGGTATTTTTGAGCAGAGCAAGCAGAATAACCGAGTTTACAGGGGGGGTGGTCTTATTGAAAGATTAGGTACTTTTAGTTGCGGTAGATGCAACCAATGTCCTTACATTTTGCAACTAGATAAAGTACGTATTTCTTCACGCAATTTTACCTTGAAATCAGGTGGCCACTTCTCCTGTAATTCCTCTGGGGTGGTCTACATAGATTTCTGTCAAGCCTGTCCAGCTTTCTATGTGGGCAAAACTGAAAGGGCATTGAAGCGAAGGATTTATGAAAATATTTATGACATTAGAAAAAAGAAGGAAACCAATGCCTTTTTCAAACATTCTCTCAGTTGCCCAAACATGTCCATAAAATTTTTTGTTATCGAAAAGGTACAACAGGATCACAGGGGAGGGGATTGGGAAACTGTGCTTGGAACTAGGGAGCTCATATGGCAGTTGAAACTGAATGCCACAAAACATCCTGGACTGAATGACAACATCAGCCTTGCTTGTGTACTAAAGTTGAAGAGAAATGTGCTATAAGTGATTTAGCATTGGTTTGATTTTTTGACATTAATCACACATATATACACATTTTTTTCTATACTCCATAATGTTCACGAAATGTCAATTTATTAAAATTAAATACAATGAGAATGTATATATTTAATAACAACTAACCAATGAACAGTTTAGATACGCTAAAATGCATTAAGAGGTTTAGGTTAGGGTTACAACATTTATTATTCTTCATATTGGGGGCATCATTTTGTCTTGTCCAATGGAATGTAACAGCACAGCTATACAGTGGGAGCATTTGCATATTTTAAACTGCACAATTTCAGGCAACGGATTGGTTTATTGCTGATTTTAATTTATAGTTAGCAGGGAGTTTAAGCTAGTTCAGCTTTTTTAGCCTCGTTGTATTATTATCATTTTTTTGTTTTTTACACTTTTTCTTTCTTTTTACGAATGTTTTTTTATCACACTAAGAGTGCAGGTTTATTTTTTATGTTGGTCTGTGTAAAATTTTTTAAAAAAAGATGGTATCTTAACATTAATATGAATACCTTTAATTGGTCCTGACACTCTGACTAAACTATTAGTGTTTTTACCAATTAAGTCTGATTAATTAAGCTCATTTAGAGCTATAAAAGAGAAGTTCTTAGCTATGTCTTAACACACTTGATAAAGCCCGGTAATACCGGGCGAAAGCGCTTGTGGTCTATTTTGTGTTTTGGTCGAAATAAAGGTCCTGTGGTTTTAAGCTAGTTCGCTGGATTTTCATTTTTATTGTGAGTTTAACTAGTCCTTGCAACTTAAAGTTGTTGGAGTTCTTTGGGTTTGGACTTGGAAGGTTTTCGCTTCTGCGGTACCGACTCTGGATGTAGAGTGACTTTTTAAGGTGATCCCTAATTTGATAGGAAATGAGATGACCGAGGACTATTTACAGCATCACAGTGATTTTT